>NC_080066.1:72492984-72851297 GCF_949987535.1 Balaenoptera acutorostrata
TTGAGAGTGAGCCACTGATAACCACTTTGGTCTCAGTTTCCCCATTCAGCCCATACTGGCCCTCTGGTTGTTGCCTCCACACCACACGCATTTTTTTCATCACAAATATTTTATTTGCCTTGATTATGCGTCAGGCCCTACACTAATGGCTGGAAGATAATGGCAGGACCCAGGGTCCCTGTCCTTTTTCAGGAGAGAAAGGCATGTAAACAGAGAAAACTATGTGTTAAATGTGAGGATAAAGGCATAGAGGAAGGAAGGGCACTAAAACCGGGACAGAAGGTACAGGCATTCCAGGCAGAGGAGACAGTGTGAACAACATAGAGGCATTGAGGCATGAAAGAGTACTGTGTCTGTGTGTGTGTGTGTGTGTGTGTGTGTGTGTGTGTGTGTGTGTGTAGGGAGGCCAGGCTGGAGAAGCAGACAGAGCTTGGTGTAGAGAGGACCTTGAAGCTGTGTTGAGGAGACTACATTTCAACCTCAGGCCAATGGGAAGTCACTGAAAGTCTGGGGCTGTGGAAGGGATGGAGTCTATTTTGCATATGTGCCACTTAATCAACAAAGTTTATTGAGTGCCTCTGAAGTGGGGTGTTTTCCAATACTTCATCCTGGCATTTATCTGTTCACTCAAAAGAATTTGGGGCACCTCTGTTATCTGCTCACTGTACTAAACTCCTCACAAAAGTAGGTACCCATCCATGAAATAAATAGAATTTTTATCCTCATTTTACAGATCAAGAATCCAAGGCTTGGACCTGTTTAAGGTCACTTGACTGGTAAGTGGTGGCCCAAGGATTCAAACCTCTCCTGACTCCAGTGCTCTCTCTAAATGATGTGTTTTGGCAGCATTGTGTGACCAGGCCACAGAAAGGCCCAGGCCCTGCCTTGTAGAGCTGATGAACCGGTAGGAGGGTAGACACGTCCTGAGAAGGGTACACGGTGTGTGCTGAGAGCTGGTTCCCAGAGGGGCTGGAGTGACTAAGTTGTATTCTAGCAGGGTTCGATGGATGGGGGCAGAGGGGGTGCAGCGGGAATTTAGGAAGTGGGAACATCTCACAAAAGTAAGAACTTGTAGAAGACCCTGACTTGTTAGGGGACTGTAGGCAGATTTCTGTGGTCATATGCGTGTGATGCTGGTGGGGAGTTCAGAAAGATGGCACCAAGGAGGCAGCAGGAGCTAGGGCACTAAGTGCTTTGAGTGCTGACCTGAGAGATTTGAAATTCCTCCTGCAAATAGCTGGGGGCCACTGAAGCAGTGAAGCAGGGCCTGACATGATTTTCATTCTGAAACCTCATTTTCATAACTGCTGTGTGAAGAATGGTGACAGGGCAAGAGAGACATGGAGACCCATTGGGTCAGAGATTGTTACAGAAATCCAGGTTGGAGGTGACGGAGCTTGAACCAGGCCAGTGGTTATAAGGATGGCAGGAGCAGATTCAAGAGATAGTAGAGATAGAGGGGTCGGGGCTTGGAGAGAATGGTTTCATTATTCATTGATAAATATCCATTCAATAAGTATCTGTTGAGAGGCCACCATGTCTCAGGCACTGTTCTAGACACAGGGCACAAAGCCATAAACATGACAGGGGTGATCTCTGCCCTCTTGAAGCCGGAAGAGAGAGATGATAGGCAAATAAACAAATGACCACGATAACAACAGAATGTGATAAGTTCTCTAAGGAAAGTAAACACGTAATAAAATAATAATGGGGGAGCCAATTTTAGATATGGTGTGAGCGGTGGGGGGGAGGTTTTCCAGAGTGGAAATTTCAGCTGAAACCTGAAAGATGAGAAAGAGACAGTCACCAAAAAGAGGCAGACAGTCACAGTGAAAGGCGGAAGATATTTCATGCAGAAGAAAGAGCAAATGCAAAGCCTCTGGCATAGGGTCTTCAAGGAACACCAAGGAGGCCAGTGTGACAGAAGTATAGTGAGTAAAGAAGAAAGTGGTAGATGTGAGATCACAGAGGAAAAAGGGGAGGGAGTTGGCCTCAGGCTATGGTAAGGACTGTGGATTTTATTCTAAAAGGAATAGCCTGGGGAGGCATTTAACTAGAGCAGTAGCAAAATCTGATTTATGTGTTTGAAAAGATCCCACCTGCTGCTGTTCGGAAAGGATTGTAGGAGGACCAGAGTGGAATCTAGGAATCCAGTGAGATTATGAGACTACTGCTGTAATCCAGGGGAGAGCTGACAGATTGCTAGTTCTAGGTTGTGGGGTGGAGGTGGAGGGAAGTGAATAGATTCAAAATACATTTTGATAACCTATAATGGAAATGAATCTGAAAAAGGATATGATATATATATATATATGAATCACTTTGCTATACACCTGAAACACATTTTAAATCAACTATATTTCAATTTTTTCTTTACCCATTTATCTGTTGGTGGCCATTTAGGTTGCTTCCATGTCTTGGCTATTGTAAATAGTGCTGCTATGAACATTGGGGTGCATGTATCTTTTTGCATCAGTTTTCTCCTGATACATGCCCAGGAGTGGGATTGCTGGATCATATGGTAAGTCTGTTTTTAGTTTTTTAGAGAACCTCCATACTGTTTTCCACAGTGGCTGCACCAAATTTACATTCCCACCAACAGTGCGCATTCTCCACACCCGCTCCAACATTTGTTGTTTGTGGACTTTTTAATGATGGCCTTTCTGACCGGTGTGAGGTGATACCTCATTGTAGTTTTGATTTGCATTTCTCTGATAATTAGCTATGTTGAGCATCTTTTCATGTGCCTATTGGCCATTTGTATATGTCTTCTTTGGAGAAATGTCTATTTAGGTCTTCTGCCAATTTTTTGATTGGGTTGTTTGGTTTTTTTGTTGTTGTTATTACTGAGTTGTATAAGCTGTTTGTATATTTTGGAAATTAAGCCCTTGTCAGTCGCATTCTTTGCAAATATTTTCTCCCAGTCCATAGGTTGTCTTTTCATGTCAACTATACTACAGTTCTAAAAAACAAAACAAAACATTTTGGAGGCAGAAACAACAGGTTTCGATGGTGGATTGGATGTGGTAGGTGAAGAAGGAATCAAGGATATGGTGTGGGTTTTTAACTTGAGCCAAAAATGGAGGTGCCATTTACAGAGATGATGAAGACAGGAGAAAAACAGGTCTGTATGGTATTGGAGAAGGAGATTAAAAGCTCTGTTTTGGAGAGAGTGAGTTTAACATGCCATTTAGGGGCTTCCCTGGTGGCGCAGTGCTTAAGAATCTGCCTGCCAATGCAGAGGGCACGGGTTCGAGCCCTGGTTCAGGAAGATCCCACATGCTGCAGAGCAGCTAGACCCGTGCGCCACAACTACTGAGCCTGCGCTCTAGAGCCCGCGCACCTAGAGCCGGTGCTCCGCGACAAGAGAAGCCACCGCAAAGAGAAGCCCACGCACCGCAATGAAGAGTAGCCCCCGCTCACCGCAACTAAAAAGAAAGGCTGGGCTTCCCTGGTGGCGCAGTGGTTGAGAATCTGCCTGCTAATGCAGGGGACACGGGTTCGAGCCCTGGTCTGGGAAGATCCCACATGCCGCGGAGCAGCTGGGCCCGTGAGCCACAATTGCTGAGCCTGCGCGTCTGGAGCCTGTGCCCCGCGACGGGAGGGGCCGCGATAGAGAAAGGCCCGCGCACCGCGATGAAGAGCGGTCCCCGCACCGCGATGAAGAGTGGCCCCCGCTTGCCGCAACTGGAGAAAGCCCTCGCACGAACCGAAGACCCAACACAGCCAAAAATAAATAAATAAATAAATAAATAAATAAATAAATAAATAAATAAATAAATAAGAAAATCCTTTAAAAAAAAAAAAAAAAAGAAAGGCCACGCGCAGCAACGAAGACCCAACGCAGCCAAAAATAAGTAAATAAATTAATTAATTTTTTAAAAAACCATGCCATTTAGGCATCTGTATGGAGATATCATCAGGAGGAAAAATGGCAATACAGTCTGGAGTTCAGGGGAGAAGGGCAGGGTGGGGTTATAATATTGAGAATCAGCATGTAGCTGATATTAAGCCATGAGATTGGAAAAGATAGGGAAAAAAAATAAAGTCCTCCCACATTGAGAGGTCTGGTTGAGGGAAAGGGATTAGCAAAGGAGACAGACATGAAGCAGCCAATATGTAGGAAAAACGAGGGGAGTATGTTGTGGAAGTTAAGAGAGTATTTCAGCGAGGTATAATCAGCTGTACCAGAGGTTCAATAAAATGAGTGTCAGCTGCCCAAAGAAGAAGCAACACGAGGTGAAGTGCTCTGGAAGCTGGAAGACCGCGAAACACCCTTTCAGCTCCTCTGCAAGACTGTTGTAAGCTTAGGGCTGTAAAGGTGGGGAGGGCAAAAGCACAGCGAGAAAGGACCGCAGGGGGAGAGGAAGGAAGGGGCTGGCTCTTTCAAGTATCAAATGAGAAAACGCCGAAAGTGCAATTAGTAAACCACCTAGTCTTGTGCTGATGTCGTCGTTATTATTAGTGAGCCGGGGATTGGACTGAGACCGCCAGTGGGAGAAAGCAGATAAGACGTATAGAAAGAGTTCTGGAGGAGGAAATTTCATAGTGAAGAAAACCCGTCCCTTCTGACAGCTTGCGTTAAAACCAGGCTTTGGATTAGGCTAGGAGATCGGGGAGCAGTGTTGCGCTTCACTCGGAATTGACCCCTCGGCGGCAGCAGCGAGCAGAAGACCGGCGGATGCGAAGAGGGCCCAAAGCCCAGAGGGAGGAAGTCCGGCCCCAGATGTGAGGAAGTCCAGCCCCAGATGTGAGGAAGTCCGACCCCAGATTTGAGGAGTCCCTCTGCCTCCGCCTCCCTCCTACATCGGCCAATCAGAATCCAGCTGACGGCCGGTGGCGCTGGGGCGGGGAGGAGGGCGGAGTCTGAGGGCCGTTAATCCATCGCCAGGCGGTATCTAGTTTTCCTCTGACTCCTTTCGCTCCAAAGACTCACTGTTAACCTCGTGGGCAGAAAACCACTTTGGAAAAAGCTCTTGCAGCTTCATATAAAACTAAATATAAACTCCATGACCAGCAATTTCTCACCTAGGTATTTATTCAAGAGAAATTAAAGCATAAATCCCAGGGGCTTCCCTGGTGGCGCAGTGGTTGAGAGTCTGCCTGCTAATGCAGGGGACACGGGTTCGAGCCCTGGTCTGGGAAGATTCCACATGCCGCGGAGCAGCTGGGCCCGTAAGCCACAACTACTGAGCCTGCGCGTCTGGAGCCTGTGCTCCGCAACCAGAGAGGCCACGATAGTGAGAGGCCCGCGCGCCGCGATGAAGAGTGGCCCCCGCTTGCGGCAACTAGAGAAAGCCCTCGCACGGAAACGAAGACCCAACACAGCCAAAAATAAGAGGAACCAACTGGGACTTCCCTGGTGGCGCAGTGGTTAAGAATCCGCCTGCCAATGCAGGGGACAGGAGTTTGCGCTCTGGTCCGGGAAGATCCCACATGCTGCGGAGCAACTGAGCCCATGCGCCACAACTACTGAGCCTGCGCTCTAGAGCCCGTGAGCCACAACTACTGAGCCCGCGTGCCACAACTACTGAAGCCCACTTGCCTAGAGCCCGAGCTCTGCAACAAGAGAAGCCACCGCAATGAGAAGCCCGAGCACCGCAATGAAGAGTATCCCTCGCTCGCTGCAGCTAGAGAAAGCCCACGCGCAGCAACGAAGACCCAACAACGAAGACCCAATGCAGCCAAAAATAAATAAATAAATGTATTTAAGAAAAAAAAAAAAAGGTAAGCATAGGGACTTACCTAGTGGTCCAGTGGTTAAGACTGCACTCCCAATGCAGGGGGCCAGGGTTTGACCCCTGGTCAGGGAACTACAACCCGCCTGCTGCAACTAAGACCCGGCGCAGCCAAATAAATAAATAATTTTTTTTAAAAAAAAGGTAAGCATAAACTCTAGTTAATTCTATGCATGTGTTTAGATGTGAAGTGAACTGTTGTCTGCAACTTTGAAATGAATAACAAAAAATGGATTGACGCTAGGTGCTTTGTGACCACCTAGAGGGGTGGGATAGGGAGGGTGGGAGGGAGACGCAAGAGGGAGGAGATATGGGGATATATGTATATGTATAGCTGATTCGCTTTGTAATAAAGCAGAAACTAACACACATTGTAAAGCAATTATACTCCAATAAAGATGTTAAAAAAAATGGATTGATGAATGGGGAGATGGATAGATGGTTAGATGTGTTAAAAGAAATACAGCAAAATATTAATTATAGAATCTTGGTGGTAGGTATATGGTGTTCACTGTGAAAGTCTTTCTATCTTTCTGTATATGTTGGATTATTTTCAGAATAAAATGTTTGGGGTACCAGGGGCTGAGAGGAGAGAGGAATGGGGAGTTGTCTAATGGTTGTCTAACCATTATCTAATGGGTACAAAGTTTCTGTTTCAGAATAATGAAACTTTTCTAGAAATAGTGGTGATGGTTATACAACATTTGAATGTACTTAATGGCAATGAATTGTACACGTAAAAGTAGTCAACGTGGTAAATTTTACATTATGTATATTTTACAATTAAAAAAACTTGAGGGAATTCCCTGGTGGTCCAGGGATTACGGGGTTTTCACTGCGGGGGGCGGGTTTCGATCCCTGGTTGGGGAGCTAACATCCCGCAAGCCGAGTGGCGAGGCCAAAAAAAAAAAAAATTGAAAACCAAAAGAAAAAAAATGTTGGGGGAAAATTCATGTGGAAGCCTCCATGCTTTCTCTAGAATTGGTCTGGAATACTACACAGAGAGAAGGGAGAAGGTAGCCGACAGTGTGAGTGTACTAGGCCCACTTTGAGCAGAGGGTAGTGGGAAGAGAGAACACAGGCTTTGGAAATAGACAGACATGGGTTCATAATCCCAGCTTCCGCTTTCTAGCTTATGATTGTATTTGTTTCTTATTGCTATAGCTGCTGTAACAAATTATCACATATTTAGTGGCTTAAAACAACACAAATTTATTATCTTGCAGTTCTGGAGGCCTAAAATGTGTATCACTAGACTAAAATCAAGAGCTGTGTTCCTTCTAGAGAATCTAGAGGGGGAAACCCACTTCCTCACCTTTTCCAGCTTCTAGAAACAGGAGTCCTGTATTCTATGGCTTGTCTCATGTCCCTTTCTTCCATTTTCTAGGCCAGCAGTAACATCTTCAAATCAATCTTTCCCTCTCTCTCTGTCTCTCCCTCTTACATATACACATACACACACACACCTCCGCTTCCTCCTCATCACATCTCCTTCTCTGACTCTCTAGCCTCCCTTATAAGAATCCTAGTTGGGCCTACCCAGACAACCCAGAGTAATCTCCCCATCTCAAGATCCTTAATTTATCACATCTGCAAAGTCCTTTTTGCCATGTAAGGTAACATATTCACAAAAGGAATCTGGGGATTAGGATGCAGACATCTTTGTGGTTTGCGGTGGGCGGGGGCGGGGGGGTCATTATTCTGCCTACCACAGTGACATTAAAAATTTTCCTATGCCGCTAGTACTCATATGTCAAGACAACACTTAAGAGGAAAAATATTTCTCATGATTTTTTCCTAACAGTTTTATTGAGATATAATTCACATACCATACAATTTAAAGCAAATAATTTAATGCTTTTTAGTATAGTCACAGAGTTGTGCAATCATCACATCTTCATCTTTCTCCATTTTTAAATATGAGGAGACAAAGGCTTGAGACATTAAGGAAACTTGCTTAGAGTAACATCTGACTGGCAGGCCTGGGGCAATGCAGTGGCTGTCAGGAACTGAGATTCCAGTCCAGGGCTGGACTCCCTTCACCGAGTTAGACCAGTCACCTGGGAGCAGTGTGGTGTAGCAGTTAAACTAGCAGGCTTAGACTTGGGTTCAAGGCTTTGTTTTGCTATCTACAAGCTATGTGACATCTGGGAAAACTTCTTGGAGCCTTGGTTTCCTCATTTGAAAAATGGGGGCGGGCTTCCCTGGTGGCGCAGTGGTTGAGAATCTGCCTACCAATGCAGGGGACACGGGTTCGAGCCCTGGTCTGGGGAGATCCCACATGCCGCGGAGCAACTAGGCCCGTGTGCCACAACTACTGAGCCTGCGCGTCTGGAGCCTGTGCTCCGCAACAAGAGAGGCCGTGATAGTGAGAGGCCCGCGCACCGCGATGAAGAGCGGCCCCCACTTGCCGCAACTAGAGAAAGCCCTCGCACAGAAACGAAGACCCAACACAGCCAAAAATTAATTAATTAATTAATTAAAAAAAAAAGAACCTAAAAACCATTAAAAAAAAAAGGGGGGGCTTCCCTGGTGGCACAGTGGTTGAGAGTCTGCCTGCTAATGCGGGGGACGCGGGTTCGAGCCCTGGTCTGGGAGGATCCCACATGCCGCGGAGCAACTGGGCCCGTGGACCACAGCTGCTGAGCCTGCGCGTCTGGAGCCTGTGCCCCGCAACGGGAGGGGTCGCGGTGGTGGGGGGCCCGTGCACCGCGATGAGGAGTGGTTCCCGCTTGCCGCGGCTGGAGAGAGCCCTCGCGCAGAAGCGAAGACCCAACACAGCCAAAAATAAATAAATAAATAAATAAATAAAAACTCTATTGAAAAAAAAAAAGAACCATTAAAATCCCTTATAAAAAAAAAAGAAAAATGGGGCAATTCAATAAATGAGCAGGCTGACTCACGTGTAAGATGCCTTCTAGCTATGTCATTCCAAGATTTAATGAGGGAGGAAAAAGATAATTAAAAATGAATTCCCTAAGCATTCAGTTCAATGAGAGGGATGCGAATTCCCTGAAGACAGAGGCCCACACACTTCCCTTGTACTCTCTGAGCACCTGGCCACAGGTCTCAAGAGTTCCTCACTCATGGGTCTCAGACGCATGGGAAAGACAAATGCGTAAAATGATGGTTACAGAGACAGATAAGTGTGGAAAGAGCTGGTGGGGGGCGGGGTGGGCAGCGAGAGCAGTAGGCCGTGGGGTGTGTGTGTGTGTGTGTGTGTGTGTGTGTGCGCGAGGGTTGGGGGGGTCTGCCCAGAAATGGGCAAAGGTCCTGTGAGTGTAAACAGAGAGGGATCAGAGGCAGCTCTTCCGCAAGGCCAAGTTCAGCCTTAGTGCGAGGGCTAGAGAGGAGGGAGTGTGTGTTGGAGGCAAGGTTCTGAAAATAAACCTTCAGAGACGCGATTGGTGACACAACACCACGCGCGGCCCAGCTGCAGTCCCCGCCCCCTCCCACCACACCCACTAGTCCGCGACTTGGTATGCTCCGCCACCACAATAAGCCTCCTTCCTCCGGGGTGCTATTGGTACAGCCCAAGCCCCGAGAGTTGAAACCCAAAGAAAGACACTCCCGTTGTCACGCCCGCTGTCTGTGATTGGCTGGAAAATTTAAAGATCCGGCCGGTGATAGGGTGATTCTCTACACCCAGTATTTGAAAGTTTCTAGTGTCCTACTTTTGACTGCATGCCGACTTTGCTCAGCTTGTTCGTCCGAGTGCTGGCGCAAGTGAGTGTTCACCCGATCCTAGAGGTGGGAGGCAGAGCGCCTGCTTCTTCAAGGGGTCCCTACCGGGAGGGTGCGTACAAGTGGGTCAGACGGAGGGTGAACGGAAACCCGGACGCCAGGGTCCTCCGCGATTTCCCTAGCCAAATATTTTCTACCCCATCCCACCTTGGAGATGGGAAGCGCCGGGGCTTCAGAATCACACAAGCCCTGACTCCTACCAGCCGTTGTGGCCTCTCTCAGCCGGTTTTCCACTTCTGTACACGGGGAATAGTGAGACCTGCTTGGCTGCATATAAGCCAGTGAACGTACCTGGAAGACAGAAGGCGCTGATTACCTGCTGAGTGCCCTGAGTACGGAGCTCAGTACCCTGCTTACCTCCACACGTGAGAGTCCCCTGCTTCCTGGGGAGAAGACTCAGGATTCTCGTGCCCGCCCTGGGTCTCTTGGAAGCAGGCTTCTTTTCTGCTCAGGGGATCCCTTCTTCTGTGGCCCTTGTCGGACAGCCGAGGTTCCCCAACCCTGGGTGCACTTGACGCTGCCCATCCGCCGCTCTGGAAATTACTGTGTAGGAGAGTAATTTCTAAGAGAATTTCCGGTTCGCCCCAGGACCCTTTTACCTTCTCCGTGAACTCTTTGTGTTACCAGTGACAGCCCCGGGACCCTTTGTGGCTATGACCCGGCTCCCCGTCCTGACCTCTATACCACCTATGATGTCCCCTGAGTCCCCGTGACCCCTGCGCTCCGGTCTTTTTGCAGACCTGCAGGGTTGGTGGCGATGCTGTCGGGCACCGAGGCAGCGGCAGCGGAATGCGCGGACGCGGAGCTGCGGTGCCGTGTTGCTGTGGAGGAGTTGAGCCCGGGCGGGCAGCCGCGAAGGCGCCAGGCCCTACGCACCGCGGAGCTGAGACTGGGTCGTAACGAGCGCCGCGAGTTGATGCTGAGGCTGCAGGCGCCCGGGCCCGCGGGGCGGCCGCGGTGCTTTCCCCTGCGCGCCGCGCGCCTCTTCACGCGCTTCGCCGCGTCCGGGCGCAGCACTCTTCGGCTTTCAGCCGACGGCGCTCCCCGGACCGGCGCCGTGCAGCTGCTGCTCTCCGACTGCCCCCCTGACCGCCTGCGCCGCTTCCTGCGCACTCTGCGCCTCAAGCTGGCCGCGGCCCCGGGTCCCGGGCCGGCCTCCGCCCGCACGCAGCTGCTTGGCCCGCGGCCCCGCGACTTCGTCACCATCAGCCCGGTGCAGCCCGAGGAGCTGCGGCGCGCGGCGGCCACTTGTGTCACGGACTCCACGCCGGTGAAGCAGCCCACGGAGCCCCGGTCGGGGGCCAAGCCCAGCACCGTGAGGACAGGAAAGGGGGGACGCCTTGGGGAGTGGGTGTGCCACGGAGACGGAAGAGACCGAGAAAGCCCAAGTTTGGGGGGAAGATGGTGGCGGTGTTCGAGATGGCTACTGGTTATCCCAGACGAGATGCTCATCAGACTTCTGAGAATGACAGGAATATGGGAATTGTGCATGTTTCTCATGGTGCAATCCCTGAGACTGAGTAACGAGACTAGGAAAAGGGGGCCAAGGTCCCATTAAAAGAGAAAGCAGAGAAGGTGCTTCAGAAGAAGAGTGGGAACTTGGTCGCCCTGGAGGAGGAGAGGAGGTTTTGGAGAGAACGAAGCGGTCAGCTGTGTAGGGGCAGAGCCAACGGGTCCAATCAGATAGGGGGACAAAGCCTGGTGGGTCTGACAATGTTCGGGAACTGGAACAGATGGATCACAGACCACAGAGGTTTGAGACAAGCTGGTGAGAAGACGGAGATGCGGCAAGAAGGGGCCCTGGCTAGGCAGGGTTTTGCTTGGGTGTTTTGAGGCAAGAGAGACACATCTGTGACAGGAAGGGTAGTGAGAAGGAAGGATGGGTAAGAGAACCAGGAGAGTTAGGGAACCCAGGGGAGAAAGGTGAAGGAGAATCTGGACCTGCACACTGGGGTCTTCAGGGCACCAGGAGTCAGTGGAGATCCAGCCTCGGTCCCTTCCTCAAGGAGAGACCTGGACCCCTGTGGTTACTGGCAAGATCTCCAGGTGAACCAAGGCTGCCCAAGGGCTCCAAGGAGAGAAGCCAGCAGAGACACAAAGGGCTACCAGGCCAAGAAGGGAGGGGACAATGTCTAGGGAATGTGGGGAGGCCCTGAGACAGCCCTATCCCCTCAGGAAGTCCGAAGGTGGCCCCTGCCTGTGAAGAAGCTGAGCTTGCCCCCCACCAAACCACAGCTTTCCAGGGAACAGGCTGCTGTGCTGAGGGTTGTCCTGAAAGGCCAGAGCGTTTTCTTCACTGGGAGTGCAGGTAGTGGGGGGCAGAGTGGGTGTGGGGAGAACAGTGGTGTGCTAGGATGGAGAAGTGGCCCTGACTCTGCCCTCTGCCCAGGGACGGGGAAATCTTATCTGCTGAAGCGTATCCTGGGCTCACTGCCTCCCACAGGCACTGTGGCCACTGCCAGCACTGGGGTGGCAGCCTGCCACATCGGGGGTACTACCCTCCATGCCTTTGCAGGTAAGTGAGAGCCTCTGGGGCTTAAGCTGGGAGCAAGCCAGGCAGGTGGGAAGAGAGGGGAGGTCAGGGTTGAGACAGGGCTGGGATCTCAGCCCAGGCTGAATAGTGTCACTCACAGGCATTGGCTCGGGCCACGCTCCCCTGGCCCAGTGTGTGGCCCTGGCCCAGCGGCCAGGTGTGCGGCAGGGCTGGCTGACCTGCCAGCGGCTAGTCATTGATGAGATCTCCATGGTGGAAGCGGACCTATTTGACAAGCTGGAGGCCGTGGCCAGGTCAGTATGGGCAGTGAGGACTGGGTTCTGGTGGTCTTCCATGTGGAACTCGCTCACCCCAGTGCCTAAAGCACCCCATGCTCCTCTCCAGAGCTGTCCGGCAGCAGAACAAGCCATTCGGAGGGATCCAGCTTATCATCTGTGGGGACTTCCTGCAGCTGCCGCCTGTAACCAAGGGATCCCAGCCCCCGCAGTTCTGCTTCCAGGTAGCACTCACCCTCTGGCCCTAACCCCCATGGAGGTCTGCTCTGCTCCCTGACGCCCCACTTGCCCCCACCAGGCCAAGAGCTGGAGGAGATGTGTCCCAGTGACCCTGGAGCTGACAGAGGTGTGGAGGCAGACGGACGAGACCTTCATCTCTCTGCTGCAAGCTGTGCGGCTGGGCAGGTGGGCCCTGGGGAATAGAGAAGGGGCCATGGGATGCGGATCCAAGCGTGGGTCAGAGAGGAGCACAGGAACCCAGAGAAGGGGGAGAAATACTTCATGGCCCCATTGGGGATGGTCACTCTGTGAGCACTGGGGCCCAGCCTCCCCCAGGGCTGGGTCCCTAACATCCAGCACAGGGCCTGGCACAGAGTACATCCCAGGGAATTATGGGCAGATGGAGACACAAGAGTTATTCAGAGTTGTTAACACTCCCATTTTACAGATGCAAAAACTGGGGTTCAAAGAAGTGAAGTGACTTGCTCAAAGTCATGGCTAGTAAGTGGCTGAGCTGGGATTTGAACTCAGGTCTGACTCTAAAACCCAAGTTCCTTGTACTCTTAGAGCCTGTGCGGCCACTTGGTGGGGGAGAGGAGGTTGCAGACGTGATCCCACCCCAGCTAGGACAAAAGGTTGAAATGCTACAGGTACTCTAACTTGGGAGTGGAAAGGAGGCCAGGAGGGCAGAAGATATGGACCGCAGCTGGGTCTTGAGACCCAGGTCAGATTGGGATGGGATGAAGGAAGCAGGTGGTGGTGGTGAGGGGCTTTCTATGCCTGGGGACAGGAGGCAGGTAGGAAGGTGCACAGCATACACCAGCAAGTGTGGGGGACCAGAGAAAGGCTGAGTGGCAGAGCAGTGAGAGGTGTACCCAAGTTCTTCCTCCTCCTCTCACTTGAGTTGCTGCAGCACCCAGGCTTCCCCTGGAGGAAGGCTTGAAGTGGGGAAAATAGAAACACAGGCTAGATTTTTTTTTTCCCCTAAGGCAGCAGGCAAGGGGCTAGAAAATTGTAGCTTGGAGGCCAACCTGATTATAGGGTACCAGTATTACAGGGTATCAACAGCAGAGCCTCACCTCGGTCTCCAAATCTCTGGCCTATGCTCACTCATCATATCTAACTTCCTCAGGAGAGCGGCTAGCTCCAACCTGGGGACAGACACAGGGAAGGGCGCCTGCCCATGATCACAGCCAAGCACCACCCCCGTGCTCATTCTCCATGTCTGGGGTCCAAGTGAGGAAGGAACAAGTTGGCCAGCTTGGGGAACCAGCAAATCTTGCCCTGGTGCCCCATCCAGTCCCCAAGTCTGGTCCATGACCTGCTGCATGGGCCATGTCACCCACGTGCCCCGCCTTCCCTGGTGTTCAGGTAGGCTCTGCCCTGATAGCCTGGCCTCCGCAGGTGCTCAGATGAGGTCACCCGCCAGCTCCGGGCCACGGCTGCCCACAGGGTGGGGCGAGATGGGATTGTGGCCACGAGGCTCTGCACCCACCAGGATGATGTGGCCCTTACCAACGAGAGGCAGCTGCAGAAACTACCAGGTGAGCGGGGAGCTGGGGCTGGGCCAGACCAGCTGGGAGAGGCCATCAGGCAGGCATGGCCCCCCAGGCAGCCTGGGCCCTTGGTGTCATTTAGATATCTCGGTCCCAGCCTCTGTGACCATAAAGTCCCTTACATTTGCAGGTGTAATTGTGACTTTGAGAGATGTGACCTTTCCTGGGTCAAAGTCATTCAGCCAGTAAACACTAAAAATGAGACTTGAACCCAGGCCTCTGATTTCAAAGCCCCAGCTAGGTTTGAGCTGTGCTCACTACCTCTCCCCATGCCCTAGTCTAATATGTGTTTTTTTGGAAATTGAGCCACGAGTCAGTGACTTGTAATCTGTTTGCCCAACTCTCTTTTCCCAGGTGAGGTACACAGCTTTGAGGCCATGGACAGTGACCCTGAGCAAGCCCGGACCCTGGATGCCCAGTGTCCCGTCAGCCAGCTCCTTCAGCTAAAGCTGGGGGCTCAGGTGAGTGGGAAGCAGGGCCCAGACCCTGGGAGCATCGGCCTCCCTGGTCCTTGCCCCTCTGCACAGGCTGCTCCACAGCCAGAGGGCCCAGCTGTGACCACAGCAAACTTCTTCCCTCCTGTTCCCAGCCACCTTCCTGTCTTCCGTTTTCCACTGCCCTCCTCTTCCTCCACCTGAAGCTCCAAGCAGTGTTGCTTTAGACAAATCCCTTTCCTTTGCTGAAGCTGGGTTTCCCCATCTCTAAATTCAGAGTAAAACACCTCCCGCACTCAGTTGTCTTCTGTAGTGTACCCTCCACGGTGAGCCTCCTCCTTCCTTCCACAATGGCGAGGGTGGGATCCTTTTCTCAGGTTCCAAAGGGCACCTAGGGGGAAATGCAGGCACAGTGGTTGGAAGAGGGCTGTCCCTCAAGATTGAGGTCCATACACATTCCCTGTAATAGACATGGTCATTGTGCCCTGTCACCTTATTGTTCTTTATCCCCTCCTTCTGAGGCAAACTGAGCAAATGTCATTGCCCTTTGACACAAGGGGAAACTGAGACCTAAGGAAATAAAGCAGTTTGTCGCAGGGGCCCCAGCAGACGCAGTGCCCCTCCGTGACAGACCCCAGCCTCAGAGATCCGCCGAAGCGACCCCTGGAGCTGAGGCCAGGCGTAGGGATGCCCTGCTGTCCATGCCTCCGGTTTTCCTTCTCGCGCAGGTGATGCTGGTGAAGAACTTGGCAGTGTCTCGGGGCCTGGTAAATGGTGCCCGAGGGGTGGTAGTTGGGTTCGAAGCCGAGGGGAGAGGTAAGTGATAGGGGAGCAGTCCTACTGCTCGGGTTTGCAGCAGGGTCCTGGGGTTAGTGTGCAGAGGAAAAGGCTAGCATGGAAAGGTGAGGCCTGTCCTCACCTCGGAGCCCTGAAGCGGGACTGAAAGGTGGGACTTCTCCATGCCTCCCTCAGGGCTGCCCCAGGTGCGGTTCCTGTGTGGAGTCACCGAGGTCATCCGTGCTGACCGCTGGATGGTGCAGGCCACTGGGGGCCGGCTTCTCAGCCGGCAGCAGCTGCCCCTCCAGCTGGCCTGGGCCATATCCATCCACAAGAGCCAGGTGAGTGTGGGGATGGGGGCAGGATAGGCCTGGGGCATGTTGAAGGGTGGGGGGGTCTTAGAGGCTTTGTGAGGGTTGAACTTGCCCTGGATGGAAATTTCCAGACCAGCTGTAGAATAAACCTTTCTTTAGTGCATTTCCCATCCCACTTCCTCTCTCTTTCCTGGACACATACACTTCCCCTCTGTCATCTCGGGCCCTGCCATTTTCTGAGCCACTATTGGACATGTTAATTTTAACATATTACGACAACTGTAGGAGGTATAGTTGTAATAATCATTCTTGTTTTACAGAAGAGGAAACGAAGGCTCAGAGAGGTTAAGTAACTTGTCCAAGGTCACACAGCTAGTGCCCTGCAGAGCCAAGATTCATTTCCATGACTGTCTGACCCAGACCTGAGCTCTTTCCTTTCACCCTTATCCCTCTACTCTTATCTTGGATCTGTATTTCCTGGACACCCCCCTTCTCAGACACCCATCATCCTGTCTCTCTCTGACTCAGAATCTCTGGACTGGGCAAGGAGATCAGGGGCAATAGCTGGGCTGGTGGAGGTGGGGTCAGGTTCTTGGGCACAAGTGAATTCAGGCTGAGCTGGCTCCAGCCCTGTCCCTCTATCCCCCAGGGCATGTCCCTGGATTGCGTGGAGATCTCTCTGGGCCGTGTGTTTGCCAGCGGCCAGGCCTATGTGGCCCTTTCCCGGGCCCGCAGCCTGCAGGGCCTGTGTGTGTTGGACTTTGACCCCATGGTGGTTCGCTGTGACCCCCGTGTGCTGAGCTTCTATGCTACCCTGCGGCAGGACAGGGGCCTCAGCCTGGTAAGAGGGAGTCACCCAATGGTGGGCCATGTGGCCATGGGCAGCCTGGGAGCTAGGACAGAGGGAAGGCCAAAGGACCATGGGGAGGGGGTGGCAGAGCCTCCTCTGGCTCCGTTGGCAGCAGGGGCAAGAGGAAGGAGATGCTGGCCGCCAGGCTATGACTCGGGGGTGGCACAAGCCCGTGACTGGGTTTCTCTGGCTCTGATATAGGAGTCCCCAGATGACGATGAGGCAGCCTCAGACCAGGAGAACGTGGACCCGAACCTTTGATCTGCAAAGAGAAGACAAAGGGTGGTCTCCCCCTCTTCCTGCTCCCTGGTGGGCCAGGCCCCAGGGAATACCTGGGGGAGGGTAGTGAATGTCCCTTTCTCCCTTCATCAGGGGCTCTCAGCCTCCTGGCAGGGCTCAGGAGAGAGTGCTTCCCATCCATTTGCCAGCTGTGCCTCAGTTTTTCCCCTTGCCCTGGGTGAGCTGCTTCCAGGGTCAGGAGTTGGCAATGGGCCTGCAGTGGTAGCTGGTGTTATAGGACAGAGCTCTCTGCAAGGGGCTGGCCACAGGGCCACACGGTTGTGAATGCCGCTCCCTTTAGGCTGCAGAGAGGAGAGGTGGCAGGTCCTCCAGGAGCAGGAACAGGCTATAGGGGTCCTGGCAGGAGACTCAGGTCCCAAGCAGAGAAGGGAACCTGGGGGGGATCTTCACAGCTAGACCCAGCCCAGCACAAGCCAGGACAAATACCCTCCTGAGCCTAACCTGAGAACATGCACTGCAAACTGTGTGTCTATATCTTACGCTGCTCTTTCGGTGAAGAAATCGTGTGTAGGAGTATTGAAATGGATGTTCTCAGACTGTATTTATTTTGGACAAATAAACCTGTAAACCGTGTGAGGACTGTGAGTTGAGTCTTATGCTCCCTTTAAGAACCCTTACCTGGGGCACTGGCTGACCCTTTCCGGGGTGCTACCCCTACCCCACCCCGCATACCTGGTCACGCAGAGGTGTCTGTTAACGCCTTGATGGCTGAGCTCAGAGCACCCTTATATGAGGTTTTGTTAGTATCACTGGCTATTTGGCAAAGCTGAGTTACCTGAGGTTGGTGACTCATAGCGAATCGCCGTCACCCAACAGTCTGACAAGGACACACTAGAGAATTCACACGGTGGGAAATGGGCCTGTCACAATGTCCAAATGCTGGGGGCCTCGGTTGAAACTTTCTCACTTTGTGCCTTGCTGGGGCTCCAGCTTGGATGTTCTGATCATCGTAGCTTCAGTTGATCAAAAAGCCTGTTGGAAATTGCTCAGGGGCCCTCATAGGCTGGCAAAGACTATTAAGGTTCACTGCTATGAGTGAAAAGGTATCAGTTCTGGCTGATAAATACAGGTTATAGTGAAAGCGTGCATTGACAGCTCTAGAGAGCGATGGTTACTTAAATGTAAAATTGCCAATGGTGGGAGACCTCAAGAAGGTGGAAACCATGCTGGTTGCTAGGGGACATGAAATCTCGGGTGCCTGAAGGTGTTTATCCTTGTCTCCCAAAAGCCAGCAGAGGCTCCAGCACACAAAGATTGGGTGCTCAGGGAGTGTCTGCTTAAATGGGGGCTCAGTGCCATGGTGTTTCAGAGGGGCTACAGGGCCTCAGACCTTCACAGTGGGCTTCGTGGAGGAGGCACAGCCTGTGGAGAATTTGACTGATGGTTATAGATCGGGGAGAGACCTGGCTTTCCATCCTGATTTTACCACTCACCAGCTGTGCAACTTTAGGCATGTTACACAACCTCTCTGAGAGGGTTTCCTTACCTATATAGTGCAGGTGGTAACTGACATCCACATAGGTTTGTTGGGAGAAAGGCCAGCCACATGGCAGGAGGTCAATCAGTAGCTGTTATTAACATTTATGGGACTTCCCTGGTGGCGCAGTGGTTTAGAATCCGCCTGCCAATGCAGGGGACACGGGTTCGAGCCCTGGTCCAGGAAGATCCCACATGCCGCGGAGCAACTAAGCCCGTGCGCCACAACTACTGAGCCTGCGTGCTGCAACTACTGAAGCCCATGCGCCTAGAGCCCGTGCTCCACAAGAGAAGCCACCGCAATGAGAAGCCCACGCACTGCAACGAAGAGTAGCCCCTGCTTGCCACAACTAGAGAAAGCCCACATGCAGCAACGAAGAGTAGCCCCTGCTTGCCACAACTAGAGAAAGCCCACATGCAGCAACGGAGACCCAATGCAGCCAAAATAAATGAAATTTATGATGACTAATGGTTATCATCACCGTGGTGTCCGTAGAGCACAGTCCTGCCTGTTCCTACACTGGCTCCTTTGGCAAACAAGATGTGGGGTCTTAGAGGGGTGCCAGCCGGGCCCCCTGGATGACCCCTGCCTGTCTTGCACTTACCACCACCCTTCCTGACCCTGAGGAGTCAGTTATTTTTCTGTGGCATGAACCCTTTCCTCTGCCCCAAATACAAGACAGTCTTAGGAGAAGCCAAGCCCATCAGGGTGACCCCACAAACACAAGTGGGCAACCATGGGGGCTTTTAAATGTGATAAGGACAGACAGAACCAAGAAAACATCCTCAGTAATATCCTGTCACACTGGGATAAAGGAGACTTCCTGCCCGTCTTGTGTGTTCATTTATTCATTCATTCATTCCACAAATATTTATCCAGGTGCTGGCTAGAACACTGGAGACCCCACAGTAGCAAGAGACCTGGCTTAGATGTCTTCGTGCACCAAAGCACTGAGCACAATTACTTTAGAAAGGAGACACTTCATAAAATGTTTGATATTTAAAGAATTCAGGGACAGTGCCATCCCCTGAGAGGTGGGGATTTTTACTCCCATTTTGCAGAGGAGGTAGCTGAGGCCTGGGGAGCTAGGCAGTGGCAGAGCTGGAACTGGAACCCTGTGCCCTCCACTTGGTGTTCACTGAGCTGTCCAAAGGGAGTGAGAGGTGGGGTTGAGACAGAGGGACTGGTGGAGGGCCCACCTTCACCCTACCCTCAGTCGGAGGCCACGGGAGGGTTTAGCGAGGCATGACATGCTCCTTTCTGAGATCCCGGCACAGTTTTCTCACCCCTACAGGGCCAATGGTGGTGCTCAGACCCCTGCATCCCAGAGCAGTGGGCCTCCTGCTCCTCAAGCACCACACACCAGGCACCACTAGGTGGCGCCAAGTGGTCATTCGGTCTCTGCCCAGAGACCTGTCGGGTCCTTTGTCTTCCAGTCTCTGTGCCTGGGTGGGCCACCTCAGGACCTGGGGCGGCCAGTAGGCATAGTGAAGCTTCTTTGTTGAGAAGCTAGTACCAGGTATCTGTTGAGTGTCTCATGGTTTGAGTTCATTAGCCCCCTTGTTTTTCCACAATAACCCCAAGAGGAGAGTGGGACATTATCCCCACCTTATGGGGAAAGGAAATTAATCCCTTGTAAGGTTAGGTGATTTGGCCAAGGTCACACTGCAAGCTGGGTCTGGAACCCAAGTCCCAGGGTCCTGGGATTTTTGCAAGGTCAGCAGAGGGCACTGAAGCCAGATACTGGCTCCACCACTTGCTGTGTCACCTTGGACATGCTGCCTAAAACCTCAACCCAAATTTCATCGTTAGCCATGGACTTAGGAAAGGTAAAGAGCTGGGGTGGGGACAGGCATGTGGTAAACCCTCATGGTTAGCTCCTATTGGCCTTTATTGCACTTACCTGAAGAGGCCACCCTGCAACCCTCCTCATCTCTCCCTCCCCCTGTCCCCCAGCCTCTAGGGTGGCCAGAGAATAACAAAGAGAATTAGCAGGAGCCCAGAGTAAAGACTCTCTTTCAGCCTTCCCTCCTGGAGGACCCAGGCTGTGCCCAGCCTCTAAAGGGAAGGGGAGAATGAGGTCTTGTCTCCTCTCCTTCCCAAAACAAACTTGAGTCCCAGCCCTGATGGGTGACTGTGTGTATCATAACTGCCCCTCTTCTCGCCTCTGTCCACCTTCTTATCTGAGCGTCTTTGATGACTCTACGAGGGGGATCTTTAGACCTAGTTTACAGAGGAGGCTCACAGGAGGTGGGCAGCTCAAGGTCACAGGGCTGTAAATGGCAGAGCCAGGATGGCACCCAGGTGTCTGAAGCCTCACCTTGGTGTTCAGGACCTTCGCAAAAAGGAGGAAGCAGGTGCTGCTTCCTTTCCCCTAGCTTTGTCCCTGAAACCCCACACTCAAGACTCCATTTCTTTAGGATTCCAAGAGCATCGCCTGCTGAGACATAAATAGCTGGGAGGGGATGAGATGGAAGGGGAGGGGCTTGGTAGGAGACCCTGAATGGGGCAGCGAACCCCAGGTGCCAGACTAGCCCTGCGGGGAGGAGGCTGACAGTCAGCCCGCCTTCCACTCCTTGGACTCCCACCACCTCCAGCTCCCTCCTTCAGCCTCGCAGCCTCCCGGCAGATGCCCGCCCCAGGGGTGCCCCCTCACTCCCCTCCCCCAGCTGGTGTTGGGTTCAGTAAGCAGAGCCCCAGCTCACCTGGGAAGGTGTCGAGTGAGGAGGGCGTCCAGTTACAAGCTGGGGCTGGGAGGGCAAGCAGGGGCAACCCAGGGGCAGGAGCCAAAGGCCTGGAACCTGGTGGTGGGGGTAGGTGTGGGGGGGGGCCTCAAGGCCTACCCCCCAACCCTGCAGGAGCCCCATCCGTGCTGCAGGAGGCCCCAGCTCCTGGGGGCTGAAGCAGAAAGACCATGGCATCCTCCTCAGATGCCACTTGGCAGCTAGCACACCCGTCAGTTCCCTAAGCTAGGCCTCAGTTTCCCCATCCTCAGAATGGGGGTAGGGTGGGAATAAGCCCTGTGTAACCGATCCACCACAGCCCAGGACTAATCTGGGTAAACTGTGAAGGGCTGTGCACACCCTTAGGGAGGGTGTTCTCCTCTCTGTTCAGCTCCAGTCCTTTCTCTCCAACACCCAGGGTGGCCTCCTCCCCCGCCCTGCACCCTGGGCCCTGGCACAGCACTCCATGCCTATTTAAGGCAAATCTCCTGATCTCCTTTTAAATAACATTCACTCCTTGTTGTGGAACAGACAAGCAGGGCCTGAGCTTAGAAAAAGGGGAGGGAGTTGCAAATATCCCATCAGAGAGTGGGGGGAACGGGAGACACGGTGGTGAAGCAGGTATGGGAGGGTCCTTGCACTCCCCACCCCAGCCTCCCATTTGGTCCCCTCACTGCACAGGCCCTGGATTGGCTGCAACCCCTTTAGAGGGACTGGGGCACTCCCAGAAGGCTTCCTGTAGCCCCAGGGACTGTGGTGGTGTGGGAGACTGAAGAATAATGCCACTCCCAAGGCCTGGGGGGTGGCGTGCTTGGGTGAAGAAGTGGCATTTGACCAGCAAGGGGAGTGGGAGGGTCTGGGGTAAGACTGACATCTGATCTCACAGCCTGCCCATTAAGGATGAAACAACTGCTATTTGCTTCTAGAATCAGAGGCTCAGAGAGGACTAGAGACCAGCCCAGGGCCACAAAACTAGTGAGTGGAAAGGTCTGAAATCTAGGCCTGGCCCTGCTCCAAATTTATGCTTTCTGCCCCTCCATGCCAGGTCTCCTTGTGTCTGGGGCTGTATGTGACACCAGACAGTGACTCATCAGGGACCAGGCATCATTCAAAGTCCCCCACATGGGACTTCCCTGGCGGCACAGTGGTTGGGAATCCACCTGCCAATGCAGGGGACACGGGTTCGAGCCCTGGTCTGGGAAGATCCCACATGCCGCGGAGCAACTAAGCCCGTGCGCCACAACTACTGAGTCTGCGCTCTAGAGCCCACATGCCACAACTACTGAAGCCCAGGTGCCTAGAGCCCGTGCTCCCAACAAGAGAAGCCACCGCAATGAGAAGCCTGTGCACCGCAACAAAGAGTAGCCCCCGCTCGCCGCAACTAGAGAAAGCCCGCGCGCAGCAACGAAGACCCAACGCAGCCAAAAATAAATACATAAAAAATAAAATTAAAAAAACAAAAACAAAAACCAAGTCCGCCCACACACTCTTCCTGCCTGCATAGCTCCCAGGCAGGGACCCTGACTCCGCTTCTGCCTCCCTCTCCTTTTCTCCAGGCCAACCACACCTCTCCTTCCCCTCCTCCTGGGTTCCTGGCCCAGGCACCCCCCTGCTTCTGGCCCGGCCCCCAGATTAGCTCACCTTAACTTGGTCACGTACTCAGAAACTTACAGCCAGTAAGTGGCATGTCCCACACTCCTCCAAAGGAGTGAAGCAGCGAGGCTAGGCTCCTTCCCACTGCAGGACCCCTGCAGGGCCCTTCCCAGCCACTCTGTTCTTCCCAGCACTTGAGGCCCGGAGGCCCTCCCTCTCCTGCTTCCTTCTCTCCCTCTTTCCCCCAGGTGTCCTGGCCGCCTCCCCAGCCTCCCATCTCAGAGTGGCTAATCCCCCTGTGGTCCTCACATGACGGAGACGCCCTCTCTGGGGTTCAAAAGGAGAGGGTCAGGGATCCTTTACAGATCACGTTGCCTCCTCAGGCGTGTGAGCCCCAAGAGGCCAGCCCCACCCGCATGTCGGTGTCATGCTGGACTAGGGGGTGGGGGACCAGAGTGAGGAAGAAGCCCTAGCCTTGTCTTCCTCTGGGCACATAGAGCAGATAGGGGCCAAAGCGGTCAGCTGGTCCAATGGCCTCATTTCACAGATGAGCAACTGTGGCCCAGGCAAGAGGAGGAGAGGCCCTGGGGGCTCACAGTGAGACAGAAGCTGAGCTGGGTCTTACTGGGACCCCTGGGACCCTCAGGTGGGGCTTGATCCCAGGGGAAGGAGGGTCAATTATAGGAGGAAACTCGGCTCAGTGTTTAGTCGGGGTGGGGTGTCCTTGAACTTTTCAGGGTCTTTCTAGCTTGGCTCTACCTTTTACCTCTTGTTTGCCCTTGGACAATCCCCTTTCCCTCTTTGGGCATCAGTTTTCTTGTGTAAAACAAGTGGGTTGGGTAGATGGTCTTTAAGATCCCTTACTGTTTACATCTTCTGCACCTCCCATCAGCCCAGTCCCATCTCCCAGGCCTTTCCAGCTCTCGCCCAGGCCCAGGTCTGCCTCATAGCCCCTCAAGAGTGCTCCAACAGGGAATTCCCTGGTGGTCCAGTGGTTGGGACTTGGCACTTCCACGGTAGGGGGTGCGGGTTCCATCCCTGGTCGGGGAACTAAGATCCCACATGCTATGCGGCATGGCCAAAAAAAAAAAGATTGCTCCAACAGCCTCTACACTGTCTCTGGCCTCCACTCTCGTCCCCTGCAATAAGCTGCCCCAGACATTGCCCAGGTAACCTACTGATGCTTAGGAATCTCCCATGGCCCTCCATGGCCTCCCTAAGAATAATCCAACTCATCACCTGGCATTCAGCACATCCCACCCGCAGTCTTGGACCCTGGGCTCAGTTTCTTCATCTACCAAGCACTAACAACCCCTCACTTAGGGACTGTGGTGTGGACACATAGTGGGGCGCAGGCCAGGAGCCCAGGAAAGGCGGGATGGCCTGAGTGGCACTCAGGGCTTCTCTGTGCTGAAAAGGCTGCCCATGCCACCCTCACTCCTTCATCCAAATTGGTGAGGTGCTCCAAGGCTGGTTCAAGCTCCATCCCCTCCTAGGGAGGCCAGGCCCCCTGGGTGGCCCCATCAGAGTGACCTTGCCCATGTGGAGCTCCCACGGGGCCAGATTCACTCGCCTGCCTGTATCTGCAGCTCCCGCCATCCTGTGGGGAATGTACAACTGGCCGCTCCGGGAGAACCAGCTGGCAGGCACTTGCTGAGCGAACCCTTGGGTCTGTGGGCTCCTGCCCAACCCCCTCTCCTTCCCCCAGGGCGGTGTTTTTAACATGGGATTTTCTTTGACTCTCAGAGACTTCCTCACTGCCAACTCCACAAGCTCATAGCTGGGCCTCAGGGCAGACTCTCAGCTGGAGGTTTTAGACCCTGTCTTGCCCTGATCCAGTGACTGGCCAAATGGACTCTCAGAAACCTTCCCCAAAGGCCCAGGAAGGAGTAGCTGGCAGGAAATACCACTTACTAGAAGAGAATGCTAAGGGAAGAGAAGCCAGGACCTAGAAGCTTGGAGACCTCCCACCCTGGGGTCTGAACACTGCTTCAGCCACTTACTAGTTTCAGGGTCTTGGGAAAATTACCTAATGTCTCTGAGCCTCAGTTTCCTCATTGGGAATAATAACTATTTCATCCTATGATGAGAGAATTAGATGATGCACGCAAAGTGCTGAGCTCATGGCCTGCCACTTCGTAAATGCTCACAAAATGGTAGCTATAGGGCTTCCCTGGTGGCGCAGTGGTTGAGAATCTGCCTGCTAATGCAGGGGACACGGGTTCGAGCCCTGGTCTGGGAAGATCCCACATGCCACGGAGCAGCTGGGCCCGTGAGCCACAACTACTGAGCCTGCGCGTCTGGAGCCTGTGCCCTGCAACAGGAGGGGCCGCGATAGTGAAAGGCCCCCGCGCCGTGATGAAGAGCGGTCCCCGCACCGCGATGAAGAGTGGCCCCCGCTTGCCGCAACTAGAGAAAGCCCTCGCACGAACCGAAGACCCAACACAGCCAAAATAAATAAATAAATAAATAAATAAATAAAAGGAATTATTCCCATGGCCTGTCCAAATTATTTAAAAAAAAAAAAAAAAAAATGGTAGCTATAATCCTTATTGAGGACAGATGGATCAAGGCCCCCAGCTGAGGGGGTGCAGGCTGTTGGTTGTTCAGCCAGAGGTAGGCAGCTGGTTAGTAGCTAGAATACAAACACAGAGTCCCAAGCCTGGTGCTAAGCAGTCTACATACATCCTCTCATTTAAACAGTCCCTTCCTCTGTCAAAAGTAGGGGTTTGGAACAGAAATTTCCTAAGGCTCAGCGAGTACTTGTAGAAGGTCTGCAGTTTACAAAGTACTATTTACTTTACAGAGCCAACCTCTAATCCTGTGAGCATTCTAATAGTTGTCAACGGTCACACAACTAGATCTGGGACTAAACCAGCGGATGGCTCCATCTTTCCCCAGAGGCTGGTGGCAGACACTCTGAGGGGCTTGGTGAGGCCCGAAATCCCCACCAAGGGCCTAGGGTGGGACAGGGGCTTTGAAGACAACAGTGTCACGGAAGCTTGGCTCTGGCTCCTGCCCAGCATCTGGTTCTGTGCTGGGCGGAGGCCTGGGTCTGCAACTCATCAGCCCCACCTGTCAGCCCTCCCAGGCAGGCACGTGGGGCCTTCGGTTATCACTAAGGAGAGCGCGGCTGAGGGGGGGCCTCAGTTCGGGGGCCTGGTCTCCCTTCCTTGCTGGGCACCTTCAGGCAGGGAGCTGTGTTCCCATCGGCCAAGCACCTCCAAGTTGACTGGGCTCTGTTATATGACAGGCACCCTGAAATATGCAAAGACTGCACTCATTCAATAAATATTTATTGAACACTGACAGTGTGCCTGGCCCTGAGCTGGCTGTGGGGAATTGGACAAAAACTCCTGCCTACATTCTAGTAAAAGAAACTGTAAAGGAAAGCATAAGTGTGATGGAAATAAAAGAGAGCAATTAGCTTTACACAAGGTTAGTCTGAGAAGGCCGCTGAGGGAGGGAAGTACAGCTAGAAAGAGCATTCTGGACAGAGAAAAGGGCCCATGCAAAGGCCCTGAGATAGGTAAATTTGGAGTGTTTGGAGATCAGCAAGCCTGGTGTGAGGTGGGCACACAGCAAGCTTGCCCTCAATAAATGCCAGCTGAACAAATCAACCAATGATCATAAGGATTTCTGCATCCAGCTGAGATGGAGTAACAGGGACTGGATTTACATCCTCACCTAAGACAACTAAAATACCCCACAAAATATATGAAACGGTGGTTCGCAAGACATTGGATGCCAGACAGGGAAAAATAGTGACTTCTGGGAGTAAGGAAACAAATGAGGTGAGCCCTATAAATGCCCCACCTCACTGCCTGAAGAAAGTTTCCAGACCAGAGCGCAGCGAGAGGAAGGCAGGTGAAGTCTGGTAGCCTCCCCACACTGAGAGGACACTGAAAAGCTGGGAGTACCAAACACAAGGCAGAGAACCAAAAGGGCAAGAGCTGCACACAGAGAGCTCTAGAGTTCTACACAGGGTACCTCTGCAGTAATTCTGCTCAGTGCATGCATGTGAGGAAACCACCAGAAAGCACGGTAAGCACCTCCCAAAAGGATGAGAGAGAATAATCCTTGGAGCTCACAGAGAGCTGCGAATAGTGTTGGTTCCCACAAACCAGAGTAGAAACCGCACAATTAATGGGACACTGAGTAGAGCCAGCGTCAGAAGAGTTTTTGGCTCAGAAGTGGGAAAAAACTAAACACTGCTCTGGCCCCCTCTAACAAAAGTAAGATCTGAAAGGACCAAACTGTTTTCAAGTAACTTTTGCACCCCAGGACAAAGCTCAAGGACATTTATAAGAATACACACACACACAAATCCAGCAATTGATAAAATAAAATTCTTAATGCCTGGCAACCAATAAAAATTAGCAGGTAAAAAAGAAACAGGAAAATATGATCCATAATGAAAAGAAAAACCAATCAATTGAAACCTACCTAGAAATTACCCAGATGATAGAGTTATTACAGACTTTTTTTTTTTGGCTGCACAGCATGCAGGATCTTAGTTCCCCAACCAGGGATCAAACCCGTTCTCCCTACAGTGGAAGCACAGAGTCTTAACCACTGGATCGCCAGGGAAGTCTCTATCACAGACATTAAAACAGTTATTCTAACTATATTCCATATGTGCAAGAAGATAAAGAAAAGACTGACCATGTTAAGTAGAGATATAGAAGGTATTTTTTAAAAGACCCAAGTTGAAATTATGAAAACGATAATGTCTGAGATAAAAATACACTAGGTGGATTAATAGAACACTAGACATGGCAGAAGATTAGTGAATTGTAATACATAGTAATAGAAACTATCCAAAATAAAACACCTAGAGAAAAAAGGCTAAAAAAAAAAAAATAATAACATGGCATCAGTGAGCTGTGAGATGCCTTCAAGTGACCTAATATTTCTATACGTGTAACCTGAGGGAAGAAGACAGGAAAAAATATTTGAAGGAAAAAATTAACTGAAACATTTCTAAATTTGATAATGATAAATCCATAGATCTAAGATAATTAACCCCAAGCACTATAAACATAAAGAAACTATACCAAGCTCTCTGGTCTTCCCCATCCAACAGAAAGCACAAGAGAGACCAAGATTGAACCCGGGCCCTCGGCAGTGAAAGCACAGAGTCCTAACCACTGGACTACCAGGGAATTCCCAAGACAGCTGCATCTTCTTGTGCAGTGCCAGCTGTGTCACTGAGACATGATGGTGAAGGCTGGAGTAAACGAATACGGCTGTATTGGGTGCCTGGTCACCAGGACTACTTTTTTTTTTTTAAATTAATTTATTTATTCATTTATTTTTGGCTGCTTTGGGTCTTTGTTCCTGTGCGTGGGCTTTCTCTAGTTGTGGTGAGCAGGGCCTTCTCTTGTTGCAGAGCATGGGCTCCAGGCGCTCAGCCTTCAGTCGTTGTGGCGCACGGGCTTAGCTGTTCCTTGGCATGTGGGATCTTCCCGGACCAGGGCTTGAACCTGTGTCCCCTGCATTGGCAGGCGGATTCCCAACCACTGAGCCACCAGGGAAGTCCCACCAGGACTACTTTTAACTCTGGCAAAGTAGATAATGTCTCCATCAATGACCCCTTCATTGACCTCAACTACATGGTCTACATGTTCCAGTATGATTCCACCCATGGCAAATTCAATGGCAGAAAGATGAGAATGGGAAGCTTGTCATCAATGGAAGGCCCATCTCCAACTTTCAGGAGTGAGATCCCATCAACATCAAGTAGGATGATGCTGGTGCCAAATATGTTGTGGAGTCCACTGGTGTCTTCATTATCTTGGAGAAGGCTGGGGCTCATTTTAAGGGTGGAGCCAAAAGGGTCATCATTTCTACTCCTTCTGCTGATGCCCCCATGTATGTCATGGGCATGAACCATGAGGAATATGACAACTCACTCAAGATTGTCAGCAATGCCTACTGCATCACCAATTGCTTGCCCCCGCTCCCCCCAGCCAACATCATCCATGACAACTCTGGCATCATGGAGGGACTCATACCCACAGTCTATGCCATCACTGCCCCCCAGAAGACAGTGGATAGCTCCTCTGGGAAGCTGTGGTGTGATGGTCATGGGGCTGCCCAGCACATTATCCCAGCTTCTACTGGTGCTGCCAAGGCTGTAGGCAAGGTCATCCCTGAGCTGAATGGGAAGCTCACTGGCATGGCCTCTCATGTCCCCACCCACAATGTGTTGGTTCTGGATCTGACCTCCATTTGGAGAAAGGTGCCAAATATGATGACATCAAGAAGGTGGTAAAACAGGTATCAAAGGGTCTGTTAAGGGCATCCTGCTACATTAAGGACCAGATTGTCTCCTGAGTCTTTAACAGTGACACCCACTCTTCCACCTTTGATGCTAGGGCTGGCACTGCTCTCAATGACCACTTTATCAAGCTCATTTTCTGGTATGACAATGAATCTGACTATAGCAACAAGGTGATGAACCTTATGGTCCACATGGCCTCCAAGGAGTAAGAGTCCCTGGACCATCAGCCCTACTAAGAACACAAGAGGAGGAGAGAGGTCCTCAGCTGCTGGGGAGTCCTTGCCTCAACTCAATCTCCCAAGACTCTGAGAATCTCTCGTTCTTGACATTTTCCAAGAACAAGAAACTGTGACCCCCATCACAGCTGGGGCTCTCCCAAGCCCTACTTTGGAGGACCCCTACTTTGTCATGTACCATCAATAAAGTACTCTCTACTCAGCCAAGAAAAAAAAAAAAGAAAAAGGAAAAAACCCCCTATACCTAAGTATATCAAAATTGTTTTTAAAAAGTGATAAAGAGAATTCTCAACCTTTCTGTGGTTTGGGGTTGCTGTCTGCCTCATAAAGCAAAGTAGAGGGTTTGTCTTCTGGGAAGACAAAAATCATCTTTTCCTCTGAAAAAGGCTCTTACATAGTTGGCTTTAGCATCTTCCAGGAATAGGAGGGCAGGGATTGAGGCCTCATGAGTCTGGGATTTCAGTTGGGATAGAGAGAGAAGACAGTGGTTATAACCAGAAAGTCAGAGTGGGGTGTCATTACCTCCAGAACTCATCACTATTAACTCAGCCTGGGCTTCATAAGTCATAGAAGTGGATTCCTTAATAAAATAATAGTTTCCAAAAAAAAAAAAAAAAGAGCGATAAAGAGAAAGACTTAAAAGCAGCCTGAGAAAAAAGAAGACACATTACATACAAACAAGCAAAAATAAGGATAGCAGATTTTTTTTTTTGTCAGAAACAATGCAAGTGAACTTGTTATACCTGGGTTAATACTTCTGGGAAAGTTGAAACTCAGTTACATAACATTATTGAGCAAACTTGACTTAAGAAGATGACTCTTTCAATAGGGTCTTTCTTTGACTTATTTGATTCTGATTGGTTTGGGTCTTGGAGACCATGGCTCCAAAGTACACTCCAAACACTGGGAATTCTCCTGCTTACAGTTATCATAAAAATCCCCCTGGTGCGTTATATTCTTTCAAAAGCTTTTAAATACATGTTCACAGCTGTTAAATGTCAAGCAAATGATCTCCCTAAGACTGGGATGTCAGAAAAGAAACAAGGAGAAAGACCACTTTAAGGATTAGGAAACTGGAACCATGACCTGTGAATGTCACAGGGATTACACAAAACATTATGATCTGTGGATATCACACCAAGCCTCCATAGATACATAGCTCAGAGTGGCACTAATACCTTAAATTTTGATCACATCTCTCAGTTAGGGTGAGAGTTTGATCAAAAGGGGGGAATTGTTAAAAAGAAGTAACAAGCCCAATATGGAGTTATTTGCCCCCAGGACAGCAAACCGAGACTTAATTGTACTTTCAACCTCTCCCAGGAATGTGGCTTTTAAATAAATATCTTAAATTTCCTAATTAGCACTAACCAGTGAGACAATTTGCATAATGAGACACCCCCCCCCCCACCCTTCCCTTCCCTGCCAAAGAAGATGACCTGGCCTGAAACAATTCTTTCTTTCCTTTTGCTAGTAACCTCCTTGCCCCACCTTCCTTCTGCCTCTAAAAGCCTTCCCCTCTGGGCCTCCTTCTAGTTCCTAGATGGAATGCTACCTGAGTCATGAATCATCTAATAAAGACACTTAGACCTTCAAAAAGATACATAGTGGCTGAATGGATAAAAAGCCAAGATCTGTTGTCTACCGGAAACTCACTTTAGATTCAAGGACACAAATAGGCTGAAAGTGAAGTGATGGAAAAAGATATTTCATGCAAATGTTAACCAAAACAAAGCAGAAGTGGCTATATTTAAACCACACAAAGCTGACTTTTAGCCAGAAACTGTCACTAGAGACAAAGAAGATCATTACATAATGATAAAAGGGTCATTCAATAGGAAGATATAGCAATTGTAAATATATATGCACCCAGCATCAAATCACCTAAGTATGTAAATCAAATATTGACAGATCTGAAAGGAGAAATTGAGAGAAACACAATAATAGTAGGAGACTTTAATACAGGACTTGCAATAATGGATAAGACATTGAGATAGAAATCAATTTTAAAAATCTGTGGATCTGAACAACATTACAAAAAATGGATATGAAAGATATATACAAAACTTTTTGCCCAATAGGAGAACAATTTACATTTTTCTCAAGCAATCACAGAACTTTCTCCAGGATAGATGACATGTATGTCACAGTAGAGTCTTAATGAATTGAAGAATATGGAAATCACCCCAAGAATCTTTTCTGAACGAAATGAAATGAAAATAGAAATCAACTGAATCACGAAAACAGGAGAATCCACAAATATGTGGAAACTAAGTAGCACAATCTTAACCACTGAGTCAAAAAGGAAATCAAGAGATTTGGTGACTACAAAATTTGAATTTGAGAATATATATAACTAACCTCTTCTCTCCAAGATTTTCAAGTGAAACTAGGCTCATCACAAGGCAAGTAATACCCATGATTTATGACTTATTAAGTCATAATAAGAGTAACTTATTATTAACGGTGACTAAAGGCAAATTATACTCCTACATAAAACTTAAGTATCTCTCATGTGAAACATTTACTAACCTCTTAGGAGTATTGATTTATAAAATGAGAAGGAAAGAAAAAAGAAACAATGCAAGCAAGAAGACAGTGGAGCCAAGTCTTTAAAATACAGAAAGGAAAAATAAATATCAACCTAAAATGTTTTATCCAGGAAAAATAACTTTCAGAAATGAAAGCTAAACCACATGGGATAAAATTAGAAATCAATGACAAAAAGAAATTTAGAAAATTCACAGATATGTGGAAATTAAGCAACAACTCTGAAATCACAGCAGAAATCACACACACACAAAAAGAAAACAAAACAATACAAAACAAGAAAATAAAGAAGAAATCACAAGGGAAGTTAGAAAATAACTTGAAATAAATGAAAATGAATATACAACACACCAAAACTTATGGGATGCAGCTATACCAGTGCTTAGAGGGACATTTATAGCTGTAAATACCTATATTGTAAAACAAGAAAGATCGCAGATCAGTAACCTAAACTTCCACCTTAAGACACTGGAAAAGGAAGAGCAAACTAAGTCTAAAACAAGCAGTGGTAAGGAAATAATAAAAATTAGAGTGTAAATTAGTGAAATAGAAAAACAGAGAAAATCAATAAACCAAAAGCTGTTTTGTTTTTTTTTAAAGATCAACAAAATTGACAAACCTTTAGTTAGAACTATCAAGAAAAAAAAAAAGGGACTTCCCGGGTGACGCAGTGGTTAATAATCCACCCGCCAGTGTGGGGGACATGGGTTCGAGCCCTGGTCTGGGAAGATCCTACACGCCGCGGAGCAACTGAGCCCGTGCACCACAACTACTGAAGCCCACGCCTCTGGAGCCCATGTTCCGCAGCAAGGGAAGCCACCGCAATGAGAAGCCTGCACACTGCAACGAAGAGTAGCTCCCACTCGCCACAGCTAGAGAAAGCCCTGTGCGCAGCGACGAAGACCCAATGACCCAATGTAGCCATAAATAAATAAATAGATAAGTATAAAAACACAAAAAAAGACTCAATTACTAGAATCAGAAATGAAAGAGGTAACATTCCTACTGACAGTACAGAAATAAAAAAGATTAAAAAGAAATACTATGAACATTATATACCAATAAATGGACAAATTCCTAGAAAGATACAAACCATTGAAACTGACTTAAGAAGAAACAGACAATCTGTAAAGACCTATAACAAGTAAAGACATCTAAATATTAACTTAAAAAATTACCCACAGCCTCAGATGTCTTCACTGATGAATTCTACCAAATATTTAAAAAAGAATTAATATCAATGTTTTCATAAACTCTTCCAGAAAGTAGAAAAGGAGGGAACACTTCTCAACTCATTCTATCAGGCAGAATTACCCTGATACCAAAACCAAAGAAATCACAAGAAAACTACAGACCCATATCTCTTAGGAATATGGACGCAAAAATCCTTAACAAAATACTAGCAAACTGAATCCAGCAACATATAAAAAGAATTACACCATGACCATGACCAAGTGGGATTTATCCCAGGAACGTTGCAAGGTTGGTTAAATATCCAAATATCAATTAATGTAATATACTTTATCAATAGAATTTTTAAGAAGCACATGATTATCTCAAAAGATGCAGAACAAAACAAAACAAAAAAAGCATTTGACACAGTCTAAAACCCATTTATAATTTAAAAACAAACAAATTAGTAATAGAAGGGAATTTCCTCAACCTGATCAAGGACATCTACAAAAAACCCACAGCTCACATCCTTAATATGATGTTAATACTTCATAGTTGGTGCTTTCTCCCTAAGATCAGGATGTCTGTTCTCACTATTTCTACTCAAAATTGTACTAGAAGTTCTAGTCAGGGCAATTAGAAACAGAAATAAAAGGCATCAAGATTAGAAAGGAAGAAATAAAAGTACCTGTATTTGCAGATGACATCATTTTGTATATAGAAAGTCCTAAGATATCCACACACACACACACAAATACTATTAGAACTAATAAGCAAGTTCAGGAAGGTTTCAGGGTAAAGGATCAATATGCAAAAATCAATTGTATTTCTATATACTAATCAACAATCTGAAAATAAAATTAAGAAAACAATTCCATTTACAATAGTATCAAAAAGAATAAAATACTTAAGAATAAATTTAACAGAAGAAATGAGAAACATTAGAAAACAGTGTTAAAAAAGAAAAAGAAAACAGTGTTGAAAGAAATTAAAGAAGGTCTAAATAAATGGAAAAACATCCCCATGTTCATGGATCAGGAGACTTAATATATATATATATATTTTTAAATATTTATTTATTTATTTGGCTAGGCCGGGTTTTAGTTGTGGCACATGGGATCTTCATTGCCAAGTGCGGGATCTTTGTTGCAGCATGTGGGATCTAGTTCCCTGAGTAGGGAACGAACCTGGGCCCCCTGCATTGGGAGTATGGAGTCTTAACCACTGGACCACCAGGGAAGTTCCAGGAGACTTAATATTGTTAGGATAGCAACACTCCCCATTTGATCTACATATTCAACACGACCCATATCAGAATCCCAGCTAACACCTTTGTAGAAATCGACAAGCTGATCCTATAATTCATATGGAATTGCAAGGGACCCAGAATAGCCAAAACAATCTTGAAAAAGAAGAGCAAAGTTGGGGGATCCATACTTCCTCACTTCAAAACTTACTGCAAAGCAGCCAACAGTAATGAAGACAGTGTGGTGCCAGCATAAGGACAGACAAATAGATCAATGGAACAGAATTGAAAGTCCATAAATAAATCCTGTGCGTCTATGGTCAATTGACTTCCAACAAGGGTGCAAAGACCATTCCATTGTTAGAGAAGAGTCTTTTCAACAAATTGTGCTGGGACAGTTGGATATTCACATGCAAAAAAATAAAGTTGAAACTCTTAGCTCATATCATATACAGAAAGTAACTCAAAATAGATCAAATGCCTAAATGGAAGAGCTAAAATTATAAAACTCTTAGAAGAAAACACAGTAGTAAACCTTGAATTAGACAATGGATTCTTAGCTATGACACCAAATGCATAAGCAGCAAAAGAACAATTAGATAAAATAGACTTTATCAAATTAAAAAATTTTGCGCTTCAAAGAACACTCTCAAAAAAGGGGAAAGAGGGCTTCCCTGGTGGCGCAGTGGTTGAGAGTCTGCCTGCCAATGCAGGGGACACGGGTTCGAGCCCTGGTCTGGGAAGATCCCACATGCCACGGAGCAACTAGGCCCGTGAGCCACAATTACTGAGCCTGCGCGTCTGGAGCCTGTGCTCCGCAACAAGAGAGGCCGCGATAGTGAGAGGCCCGCACACCGCGATGAAGAGTGGCCCCTGCTTGCCGCAACTAGAGAAAGCCCTCGCACAGAAACGAAGACCCAACACAGCCAAAAATAAATAAATTAATTAAAAAAAAAAAAAGAAAGGGGAAAGATAACTCACAGAATGGGAGAAAATGTTTGCAAATTATAAATCTGTTAAGGGACTTGTATATAGAATACATAAAGAATTCTTACGATGCAAGTATTCAAATAAATAGACAATAAAAAGACAAATAAATAACTAAAAACTTGGGCCAAAGATCTGAATAGACATTACTCGAAATAAGGTATATAAATGGCCAATAAGCACATGAAAAGATGCTTGATATCATTCATAAAAACTTTTTGCCAATAAATTTGACAACTTAGATGAAATGGACAAATTCCGTAACAAAAGATACAAAGTGTGAAAGCTAACTCAGAAAGTAAGAAATAATTTAAATAGCCCTGTATCTATTAAAGAAAGTGAATTCATTGTAAACAGGAAAATCTTTTCAACAAATGATGCTTGAACAATTGGATACTCATACACACACAAAAAAATTAAATTTGATCGATACCTCATATATATACACCAAAATTAACTCAAAATAGATGACAGACCTAAAGGTAAAACTTAAAACTATGGACACTTGTTAGAATTTCTAAAATTATAAAGACTGAAGTCAAGTGTTTGGTGAGGATGTGAAGTAACTAGACTTTTCCTACTCTACTGGTGGGAATGTAAAACAGTGTAACCACTTTGGAAACAGTTTGGCAGTTTTTTAAGAAGTTAAACATAACATAACTTCCATATGACCACCCTTCATACGACCGAGCCATTCCACTCCTAGGTATTTCTGTATAAAAAATAAAAGCACATAGCCATAGGGACTTCCCTGGCAGTCCAGTGGTTAAGACTCCAAGCTTCCACTGCAGGGGGAACACCTCCCATCCCACCCCACCCCACCCCCGCATGCCAAGCGGCCGGAAAAAAAAAAAAATAGCACAGAGCCTTATAAAGACTTATACATGAATGTTCATAGTAGCTTCATTTGTAATAACCAAAACCTGCAAACAACCCAAATGTTCAGCAAGAGGTGAATGGTAAACAGATTGTTGCATGTCCATGAAATTGATTGCTACTCAGCAACAAAACTGGATCTATTAAGTTATACAACAACATGGATGAATCTCAAAATAATTATGCTGACTGAAAGAAGACAAAAAAAGAGTATATATTGTATGACTCCATTTATATAATATTCTGGAAAATGCAAACTAATCTACAGTGACTGAAAGCAGTTCAGTGGTTCCCTGGGGTAAGGGTCAGGGAGGAGCTGAAGGGATTAAGAAGGGGCTGGAGGAAACCTCTGTGGGTGATGATATGTTCATTATCTTGAATGTGATGACGGTTTCACAGATATATACCTATGTCAAAGCTCATCAAATTGCACACTTTACATAGGTGCAGTTTATTATACGCCAATTACACCTCAATCTGTTCAAAACCTGATTAAAAGGATGTATATGTGATATGGTATCTCTGCTAACTTGCTATGGGACCCCAGACAACACTGGTAAGCTTTTCTGAGACTTAAGTTTCTTTTTCTGTAAAAGGTTAGAAAGTACCAGAGGGCTTCCCTGGTGGCGCAGTGGTTAAGAATCCACCTGCCAATGCAGGGGACACGGGTTCGATCCCTGGTCCAGGAAGATCCCACGTACCATGGAGCAACGAAGCCCGTGTACCACAACTACTGAGCCCACGTGCCACAACTACTGAAGCCCGCTTGCCTAGAGCCCGTGCTCCGCAACAAGAGAAACCACCGCAGTGAGAAGCCTGCGCACCGCAATGAAGAGTAGCCCCCACACGCTGCAACTAGAGAAGCTTTCGTGCAGCAATGAAGACCCAACCCAGCCAAAAAATAAATTAATTAAATAAATAAATTTAAAAAAAAAAAGAAAGTACCAGAACCTGTAAGTGCTAGTTTAAGCCAAAAAGGGACTTCATTGGAAGGAAGTTTCAGAAAGTGACAGAGCCCTGCAGGGTCCCAGGAAGCCTTCTCTGTTCATCCCTCATCTTTGCTTCCCTGATCACAGCTTTCCGTTTCCCCATCTACGTGGTCGGATAGGAAAGCTACCAGCTTTTGAGTTTTGCATGGTACAGGTTTAATTACTCAGAGAGATGCTGAATTGTCTCCCTGTCAATCCTAAGCCTATGTATAAATCCTCATGGAAAAACCTTACTGGTGCACTTGGGCTAAGGACTCCACCATGCACCAAGGTGTGTGGTCAGAGGGCAGGGCCACATAGTATGAACCTGGCTGGTCTTGCAGCCTACAGATGGAGGACAGGACAAGTGCTAGGAAAGTGCTTGGTGGACAGACAACAAGAGGGCTGTCGGGAGATACTACCAAGACACTGGCCAGAATTCAGGAGATCTGCCCTCTCCTGTGCTCATAATTGTGCCTCTAGATGGGGGCAGCACTTCCAATTGGGCAATCTGGGAAGGCTTTGTGGAAGAGGTGCCACTGGTATCAGGCCTGTGAGAAAAGTTATGCCCTGCATTCGTGTGGCCTTTGAAGCTTACTAAGTGCTTTCATATCCTCTTTTTAGAGTCTAGACCCATCCTCTCAACTTCTCCTCTAGGGTTAACATTATTATACACCCCTTTGCACATGGGGAAACTGCCTACTGGGGACGTTGAGTGACTTGCTCAAGTTCACACAGCTTGGCAGGGCAAGCTCCAGGGTTTTGACCCCAGAGCCCTGACTTGTTCCCTATCCAAGGATGATGACAACGAGGCAGGGGAGGGGCAGTCGGTCTGTGAGTGTTCAGGAGGGACTGAAGAAGGAGAGAAGCTCAGGTAGCATCTTCGAGCTCCTGTGCCTGCTGTCCTCCAGAAGATGCCCCACCCCCACCCTGGCTCCGGATACCCAGAGACCACCTTTGCTTGTGCTGCAGACTCTCAGATCAGAGTTTCCACTCCAGACCTCTCTCTTGACTCCTAGTCCTGCAGCTCTAACAGGACTCAAAATGGGAATTCATGAGAGTCCTGCAGAACGTTAAAGAAACCTCAGGACCCATCTCAACCACCTGACAAGAACACCAATAATAAAATTCACGTATATGGCTGCTACCACCTACACACACAGGCCTTAAGCTGAGTGTGTTACACATGATAGTGTGTTTCACCTTCATATATACTATGACCATCCTCATTTTACAACTTGGGGAAACAGGTTCAGACAGTTTATTCCTTGTCCCAGGTCCCATAGCTGACAAGTGGTGATCCAAGTCTATCTGGTGACAAATGAACTATCATCATCCTGCAAAATTGTTTCCTCTTCTCAGCCTGCCCCTTTCTACCAGCAGTACCACCAAACCCCCAGGTCTGGTGAGACTCTGCCATTTCCTCTACCTTCTGTGTCTCAGGACAACCAGCAACCCTGAGAGAGCTGGAGGCTCAGGCAGCAAGCTGGCAGGCGGTCCGCACTGACACAGTGGGAGGGATAGGGGAGCTTAGCTGCTTCATCTGCTAACCACAGATTTAATGTTGCTACGAATTTTTTAAATTTCAACTTTTTAAGAGTTAAATTTAATTGCCAGGTTGTAAGCCCTGGAGGTTATGAGCAAGGAATCTGAGGTGAGAGACACTTGGTTCCAGCCCAGTCCTGGCTTCCCTACTTTCTTGGTCTGTGATCTTGGGACAACTTCTGAACCTATCTGAACCGTAGCTTCCCCATCTGGAAAAGACATAGTCATGGGGCTTCCCTGGTGGCTCAGTGGTTAAGAATCTGCCTGCCAATGCAGAGGACACGGGTTCGAGCCCTGGTCCGAGAAGATCCCACATGCCGCGGAGCAACTAAGCCCGCGAGCTACAACTACCGAGCCCACGTGCCACAACTACTGAAGCCCGCGCACCTAGAGCCCATGCTCCACAACAGGAGAAGCCACCGCAGTGAGAAGCCTGAGCACAGCAACAAAGAGTAGCCCCCGCTCACTGCAACTAGAGAAAGCCTGCGCAGCAACGAAGACCCAATGCAGCCAAAAAAAACAAACAAACAAACAAAAAAGACATAGTCATTCCACCCTCGTGGGTTAAAATGTTGTAAGGGGAGCTGGTTCTGGTAGAGATGGACAGGGCTCAGGCCACACCTGCTCCATCGCACTGACTCCATCCAGACCTCGAGCTGAAGCTAGTTTACTTCAAAACGTTAATAAACAAACAAGCAAACTAATAAATACTTTGACAGATGATTAAATCTTTTTGACACCTGCTTAAGTTTATGTTTATTTATTTGTCTGAAATGTTCTTCCAGGAAGTCCATGTGTGATCCTGAGCAACCCCCAGGCCCACAGCAACCTCACAGTGAGTAGAATGGAGCTAAACCACTCTCTTCCCCACCCACCCCACTTCTTCCTGAGCCTTTCACATGCTAATGCACTTTGTGAACATCCCAGAGACTGTTGGGGGTGGAAGGAGAGCAACAGAGCCTCCCAGACTTAACTTCTGAAAGCACTCACCAACATCTCTCCTCTGAGAAGGCAGCCACTGCCTGCCTTTAACCTTGGGCAGTCTTTTCCATAATCTCTCCCTAGCTCCAGCCTTCCATTTCCAATCGCCTGAGAGACAAATATCCTACCAAATCCAACTTTCTCTTTTTTTTAAAAAATAAATTTATTTATTTTTATTTTTATTTATTTTTGGCTGCATTGGGTGTTTGTTGCTGTGCGAGGGCTTTCTCTAGTTGCAGCCAGCGAGGGCTACTCTTCGTTGCAGTGCACGGGCTTCATTGTGGTGGCTTCTCTTGTTGTGGAGCACAGGCTCTAGGCATGCGGGCTTCAGTAGTTGTGGTACGCGGGCTCAGTAGTCGTGGCTTGCGAGCACAGGCTCAGTAGTTGTGGTGCACGGGCTTAGTTGCTCGGCAGCATGTGGGATCTTCCCGGACCAGGGCTTGAACACGTGTCCCCTGCATTGGCAGGCGGATTCTTAACCACTGTGCCACCAGGGAAGCTCCAAATCCAACTTTCTTCTGTGTCCTGCCACCAGCGCCCTCTGCCCACGTGCACCCCTTCCAGTGTCACTGTCTCCCACCATTCCCCTCCCACAAAGCTTGGGGAGGCCCAGTGCTTGCCCCTTTCTCTACCCCTAAGGCCCTGCAGTTGTCACCTCCTGATGGCCCTTGGTCTAGCTCCCACCAGGCAGGGCCCGAACCACCTGTGGACCCAATTCTCCTTCTTGCTTTGCTCCTGAGAGAGCTCCTCTCTATTCACCTGACACCCCAGCCAAACCAGGCCCTGCACACCCTGAGTTTTCCCACACCCACGTCCTTCCCTCTGCCGGGAATGCCCCTAACTACCCATCTTCAGGGTCCAGTGCAGGGCCTCCCAGGGACCTTCCCAGCTGACCTGGCTGAAGGCTGCAAGTGGCCTCTCATTCCTCTTGGGCGTAGTTCTTTGTACTTGAGGCTATTTCATCACTGGTGGGGTCCAATGTACTCTTTTTTTTTTTGAGGTTTAGTTGATGTATAATATTATATAAGTTTCAGGTGTACAACATAATGGCTCACAATTTTCCAATGTAGTCTTTGGTATGCAGTAGGTGCCCATAAATGTCTGTAGTTGGAAAGAATGAGTCTAATCCAACTCCTTCATTTTACAGTAGAGGCACAGAGTTGTGCTTGACCCACCATAGCCACCAGGAGACAGGACTAAGGGGGTCTCTTGCAGGGCTCCGCCCCAAGCTAGGCTTTTTCTGCCATTGAGTTGGGAAGGAACTCCTCCAGCGACCAAGTGGGCACATTTTGGGGTGGTAGACAACCATCTAGAGCTCACACTACAGATTCTAGCAGAGAGGTTGGGTGGCCTCTTGTCAGCCAACCCGTCAACTACTCTCCCAGACTGTAGTATCCATCCCAGAAGTCCCTGGTTCCCACTCTACCTCTCAGACCCATCCGCTGCCCCGGCGTTCCCCGACCTGGTCACTGAGGCAGAAGAGGCCTTAGGGATTATCCATCCAGGAGGCCCACAAAGGCCTCAGAAGGTCCTTAACGCCTCCACCCCCACAACTGTGTGAACAACTCTGTATCTGAGTATGTGTAGATTTCTGGAGCAAACATCCAGAGACACCACCTGAGACTTAAAGGGGGTCCAAGACCCAAATGAGATACAGAACAATGATCTGTTGAGCCTCTCATTATAAAGGTGTTAATACACTTAAGGCTCTTACAACTGTATCTGGCACTTTTTAAGTGCTCTCTAAGGCATGGGTTGGCCCAAAGCCTGCTTTTGTAAATAAAGCTTTATTGGAACACAGCTATGCCCATGTTTTTGCATTGTCTATGGTTGCTTCCCTACTACAGCTACCAGGGCAGAATTGAGTTGCTGCCACACAGATGTTAACTATATGACCTACAAAGCTCTCTAAGGGTTGGCTACCATTACGATGATGATTATACTTATGAAAAACAGCAGGTCCCAAGCCATACAATTAGTAATCTGGGGTCTGAATCTATGTCTCTGTTCAAGGATTCTGTAACACACCTTTCTGCCCCTCTTCTTCACTCACTTTAACACACAGTGCTCATTCATTCATTCATTCAGCAAGGTTCAGGGAGCCCCTGCTGTGTTCTTCAGGCTGAGCTACTGGGGGCACAGGAGCGGGAGAGAAGCTGACGTTATGGCATTGCAGAATGACCTCACTCTGCCTCCAGGGCCCTAAGTGATTAGCCCTGGGTACCTTTGCCACCTCATTTGCTCCAGTCCATTGGCCTTCTTCTTGTCTGTCAAATACACAAATTTTCTTACTACCTCAGGACCTTTGCATATGCTGGTTTACCTGGCTCTTTCCTGTCATTTAGGTCCCAGCTCAGATATCACCACCCAGTTAAGACTCCTGGACCCAAGTCACTGTTTATCCTTACAGGGCACTTACCACCATGTGAAATACTTTTCTCTGGGCCTCAGTTGCCTCCTGTGTGAAACTATGTAAGGTAGAATGTGAGAGTTGGATGAGAAGCCTCTAACCTTTTGGTTTGAACATTCTGTGATTTGAAAGCACTTGCCAGGGGCCTGACATTGGTAGGTTTGTTGGGGAATAGGTTATATTTGACTGTGAGCCTCAATCCTAGCCCAGGCTCTGGGGATTGATGGGGAAGTCTCTACTGAGGGATGAGAGAGGGAAGAGGCGGGGTAGTAGGAGGAGGGGAGGCCCAGAATCAGGCAAGCAGGGATGGCTCTGAGAGTTGCAGGCCAGGGCCAGGGAGGAAGTGCCCCCAAAAGGGAGGCAGACAAAGAAGAAGGAGCAACTCCACCAGAGGCGTGGGATTGGGGTTGTGGGGAGGGCTTCTTTCACTTTTTAACCTATAAGCTTCAGAGTTGTTTGAAATTCGTGTAACAAGTATGCATTATTTTTGCAACTGGAAAAATTAAAATGTACATGCCCTTTGACCCAGCAATTCCACTTGTAGGAATTTCTCCACAGATAAGAGGCATGTGTGAAATGACCCATGTACAAGGCGATTCACAGCAGCCTTGGTTTTTTTTTTTTCATTTTATTACTTTGTTTTTAATTTTTATCAGAGTATAGTTGCTTTACAATGTTGTGTTAGTTTCTACCGTACAGCAAAGTGAATCAGCTATACGTATACATACATCCCCTCTTTTTTGGATTTCCTTCCTGTTTAGGTCACCACAGAGCATTGAGTAGAGTTCCCTGAGCTATACAGTAGATTCTCCAATGGTTCATTTTAGTTTTTAGGTTTGCCTGATCAGAGGATGTCCCTCTGCTGGCTTGACTTTTCTTCCCAGCAGCACCAAACTTTCAATCTTCCACCCCTTCGAAGCAGGTATTTGTCCTGGTCTGTGCCTTTAGTACTTACAACAGACTTAAGTGGTGCATGATATGCACAAGGTTTAGATTCCCTCATCCTGCTAGCAACTCATAACCAAGACAAAACTAAGCTATTTACATCCTTCAGTTTGCCTTCTAGTCCAACAGTATCATATTTTGAGTTGGCACTTTCATTCTCTGTACCATCTGGGGCACCGTTTTTCAACTAAATATATCATGTTAATCCCTTGACCTAGGCCTCTCATGTGACGTTTTATTGGAAGTGAGGGGTGGGCAGGGAATGCTTAATAAACCAGAATGCCTGAGTTCTCATCATAGTGCAAAACGAAAGGCCTTTCTTGTCAGTTTAACCTGAGGTTGCTGGGGGATTTACAAAACATATTAGGTCCATCAGGCAGATTGGTAGTTTCCTCTCCAGCCTCACAGTCCCAAAGCCTCCATTCTGGCCCATTAATCCAGCAGGAATCCTATTCATCAGTCGTTGCTCTCGCACGCATATCTAAAAAAGGCCGGACCAAAGCGCTCCTGGCCCTCTTTCCAGAACACTTTTTCAGGACACCTGACCCCTCAGGCCTGTTTCTAAGTGGGATAAGGCTACAGCAGACTTCCAATGAGCTTTCACGAGACACACACAGGGAGCAGCCTTGTTTGAAACAGCAAAAGACTGGAAACAATCTAAATGTCCATCAAAAGGGGACAGGCTTGACAAATCAGGGTACATCCACAACGTGGAAGAGCATAGAGACATTAAAAAGAACATAGCAGGACTTCCCTGGTGATCCAGTAGTTAAGAATCCACCTTCCAATGCAGGGGACTTGGGTTTGATCCCTGGTCAAGGAAATAAGATCCCACATGCCATGGGGCAACTAAGCCCCCGTGCCTCAACTACTGAGCCCCCATGCTCTGAAGCCCGAGTGCCACAACTAGAGAGAAGCCGGAGCACTGCAACAAAGAGCCCACGCTGCAACGAAAGATCCTGCATGCTGCAACGAAGATCATGCATGTTGCAACTAAGACCCAACGCAGCCAAATAAATAAATAAAGACTCAATCAAGAAAAAAAAAAAAAGAACACAGCAAGTCTGCTAAGTGCAGATGTTGAATAATCCCCAAGATCTCTGCCAAGTGAAGGAAACACGGTACAGGACAATATATACAGGGTGCTACCATTTATATGAAAAACTATACACACAAATGTTTATAAATGCTCAGAATATCTTCTGGAACTAGTACCAGTTGCTAAGGGATGGGTTGGGGTTAATATTCAATATCCTTTTTATAAAATTGAGGTAAAATCCACATAACATGAATCATTTTAACCATTTAAAAGTATACCATTCAGGACTTCCCTGGTGGTGCAGTGGTTAAGAATCCACCTGCCAATAAGGGACACAGGTTCGAGCCCTGGTCCAGGAAGATCCCACATGCCACGGAGCAACTAAGCCTGTGTGCCACAACTACTGAGCCTGCACTCTAGAGCCCGCGAGCCACAACTACTGAAGCCCACATGCCTAGAGCCCATGCTCTACAACAAGAGAAGCCACCACAACGAGCAGCCCACACACAGAAACGACGAGTAGCCCCCAATCGCCGCAACTAGAGAAAGCCCGCGCACAGCAATGAACACCCAACGCAGCCAAAAAATAATTAATTAATTAATTAATTTTTAAAAAGTATACCATTCAGTACATTAGCAGTGTTGCTCAGCCATCACCTGGATCTAGTTCCACAACATTTTCATCACCCCAAAAAGAAACCCCTGTACCCATTAGCAGTCACTTCCCATCTCCCCACCCCTAGCCCCTGGCAACCACTAATCTGCTTTCTATCTCCAAGGATTTGCCGATTCTGGGCATTTCATAAAGATGGAATCAAGTAATATGTGAGCTTTTGTGTCTGGCTCTTTTCACTTAGCATGTTTTTGCGGTTTATCCATATCCATACTTTCTATGGAGTTTTTAAAAATATTTATTTATTTATTTATTTGGCTGTGCGAGGTCTTAGTTGTGGCACGTGGGATCTTCGTTGTGGCATGCAGGATCTTTAGTTGCGGCATGCGGACTCTTAGTTGTGGCATGTGGGATCTAGTTCCCTGACCAGGGATCGAACCCAGGCCCCCTGCACTGGGAACACGGAGTCTTAGCCACTGGACCACCAGGGAAGTCCCTCTATGGATTTTTATATTCCATTGTATGGATGTAGCACATTTTGTTTATCCATTCATCAGCTGATGGACATTTGGGTTGTCTCCACTTTTCGGCTCTTGTGAATAGTGCTGCTATGAACACTCATGTACGGGTTTTTGTTTGAATACTTATTTTCAGTTCTTTTTGGGTACATATCCAGGAGTGGAATTGCTGAGTCATATGGTAGTTCCATGCTTAACTTTTTTAAGAACTGCAAACTGTTTCCAACACTCTTTTGCACCTGGGACTTCCATGGGTGGTCCAGTGGGTAAGACTGTGCTCCCAATGCAGGGGGTCTGGGTTCAATCCCTGGTCAGGGAACTAGATCCCGCATGCCGCAACTAAGATCCGGCACAACCAAAAAAAAAAAGATTCTTTGCACCTTGTGAATTTTAAACTGTGAACACCATGTGCAAATATTAGCTCTTCCCAAGAAAAAGAAAAAGAAAAAAATGAAGGTGGACATTCATGGAAAAAAAATAAAGCATACAGTAAATGCAAGGGATTACGGTTAGATAAGAAATCAGCAAATACAGGGACTTCCCTGGGGGTGCAGTGGTTAAGAATCCGCCTGCCAATGCAGGGGACACGGGTTCGAGCCCTGGTCCGGGAAGATCCCACAAGCCGCGGAGCAACTAAGCCCGTGAGCCACAACTACTGAAGCCAGCGCGCCTAAAGCCTGTGCTCTGCAACAGGAGAAGCCACCACAATGAGAAGCCCCCGCACCACAACGAAGAGTAGCCCCCGCTCGCTGCAACTAGAGAAAGCCTGGGCAGCAACAAAGACCCAAAGCAGCCAAAAAATAAATATAATTAATTAATTAATTAATTAATTAAAAAATTAGTAAATATCTAACTAGATGATTCCTGGAAGAAAACTGCATTTTGGACTTGGATCTCAATTCAGATTCAACTCCTTTGTTTCATTCTAGTTCTAGGAGTTGAATATAGGGAGAGCTGGGTTCAAATCCCAGTCCTGTCTGTTACAGCAGTGCATTATTGTACAGGTTACTTAACCGCTCTGCACCTCAAATGTAAAATAAGGAAAAATCATCTCCTTAACCAGCTATGAAAGGTAAATGCGCTCAGGGACATGTTATGCTCAGCCCATGCCTGGCACACTGGCACATGGTTGGCAGCCTAGGTTAGTAGCTTTACACTAACAGGTTGGGGGAGTCACCCTCTTCTCTGCTGGGATCACTGTTCTCTGCAGCCCTTTTCACGTAAGCTGCTCTGGTTCCCCACAGGAACCAGACCCTGCAGGTCAAGGAACTCCTGGACGCCTGGACCTGCTGAGCAAAGTCCCCCTCCTATAATATTTTACCACCCCTAATGCCAACCAGTCCAGAAGAGGGGCCAGCCAGGCTGTGAGGGTACAGGAACCAGGATCAGATGCTGGGAAAGGGGCCTGCTGTCTGTAAGGACTGCCCTAGGGCAGGAAGCACTGCTTGCTCTATGGAGCTATGGAACCCAGGGCCGAATGCAGGGAGGAGTTGGGTGGAGGCACAGGGAGACAGACTTGGGTTTAAATGGAAGAACAACTTAAACTTTTAACTGACAGGACACAATGCCAAACACTGTGTTAAGCACTGCTGTGTGATTCCACACAAGCTCTCCCCATTTCACAGATGAGGAAACTGAAGCTCAGAGTCCTTAGTCACTTTACCCAAAGTCACAAAAATAAAGTGCAGCCAGGTTTGAATCCAGGCCTGTCTCAGTCTAGAATATGGCAGCTTAGCCTCTGTGCTAAGAGGTCAATGGCCAAGTATTGGACAAATGTTAATTATCACTAGTCATTATCTGATAACAATACTGCTGTAAGTAGAGCTACAGCTGTAGCAGTAGAATGAGCAGTTTGGGGGTGGGGGTGGTGTTGCTTCTCCCCAAATTCGGGCAGAGGCTGGATTAGCTTTTGGTGGAGATTCAAGTGTTTGATGCAGGGGGTTGGATTCTGGTACTGGGGTTCTAGCTGCTGGGGTACAAGGAGATTCCTAAGGTCTGCCTTCAGAGATATGGATGTAGTTGTTTTCAGATGGGCCCCAGGAATCTGTCTTTTTCAAAAGATAATTCTGGTCTGTAGCCAAGTGTGAGGTCCACTGGCTTGGATTGACCTCTAGGGCCCCTTCTAACACAGATTCTGTGATCTGCATGCCCTAACGCCCACCTTGGGGGAAGCACTCCTTTGGGTTAGGCGTCGCCCTTTCCCCTCAGCTGCCTCCTTAAATCCCTAAGGCCTTAGAGAGAGTGACTGCACCTGTACCCTCCTCTTTTGAACAATAAGCTTTTTGGAAGGCAAATAAGACTGTTAAGATGGAGGCCACAGGAGCCTCACTGCCACCTTCAGTGGTGAGGGTAGAGCCAACTCATCTTCCCTCCTCACCCTGCTCCACCCCACTCCATTTAAAGCCCCAGTCCCCAAAAGACTGTCACTTGCCCCACTGGACCCCGGTCAAGTGCAACCATTCCTGCTTTCAGCCCCTTGGTCTTTCTCGGAAACTCTGCCCTGTGGGACCAACTTCCCGGCCATGCCAGGCAATTCTGCAGTTTGTCTGGCCTGGAAAGCCCTCTCCCAGGCTCTGGGAGACCAGCAACTCAGGCAGGGAAACAGGCCAGCGAGCCATTCTCAATGACCTTTGGCTCCCTGCGAAGGACTCAAAACCAGTAAAAGTTTAGCAAGTGCCATTTAATCGTTGCCAGAACTTAAAACTCTTTTTTTCTTCTTTTTTTAAACACATAGACTTTCTGGGGGATAAAAGAGCATTTGAGGACTCCATACGAAAAGATCTTTGATTAGTTCTGTTTTTTCTTAGAAAGAAAATTTCCAAGCCACTTGCTTGTAAAATTCCATAGAAAGTATGAAATGAACTCAGTACCTTGGGTGTGACCTCAGGTGAGTTGATTTCAGCTGCTGAACTTCAGTTTCCCCATCTGCAAAGGCCACTGGCCCAGTGGTTGGGTAGGAACTGGCAGTGGGGCAGGGTCTTTGGCTGCTGAGAGGGAGGTGTAAGTTGGGAGCCTAGAGTCCAGACCAGAAACCTCTGGCCTGCCCAAACACCCCTCATGGGTTTCTGATCATTGTTTTTAAATCTTCTGCTTCCCTTTCAGGTTCCTGGTATCCTATTCTCTCTCCCATGTTGGGAGAGGGGAAATGCAGTCATTGACATGTTAGTATAAAAATAACTTCTCTCAGAGCTCTTTCCATGGAAACCCAAGCTTTTCATTCATTCAATATTATTTACTGAGCCTCCTCTACCAGGACGTGGGCCAGGCACAAGAAGACTCAAAGATGAAAAAAGACACCATCCCTGACCTGAGGGTCCTCCCCTAGTTTTCAGCCATGTGGGGACAGAAGAAATAACATCTTTGGGGAGGGGGCATCGAGGGGGAGACACTGCCTCTTGGGAAGATTGGAGTTGAAACGAAGTTCTTGGTTCTATTCCTTTGCTGATTTTATAATCACCCCTCCAGTTGCCCTAGAGCTTTGAGGCCATCTGAGAACTCTGAGTGCCAGGATCTCACTCAACACTTGCAAAAACCTAGGTAACTTGTGAGAGCCTGAAAGGCATCTCTAGTTTTACTATGAGAAAACAAAGCCTTAGAGAGATTAAACTACCTGCCCATGGTCATACAGGTTGCCAGGGTCACCTGGACTCAAACCCAGATATTCTGGCACAGCTATTTTAGAAGCAGTTTGCCTTGGATTTGAACCTGAGAATTTGGTAACTATGTGGCCCAGAGTAAGGAAGGCAAGAGGAGAGGAGAGAGCTCAGGAACTCTGGACTGAAACGATCCAGTCTCTGATCTTGACCTGCAACCACTCTGACCTTGACCCTCAAACTGGAAGGAGGGCCAGAGGCAATAATCACAACCATCATGAGCTTGTCATGAACGCTTATATAACACACCCCTGAAGTTGTGTGCTAGTATTCCCATTTTAGAGATGAACTGATAATCTCACAACAGGGCTGTTCCATGCTTTCCCCACCATCCATGCCATTCACCAGTAGCTAGGCGAGTTCCCCTAGTTCTTCTGAGCCTGTTTTCTAATCTATAACTAGGGATAGCAAGAACAATGGATTACAGGAGAAGGCATATTACCTGCCTGGGGCAGGAAGGAGTAGGTACTTTATAAATGCCAGCATCTTACCCCCTTCCCTTCCTGAAACCTCTTGCACTCAAGTGCAGCTTAAACCTTATGGGCCAAGAAAATACAACTCAGATACACACCAGCCTTTGGGCCTCAAGGTCACCCTATCTACCCGCCTTTTCGTTGCCCAGACTTTCCTGATGGTGGGGGACCCGGGTTAGGATGGGGGGCCTGCCCTGAAGTAGCCAGGCACACCTTCAGGATGCTGGGTCCCAGGGCAGCATTTCTTAGGAGTGAAGCCATCTGACTCTTTTCCTTACCCCAAGAATGAAACATCAAAGGATAATGTATCAATATGTACAGGAAATCAAAGAGAAAGGGCCACAGGCACCAGATAACCCAGAGGCCCCAGGAATGGTTCACTGAACACCTGCAAACGCCCACCACTCATCAAGCTCTTTGCTGGAGGCTAGGGGGCTACAGAGATTGAGGGGTGAGGCTGTATTCACTAGCAGGGTTTGTGGACATATCTCAGTCAGAGATTTTCCTATCTGGTAGCTGAGACTTCAAGACAAGATATTTCCAGGCTCAAGAGAACATAGAGAAGGTACTCTGAGAGCATTCTGGAAAGGGAGTGGGTGTCTGGGAAGGGGGCGGTTCCAGGCAAAGGGAACAGATATGTGAGAAGCTCAGAGGTGACATGGAGCCTGACTCTGGGGGTAGGGGGAGACACTGAAGAGGCTGCTAGAGGCTGGGTTACTAGGTCAGTCGGGCAGTCCAGTGGTTAGGATTCTGCGCTTTCACTGCCGAGGGCACGGGTTCAATCCCTGGTTGAGGAACTAAGATCCCACAAGCCACATGGTGCAGCCAGGAAAAAGGAAAAAAAAAAAAAAAAAAAGTACAGGAAGGAATAAGACAGCTGCTGCCTTCAAAGTGCTTAGGGCTGGTCACATATAGGAAGCTTTCCGAGGCATTAAGCATCCTTATATAAGGTGTTTCTTATGAAGGCAAATAAGAAAAAGTAATGCAAATGCCTAACAATAAGAGATAAGTTGAATTATGGCAGATCTAATGGGGGTTAGGCAATCGTTAAAATTTATGACTCGAGAACTTAAGAAGAAATGTTCATGATCGATTTAAGAAAAAAAAAAGGACTATTTAAACTGTTTGGCAATTTTGTTTTTTAAAATATGCACAGACAAAAAGACTAGGAGGGGGCTTCCCCGGTGGCGCAGTGGTTAAGAATCCGCCTGCCAATGCAGGGGACACGAGTTCTAGCCCTGGTCCAGGAAGATCCCACATGCCACGTAACAACTAAGCCCGTGCGCCACAACTACTGAGCCTGCGCTCTTGAGCCCGTGAGCCACAACTACTGCAGCCTGCGTGCTTAGAGCCTGTGCTCCGCAACAAGAGAAGCCACTGCAATGAACAGCCCTCGCACCGCAACGAAGAGTAGCCCCCGCTCACTGTAACTAGAGAAAGCCAGCGCACAGCAATGGAAGACCCAACGCAGCCAATAAAATAAATAAATTAATTAAATAAACCGTAAAAAAAAAAAAGAAAGTACTACAAAAAAAAAAAAAGACTAGGAGGAAATATTAATAATCTTGCTCTCTACATGGTAGATTATTTTCTAAACTATTTTATAATCTTCCAAATATTCAACAATAAGCATGAATTGCTATATCATCAGAATAGCAATAAATACCAGCTTCATGTACGGAAAAATACAGTGATGGGAGTCAACTGTGGACCCTGCATTATTTGTCACCACTTTTTTTTTTAAAGCACTTTATTTATGTATTTATTTATCTGCACGAGGTCTCATTGTGACATGCGGGATCTTTTTTTTTTTAAGTTGCGGCATATGAACTCTTAGTTGCGGCATGTGGGATCTAGTTCCCTGACCAGGGATCAAACGCAGGCCACCTGCACTGGGAGTGTGGAGTCTTAGCCACTGGACCACCAGGGAAGTCCCTATTTGTCACCTCTTTGGGACTCAGCTTCCTCATCTATAAAATGTAGACCTGAAGGACAAGATGAGAAGTCCTTCCTCTTTGAAAAATTCAAACTAACTTCTAGAGGATACCGGAGTTTTGAAAATGGGCCAGGCTACTCCTCTTGGAACAAGTAGGACTGAAGGAGAATCTTGAGGGAAGGGAGGATTTGGATTGATATGGGGGGGAGGGTCAGGAGGAGGAGGTAAAGGAGGAAGAACATTGCTCGGCCAAAGTTGGAGACACACCTAATGGGAATATCTATACTAGGGGAAGGGAGAAGGGGTGGGGAAAAGAGCCAGACAGGACAGAGGCCTGTGCAGGATGGTCAGGATATCTGGGGGTTCACAGGTTGGCTCTATCTGGAGGTGCCAGAGGCGAGAAGTACCTAGAAAGCTCTGGGTAAAGTGAAGCACCATCATTCACGGCAATGCCCAATTCCTATAGGAAGCAGTTTCCCTCATATTAGGGCCTGAACAGAGTGTTGGCAATGGAGGTAGTGGGAAGCCAGGGTGTTCCTGGCCTTGCCACAGCACACACTGGTTGCTCAACAATTATTTACTAGATGAATGTCATTGGAAAAGATATTGCTTACCTATAGACCTCAATTTACTCATCTGTGAAATGGCAGGTTAGGAAAGATTATAATCGGGGAGACTTAGTCACAGGAACAGTGTATACTTCCATACTCCATACTCCTGTAGGGTAGTGCCGACTCCATTTAGAGGTAGGCACACTGGGGCTCTGAAGGGTTGAGTCACTTGTCCAAGGTATGGGATCCTAACTGGTTCATGACTGCAAACCTAGCTTATCTCACTCCACCGACGCTGTGCGTCGCTTCCAACCTTAAAATCCAGGTGCCACTACCAGGTTTGGCAGGGAAAGTCAGAACAGGAACCAGGAGCAAGGTGACAGATCACACCCGGAGACGCCTGGTTCTGGGCGGGGTCCCGCAGGACTCCCCTCACCTCTTGGCAGTGTCTTTCCCAGTCCCGACAAAGTCTCTGGCCAGGATGCCCCAGGGCTCGAGGGCGGGGACCGGGGCGCTGGGGAGGAGCCCAGTCCTCGAGCAGCTCCGCGGGGCTCAGAGCTGCCGCGCTTTAAGCACGACCCGACGTGGGCGCGGGCTTTTACAAGGTGGCGTCAGGGGCCGGTCCCAGTCGGCGCGGGTTTTCAAAAGTCTGAGGAAAACCCAACACGGGACCACGCCCTTGAGACCCGCGGAGGGGAGTCACCACAGCCCCGCCCAAACCTCGGGCTCTGAAGAGGAGGAGGGGAAAAGGGGCGTGTGTGTGTGTGTGTGTTTAAGCCGAGGGAGGAGAGGACCCCAGAAGCTGGGGGTGGAGGGCACGAATGAAACCTTCTCGGTCATTCGAGGTGCACCCCCCCACCCGCCTCAAGGGGCTAATAACCATTTGGATCCCCAAGACTCGTCTCCCCGCCCAGGGGAATTTAAGATCTAAGTCCCACCCTCTGGGCTGAAAGCCTGAGGCCAGAGAGGGGAAGTGATTTCCTCAAGGTCACGCAGCAAACGGCGCCCAGCCGAGGCCGAAGCCCAATGTCTGGCTCGCCTCGGCCATCAACCCCAGAACCGAGCCCCCAACAGCCCTACGCTGGGAGGGAGGAAGCAGAGGGTGGACGGGGACTGGATGGCTGGATTTGGGGGTGAAATTGCGCCGGACACCCTATAACCCCAGATCAAAGTACAAAGGGGAGACTCCTTCCTGAAGCCGACCACCCAGGAGTCCCGCTTCGGGCGCCCCCTCGCGTGGGGCCGCCGGGGTGGGGATGATGAGGGACGAGGGAGCGCGGGGTGCTCGGCACCCAGTCCCACCTCCGGCGGGCTGGGACGGCGCGGTGTGCGCGGCCCCTTTAAGAAAGTTCGCTGGGTGAGTTCATCAAAGTTTAAAAACTCTCCGTGGAGAAGGGAAAGAGAGAGGGAGAGAAAGGACGAGGGAGAGAAGGGAAAAGCCCCGCCGGAGACTGGCGCGCCGCGGCCCGGGCCGGGGCGAGCCCGCAGCGGGCGGCGGGGATTGGCTGCGCGTTCCCCCGGAGACCGCGGAGAGGGAGGGGGAGGGGGGCTGGCCGGGCCCCAGCTGAGGCCGGTTCCGGCCCCCGCCCCCCGCCGCCGCCCGGCGCCCGCCCCCTCCCCCGGCGCCCGCCCCCCGCCGCCGCCGCCGCCGCCGCCGCGGGCGCACTCGCCGGTCGCAGTGAAAAGGCGGAGGCGGCGGCCGCTCCGGCTCGGCTCCGGTTCCCAGTGCCTCCCCCGCCGCACCCCCTCCCCGCCTCCTGCACCCGCCAAACTTGATGTGACCCCAGCCCGACGCTGCGGCTGCCCCTCTCACCGCCCCGCGCGCTCCCCACCGCCACCTAGCCCCTCACCCCCGGGGCGCACCGCTCACCTCGCCCCTTCCCACCTCCTCGCCGGGGCCGGGCGCCGCGCTAGCCCTCCGCGTTCCCTTCCCCTAGCCACCCCCACCCCACCCCCCGCACCATGAGCAACCTGAAGCCGGACGGCGAGCACGGCACCAGCACGGGCACCGGCACGGGCTCGGGCTCCAGCGGCACCCTGGAGGAGGAGGTGGGTCTGCGCCCCCGGGACTTGTTGGGTGAAGTACACGCGGAGGTGGGCGGGGGACGGGGCGCGCGGGGCCCCGCGCGCGATCTGGCAATCGCTCCCGGCGCCTTTCCGCCGTTGCCCTTCGGCCGGGGAGGAGCAGCCCGTGTCCGGCGGGCGGGGGCGTGCGGCCTGGACTACCCCGCCGGGCGGGCATTGTCTCCCCGCCCTCCCAGGCTCGGGGCCGGCAGTGCGCCGGCGGCCGTCAGTGCGTCCCGAGGTGGGCGAGCTGCGCCGTGTCCGCCCCACGCCTGCTGCCCGCGCGTCCTTCGTTCTCCACTCTCCGCCCCGCTCGCTGCCCTCTTCCGTGGCGCTCCTCCCGCGTGGCCGGGACTCCCGCCTCGTTTGGGAGGAACTGAGCGGGATTAGCACGGCGGGCGGGCGGCACCCACACTCCCTTGCACTTTCCGCCCTGACCCCTTCCCGTGACCTTGGAGGCCTGGGCCGGCCGCGCGCTACCTTGGTTCGCTAGAGTTGTAGTCATGGGGGTAGACGGCTTTCTTCACGGCCCCAGAGCTTGGGCTTTGGCAAAGATGTCAGCTGACTGAGTTGGGAAGGAGATGCCTAAAGACACTCAGTTCCCAGTTCTCGTCTCTCAGGTTTTGCCCTGGCAGCCAAGCCAGGACCCCAAAGCTGGCCCTAGTGGGATTCTGCTAGGAATGTCCACCGGCCATGTGCTAAGAGGAGGGAGTCAGGGGCGGCTTCGTGCAATCACCAACAGCTGGGTGGTTAATTGGATGTGGCAAAATCCGGGAGGGTATGTGTGGGGGTGGAGTGGGATGGTGGATATAGCCTTAAGGCTATCAGTGAATGGAGACCAGAAGCTCGGCCCGCAGAGACAAAAACTGGTGTGGAAAGGGGGCAGCCTTCGCAGCTCTGTCTCTGAAGGGGCCTCTGCTGTGTCACTCTAGGGCCAAGAGACCCTAGACCCTTCCTGCCGCGCCCTGGCATGCTCTTGCCCAGGAAACCAAGGGCCAGTTATCCACCCTGAGCTCCCTTCCCCTTGGTCTGGGGGAGAAACCGCAGAGCCCCTGATGGGGGCTGGCGTTGCTGCCTCCCTCCTATCCAGTGGCGGGTGCCCGCCCGCCGTGCTATAGGTTTGGTGCAGAATGGCGGCACTGGCCCACGGCTGGGCTGGGCTCCTCACTGTGGGAGGGATGGTGGGAGGGTCACACTGCCAGTTCCCACTCTTAGCAATTCAGAGGCCTGCTGCCAGCCCCAGTCCACCAATGGCATGACAGCTTGAGAATCTAGGTCTAGATCCCGCTTTTTGTGGGGAAGGAAAGGAGGAATCTACAACCCTTCACTCTTAAGAGTGGCGAAGGAAGGCCTGACGTATGTCCACGAGTGTGGTGTGGGCTCTAGTGGGCTGGGGTTCTTTTGGCTCCTAAAGTCCTTGTCCTTCTTGGACCTTGATGCTGACAGGCCCTTGGCTTTGGGGACCCCATCCTGACTCTTCCTGGTTGTTCAGAATCTCCCCTGAGAGTTGGGGGAGGCTGACAGGGTTGCTAGTGTGTGTGTGGTCTCTGCTGAAATTGAGGGAGGGAAGCCCTCTCCTGTGAAGCTGGGCAAGGACCCGGAACCACTTCTGCTAGAGGGTTGACTTCAGCAGGGACTTAACTCACTGAAGAGACCCTCAGACCCACCCCTTTGAAGTGGGAAGGGTGAACCACGTGGCCAGTCTAAAGTCTTGGAGGAATCGTTTGAGGTATTGGTCACTTTTTTCTAAGTAGCTTTTTAAGAGAGAGGGCAGAATCATCGAGAAGTGGAATCCCTGCTCTCCCTCCTTGTGGGCAGAGGTGGGCTACAGCCCTGTAGTGCTTCAGGGAATTCAGTGCAACTGGTGCTGGGGAGGGTGGGGAGCATGGGCTCCTGTTTAACAGAGGTCTAAGACTAAGGGCCCCAGTGATCTCTTGGAGCCCAGCATCTGCTCTGGTCAGGTAAGCACAAGAATCGGCCGCTTCTCCTCATTAGCTTTCTGAACAGTGGGCCAAGAGCTCTTCAGCCAGGGTTTCACCTTGGATTGGTGGTTTGAGCAGGAACTAGACTTATTCTCTTTAGCTTAGATGCCCCCTAGGTAGGCAGTTCTGCAACCCCCAAGAGCCACCATTGGGGAAATCCGCATTAGCAGTGGTGGTTTACTCTCACGGTTGACCCAGGCTGCCTCTTGGAGATTAGCTAAAGCAAACCTAGGAAGCCAAGGAAGAAGTTAGAGGTCAGCTGTCCCTGAGATGTGGCTGAGTAGGAGGTAGTTAGACCTGTAGGGATGGAAAAAGCGTACCAAGGAGAGGGAATAGCATGTATAAAAGTGGGGGGTGGATTGTGGAACCACATGGCTTGTTTGGGTGACTACCAGGAATTTGCTATGTTGCAGTAATATTGGAGGCCACGTTATGAACAGCCTGAGATCATGCAGGCTTGGGAGGAAATTGGCATTTTTCTGCTACTTGAGAAGAAGGTGTGTTAGAAACTTTGGAAACTTCTAACCCTTTAACCCTTTGAAAGCTAAGGAGGGCAGCGAGGAATTAAGGGGAAGAGCTACGTGTCCCTTTCAATCTAGAGGCCATACCCCCACCCCGAGGTGTGTCTTGGCTGGTGCCTGAGCTCCAGAAGGTGAGGCAGTACAGCACACGAGCCCTGTTCAGGGCAGGCTTGCCTCTGGTGTTGCCCAATCCCAGATTCAAGCATCTCCTGTCTTAGTGATTCTTGAGAGATGGCTGGAGAGTTACAGTGTTTCTGGGGAAGGGTGTATGTGGTTTGAAAGCATATTTTATTTTGAAAATGGAGACATATTTTAACACAAGGCAGTATTAAGTTACAGTAATGACTTGTTGGGGGCCCCCTGAGAGGAGGGTGGTGTTTGGAATCTTGGGGTGGGGAGTGCGGTTCAAGTTTCTAAGAGTTAAAGAAGTTTTATGCCAACCTAATAGTAAGCTATAGAAAGGCAGGGATTAACGGTAGCTAAGGGAGCTACAGCTTGACCTTAGCGTCTTGGCCCCTCACTGCCCTCCATCCCCATCTTTGCCTGTCCACTGCATCCACCAAAGCTGGGCCAAGATCGCTTCTTGCACGTCTGGTACCCCAGGGTCCATCATGTGTCCTCTAGGGGTCTCTGAGGATCCAGCTAGGTCCCTGGACCCTGGCAGGATGGCCAAGGTTAGCACTCAAATGAGTGAAGGAATTTCAGGGTCCAGTGTGTGACTTGGGCACTGCCCCTTTTCTTTTCTCTGCCATCAAAAATATTTGACAGAATCTGGGACATCTTGGTGCTCTGTCTGCAGACTTTTTTTTGGTATAAGGGGAGGGAGGCATCTATGCTTCTGGGCTTTTACCTGGAAACAGGACCCAAGTAGGTAGATCCAGGCAGATTCTGGTAGATCAGACTCCCCTCCTCCCTGGGGGTTGTTGTGGATGTGTCTTCTCTGCTCAGATAACCTAATGGTAAGGCTGTACCATGCGTAGTAAACCCATACATAGTCTTTGTACCAGGCATTGTTTTGAGCACTTTACTGTTTTAACTCATTTAACTTCCACAACAGCACTGTGAAGTACTTATTACTATTTTATAAGTGAGGAAACTGAGACACAGAGAGGTTAACTAGCTTTCATGTAGCTAGTAATTGAGTAGGTTGGGATTTGGACCCAGAGTTTGCTCTTAACAACATACTATACCCGCTGTTCTGTTTTATATTGGGGGTTTGGATGAGACTTGGTGGTGGGGAGGGGAGAGGATCTGCAACTCAAGTTTTTTAGGGCTGAGCTTTAGGTGATGACAGGGTCCCAAGTAGAAGCTCAGGGACTGGCTCCAGGCTAGTTCTCTTTGGGTTGGTGGCATCCCAAGACTGGGTGGTGGGAGCTGTCAGCCCCTGCATGAGGAGCATTTTATCACAGATAATGTTTAGAATTGTTATTGCGTGGTGATAAAAACCAGAACAAGTGAATTCTCTACAGACAGTACATCCCCCTTGTAGCCTGGGCTGGGGCTGACTGCCTTCACACCCCACCCCCACCCTTGATTCCCTGTTGCTTTGGGCATCTTAACTAAAAAAATGGTACTTATTCTAAAGTGACTGCCTGTCGTTTTGGGGGGCCATTCTCTTGGGTCTCCTTATCTCCTCCTTCCCTGTAAGTGGGCAGCCTGGATAGTTTGCCCCAGTAAGAACCAACTTCTAAATATCATTCAATGTTTGAACATTCTGATTTCTCATCTCCATCTCTGGGGTGGGGCTGGGGGAGGAGTCTGGCGAGTACTGTAACTAGAGGCAACACATGAACTGTGGGATGCTTTGCTCTGCTTTCATGCTCTCCACCCATTTATCCCACTGGTTCTCCAGACAGTCCTGAGAGGTAGAGGAGAGGAGTCCTCCCACCTGCCCTGAGGGCTAAGCTCCTGGTCCAGGGCCACCCACCTCTGGTTACCCAGAGCTGAGCTAGAGTGCTAGGTTCTGGCAGCACCTGGTGGCCTCCAGCCTCTGCTCAGCCATTGATTTTGGGTAGCAGCAACATTTGATGCCTTGTCAGTTCCTCTACCGTCCCCTGACCATGGCTGCCTCAGAGGGGTCCTCACGCCCCAGGCAAAGCTGTGAGGCAGTGGGGCAGAGCCCATCTCCCATACTTCAGAAACCATGCTGCTGTGAGGTGGGAACTGCAGACAACCCATGAAGCTCCCTTTGCCGAACCCCGTCTACTACCTGCCCAGGGACCAGCACGGCCTCCTTGCTTTCTGCTCTTTTCCCTATTCCGTCCTTGGATGGAAAGAATAAGATTACCTGTGAGGTGTACCAAGGCTAGACAGGTGGCAAGATCGTTGGGTTCTCCATTCCTGAAGAGTCCATTGGTGGATCCATCCATGCCAGGCACCTCCAGAATATAGCAGGAGCTGGGTGTAGTGGGAGGGTCTGCCTTGGCCCATCTGTCATGGCCTTCAGTCATTTACAGCCGACTGAGGAAAGGCTCTTGGTTGTCATAAGTCATTAAGGCCATCTGTATAGTTCTGAACAGGCCTAGGACCCTCAGGGAGAAAGGGCAGGGTCTGACCTGGACGAGCCCATGGTATGAGTGTCTGGAGTCCCTACCTCCTTTTTGTGGTTAGCCAACCCACCCCTTCCCAAGTGAGTTTTGGGCTTTAACTGGGAGAGATCAGGAGAAATTACTGGAATAGGACCTGAGACCAGTTTGGGGAACCTTTGTTGCGATCAAGGCTGTGAAGAGCTTCCACCCAGACTGGTCCCTGTTCTTATGTGTAATTGTAGCCATATGCGGGCACAACTTGGGATGGAGGGGTCCTTCTGTGGGGTCTTGGTGACAGGGGAGCTCCAAACCAGAATCTAGGTCCTAGAAGTAGTTTCCATCCCTGAACAGAGACCCTCTCCCAACAGGAGTGTCCCTTTGGGAAACATCTCTCGTCAGACTTCATCTGCCTCAGTCAGGTGGTGCACAGGTGTGGCGTGCTTGGTGCTTTGTGTTCACGTGCACGGTGCCGTGTGTTCACACTGGATTAACATCACATGGTTTAAGGGTTGGAGGTATTGATTTCGGAGCTAGGGGAAGTGCGTGGGATTCCCCTAGGACAACGCCTTGAATCTATGGGGTAGCATATAGCAGTGGCGACAACTGCAACCTTTGCCAGCCACAAGGGTCAGGCAATAGATTGGCATTGGCTGACCACACAGCAGTAGGAGGGACAGGGGAGGCTGATGGCACAGGAGGGAAGGGAGCCTTGCCCAGAAGCTCCATGCTGGAGACCCTGTGGGCCTGTCTTTCTTTTTTTTGTTTTTTTTAACATCTTTATTGGAGTATAATTGCTTCACAGTGGTGTGTTAGTTTCTGCTGTGTAACAAAGTGGATCAGCTATACATTTACATATATCCCCATATCCCCTCTCTCTTGCGTCTCCCTCCCACCCTCCCTATCCCAGCCCTCTGGGTGGTCACAAAGCTCCGAGCTGATCTCCCTGTGCTATGCAGTTGCTTCCCACTAGCTGTCTGTTTTACAGTTGGTAGTGTATATATGTCCATGACACTCTCTCACTTTGTCCCAGCTTGAGCCTGTCTTTCTGAGTTGCCTCTGAAAGCCTTGTCCCCTGGCTCTGTCTGGAACCAAGTGGAAAGCAGGCCACCCACCCCACCCCCACCCTGCCTCCAGCCAGCCTAGTCGCAAGGAGTCTGCATAGCACAGGTCACGCTATTTGGTTGGGTTCCCTAATGAGGTGTAGCGCAGAGTTTGCAGCAGGTTTTGACCAGGTGTGTTCCCAAGATGTGAAGCCTTCCCTTCCTGGGGGTAGAAGTAGCTTGGAGTATAAGGTCCGAAGCCTTATTTAATCCAGCTTAGTTCCTCCCCCCGCCCCCCCCCCCCCCCCCCCCGCCCCACACACACACACAGGTGGAGCTCTAGGGCACATTGCAGGCCCTAAAGGAAGAGCCTCAACTTCCCAGGCAACTTGGACTTGACCCCCAGCTCTGCCAGTGGCTGGCCAGGCACCTAACTCCTGAGCTGGTTTCCTCAACTGTAAAATGGGCCTGTACCACTCTGCCTGTTACCTCGGAGGCCTGGCAGGCTCACACTCCGATGGTAGGTGTGAAAGAAGTGGAAACGACAAAGTGCTGCCCAGCGTGGGGCCTTAGAGCCAAGCCCAGATACATGTGATTTGGGGCTGGAATTAGCAGGGGCAGGCAAAACACCGTGGAACAGCCCCTAAACCTGGACTTCTCCCCACCAGGTCAGACCGTGTTGATGTTGGCGGTGTCCTAGGTGGGCACTGCTTGGAAGGAAGCTGGGCGCTGTCCTAGCCTGGGAGCTGAGCAGCCCAGAGCTCCTTGGAGGAAACAGGAGGTGCTGGCGTTCTGGGAGCATGTGTGTTTGTATCTGCTTGCTGTACTGTCTGGCTGTATCTGCTTGCTCTTTTTCCCTGTGTCCTTGTTCAGCCCTTATAAGTCCTGGGTCTGCGGGCCATGTCACCACATTCCATCCACCTCTCGTCAAGTGGCCCCACTGAGAGGGACTTCTTTCCCCCGGGAGGCGTAAGAGTGACCTGCCAGTGCCAAGCCTAAGCACAGGACCCAGGCAGAACCCAATGCTCACCCCGCCCCCTACATATGTATACAGAAGAAAAAGGCCAGGCCGCTGAGATCTCTGCAGAGGTACAGTGACTTGCTCTGAGGTTTCTGTTTGGCAGCTCCCGTATTGCCCCAGCAGAGAGACTCCTCTCAAATCCCAAGGGCCTGGCTTCTGACATCCTGCTTTCTCACCCTCTCAACCTCTGCCCCTTCTTTACTGCTTTCTTTGCCATCTTGTGGGCAAAACGAAAGCACTGGAGCTCTGAGCCCATGGAGGACGGTGCCCGAGCATTACTGAGACTCCATCACGTTCTCCCACTTCCCTGGTTTCTTGGAAGGTCAGAGTGTGAAGGGCCCTGAGGCGAGTCCACCCCTCCTCTTTATTGCTGAGGCAGTGGTGAAGGCCATGAAGCCACTTGCCTGGCTGGTGGCAGGGCTGGGACTTCAATCGGGCTCCTTGACAATTGCTTTGAGGCTCTTTTTCTTTTGTTTCTATGTCTGGTCTGTTGTCTGAGCAGGAGGCTGAGCCTGAGTCCTGTGTCTTGGTTCTCAATGACCCTTTTCCCCTTGCAGAAGCCAGAGCCGAACTGGGCGTGATGATGGCTGGTACAAGTTTAAAAAGGACCTTCCGTATCATTACAGCAGGAAAGCTGCAAGCTTTATATAATGCAGGCTGCAGCTCGTAAACTCCCATGATCTGGCTGGTGGGGCGGTAGTGAGACACTGAGATGGGGTGGCTTGGGCTTCTGTTTGGACTCAGGGCTTCCAGGGGCTGTGAGGGGCCCTGCTCTACCCCAACCCGTTCCCCGCTGCACAAGGCTGCTCTGGGAGTTGGCAGTCTGTCAGTCTTCCCTTTGACTTCCCTATAACTAACTGTTTAGGACTAGCCATGGGATCATCCAGTGGAACCCCATGCACCCCCGGTCAACCTTCTGCTAAGGACTGTTGCTGCCCTCTTAGCTCAGAAGCTGAAGGTCACTTGTTCTGGGCACCAAAGGCTGACTCCCACTGGGCTCTGAGTGGGTTGGTGGTGTGAGATCAAGGTCTGCAAAAGAGCATTGACTGGGCTTCCCTGGTGGCGCAGTGGTTGGGAGTCTGCCTGCTAATGCAGGGGACACGGGTTCGAGCCCTGGTCTGGGAAGATCCCACATGCCGCGGAGCGGCTGGGCCCGTGAGCCACAATTGCTGAGCCTGCGCGTCTGGAGCCTGTGCCCCGCGACGGGAGGGGCCGCGATGGAGAAAGGCCCGCGCACCGCGATGAAGAGCGGTCCCCGCACCGCGATGAAGAGTGGCCCCCGCTTGCCGCAACTGGAGAAAGCCCTCGCACGAACCGAGGACCCAACACAGCCAAAAATAAATAAATAAATAAATAAATAAATAAGAAAATCCTTTAAAAAAAAAAAAAAAAAAAAAAAAGAGCATTGACTTTTGTGAGCTGGGCACCTGGGGACACTGGGGCTGCTTCTGATATGCTCGGTGACTTTGAGCAACTCACTGGACCTCGGCTAAAAATAAGGTTTCTTCCAGCTCAGATATTCTGCATTTCGGTTGCTGGAGAGGGCTGGGAGTTGGGGAAGGATGTGGGATGGGCTTATGAGAGGCTTGTTTTTCCCTGTTTGGATTTCCCTCCTCCCCCACCCACTTTTGTAAGGGGTGTTTTCCATCCAGATGACACCAGCAGGGCTCCCCATGCTAAGCGGAGCAGAGGCAGGGTTCAAAGCAAGCGAGTTACTTGAACATTTTGATGAAGTGGTTGGTTGAAACAGTTCTCTTTCCAGACTGAATTCTAACTTCAGAGATGTTGGATTGCCACAAAGAATCAATTTTCAAATATCATTTTTATCTCTTTGGTATGATGTTTCTATTGCCCAGAGTCAAGTTTCTTAGCCTTGTGAGGCAGAGATTCACCTAGAAGGCAGGAGTTGTCTTCTAGTGGGGAGTGTTTCTGGTGGACCGCTGGGATTCATTTGGGGGTGGGGGAAGGGTGGGGATGGCCCTGATGTTTTCCTACCTCAGCATCCTTTGTGCCCCAGACGGGAGGTCCCTGGAGTCCAAGTCCAGGGTGCTGTCTTGGAGGATACAGGGCTGGGGTTTGGAAGGAGGCTGTGGTTGTCCTTTGGAGTTAAAGGGTAGGGGGTTTAATATCCATGGACATAAGACTGTTTTTGACAGCAGTGTTTATCCCTTCCGTCTCTAATAAAAACTGGTATTTACGGCGCCCATCCTCTCAGCCACAATATCCTGCTGCCACCCTTACCTGAGAAGTTGAGTGTTCCATTCTCGGTAGGAAGGTGGAGTGTGGCCAGGTCCCAGCCTGGGCTGACTGAGTGTGGCGTCCCCCCACTAGGGAGAGAGGGCCTCGTGGTGTGGCCCCTCGGACCCCGTACCCCAGTCCTGTCCCACACGGAGGCTTTCCTCTGGGGGGAACACCCCCTGCCCCGCCTCCCCTCACAGCTCCCTTCCCTTGACTTCTGCAGGGCCCCCGTGTGAGCTGGGCCCCGTGTGTGCCCAGGGGGGGACAGAGGCCTCTAAGCAGCCACTGTTGAGGGAGCTGGCCTTGGCCTGGGGGCACTGGAACGACAGGTGTGCCTGTGCGGGTGTCCAGGCTGAGAGAGATGTCCACCTGGGCTGATGGAAAGAGGTCGAGTCCTGCCTCGAAGCCTTTTAGGCAGAAGCCTGACTTTCTGCTATTAGGCTGATGCCTTGGGTATCACTGTCACCTTGCTCCTGGAGGCTTCTGTTTACTTTCATTTTTTCTGAAGATCTGTAAACAACTGTTGGTTGGTTTGTCTGAAGGAAGATCATTACTGACACACAAACAGGAATGAGTTTGTCAGAGCCCCTTCTTCCTACTTCTCTCTAAAAAGTTGTCTTCCCTCTGGGCTGGGGAGGGCTGCAGTGTTCACCTTTACTGAGGGAAAGGGCTGCACCACCTGGGGGCCCGGGTCCTCTGTCGTGCTGGGATTACAGAAGGTGCTGGAGAGGCTCCTTGAAGGGGGCGTTCCCTCCCCAGGGGCCTCAAGAATAAGGCTGAGGATGGGGGCCACCACTTCCGGTGCCCTTCTCTGCCCCTCCCCGGAGCACTCGGAATGAGATGGGTGGCCTCCCGTGGAGGAGGGAGGAGCGGGCAAGAGGTCGTTGGGAGCCCCAGGCACTCGAGATCCAGCAGTAGCTGGAGGGAAAGGGCCCACGATCACACAGCAAATACCTAGCCAACCCCAGGAAGTCTGCCCACCAGTGATAGCCTGTGGTGTGGACTTCCTAGAAGGGGCTGGACTCTCCCACCCTCTTGTTCCCAGCACCCCCCAGGAAGGATAGGCAGCAGGCCTTGCTTGAGGGACGAGTAGCCTCGGGAGTCCCCAAGCTTTGCCGTCCAGGGACACCGTTGTGCTGAAGGCCAGTTTGTTGCCCTAGGCAGGCCTGGCACTGGCTGGGACCTCCAGCGAGGCCAAGTCTGCTCCTGACCATCATGAAGGCTACACACCATGTCTGCGATGTCCTGTATGGGGACACCTCTCTGGCCAAGTTTCTTGTCCATGTTGAATTCGGTGCTTCCAGTGGGTTCTTCAACATGTGTCTTCTTTTACTGGCCTCTAAGGATTCCCCATCCTTTTTTTTTTTTGGCTGCGGAGCTTGTGGGATCTTTGTTCCCCGACCAGGGATTGAACCCAGGCCCATGGCAGTGAAAGCGTCAAGTCCTAACCACTGGACTGCCAGGGAATTCCAAAGGATTCCCTATCCTTTTTCCACCTCTCCCCAGTACCTTCTCCAGCCTGTTCCAAACTTGCCTTCCATCTGTGCCAGGGACATGGCTGTGGTCCAGCACAGTCTGCTGGTACTTGCCATGAAGATGACCATTTTAACAGGACCGTGGTTGCTTTCAATGTTTCAGGGCAGGAGGGAGATATTCTCTTGGGTTGTGTGGATGCTTTTGGAGAAAGAGTGAGTGTATGGAAGAAGGGCCTAGGTAAACAAGTTTGGTTCCTTCTAGCAGCCTGGGATTGTGTGAGCCACCCCTTATGCTTCCTCCAAGTACCTTAAAATATTTTCATGTTGAATTTTTGTAGTAAACTTGTGGAATAGGCGGTGGGATCTTTGGTTGATCTTTCCGTCTTGGCATGAATGGTGGTCGGTCCCTGAATCCTTGTCTGCACCCAACCTCTCCGCTGAATGTTGCACCCTATTGCTGTGAGGCTGGCACCAGCAAGTGGCATGGGAAGAGTGGTTGCCAGTGCTGGCCTGGGACACAGGACTTGTTGGCCAGGCCTTGCAGAAGTAACTGCATGTCTCTGTCCCTGCCATCCCTAAGTATCCCGACCGTGCCATTAGATTGCCTTGTCACCTTCCTATTCTGAGCCTCAGTTCCCTCATCAGTATGTGTGTATGTATGTATGTATTTATTTATTTATGGCTGTGTTGGGTCTTTGTTGCTGCGTGCGGGCTTTCTCTAGTTGCGGTGAGCAGGGGCTACTCTTCGTTGCGGTGTGTGGGCTTCTCATTGCGGTGGCTTCTCTTGCTGCAGAGCACGGGTTCTAGGCACACAGGCTCCAGTAGTTGTGGCTCACGGGCTCAGTAGTTGTGGCTCGTGGGCTCTAGAGCGCAGGCTCAGTAGTTGTGGCGCACAGGCTTAGTTGCTCTGCGGCATGTGGGATCTTCCCAGACCAGGGCTCGAATCTGTGTCCCCTGCACTGGCAGGCGGATCCCTAACCAGTGTGCCACCAGGGAAGCCCCCGTCATCTGTAAAATGAGGGTGTTTAACTAGCTGATCTCCACGGTGCCTTCCACCTCAGACATGGCCTCCCTGGGGAAGAGGAACACTAAAGAATCCAGCGACCACGTAAGGTTGTCTCACCTGTGTTCCCAGCTCCAGGCTGATCTGGACCTGACCCAGCCTCACTAGGCAACCTTATAACTAAATGGCTTGTGGTACCTGATAGATGAGGTTTTTGTGCAGGTCAGTGTTGAGATTACGGGACCCTGAAGTGAACAAGCATATGGTCGAGCCTCTCCTGTGTGCTGGGCATAAAGTGTGCTCTTCATCCTGGAGGTAGAGGGTACCCGTGTTGTACAGATAAAGAAGCTGACATTCAGAGAGATGAAGCAGCTTCACCAAGCCAAGCATAAAGCTGGGATGCAAACTCCGGTCTAACTAACCAAAGCCTTTCCCATTTATGGCATCACTCTATCACCCTGGACCACATCCGTTTCTGGCTGTGAGTCCCTTCTTTGGAGGGACCGAGGTGTGCAGAGACGGCGGAGGTCTCAGATGTTGAGCCTGGCTCTAGGTACCTTGGAGGACAGGAAAGTTTGAGACTTGCCTCCTAACTCTGGGTTTTAGAGTCCAGGTGAGCTCAGATGGTGGGACCAGTAAAAGACAAGGGGTCCTAGGGGCCCCGGAAGACTTCAGAGGAAGGAAAGAGGGGTGAGGAAGTAGAGGGACCTGAGGGATGGATGCCTTTCAGTTAAGGAATGAGAAAGGGGTGGGCTGAGGGGCAGCGTGAGCAGCTGCCATGCCCTATGTGGGTGCTTGTCGGGGACCCGCAGTCTGTGGGCCGGGGCAGGACCTGATGGAGTTGGAAGTAGCATGGTGGGTAGGTGGGCTCTGGAAACTCTTGTTCTCTCGACATGTGGCCGGCCAGCCTGCTAAGCTCATACTTCCTGTCACTCCAGCTTTGCCGTCATTCTAAACAGGCACCCAGAGAAGGGACTGGCTACTGAACGGATGTGTGGCAGCACTTTACCCATCCGTGGGGCTAACAAGGCTGCCCAGGTGCGGCTGCCTCTGTCCCCACAGCCAGAAGAATGGCACAGATGGCTGAAACAGTGTCCCTGGGTCTTACCCAGCTCCGCTCCTTGCTGAGCCAAGCTTGCGTGAGCCCTTTCTGGGCCTCAGTTTCCACGTCTGCACAGGGCGATAGGCAGAGGGCACGTCATCTGCCAGGGTGTCCAGGGTCAAGGAAGAACCAAGGAGAGCATTCAGGTCAGGCTTCCTGTGACTTAGCCTCCCAGCAAAGGGTCTGTGAACTGGCAGACGGGGACCCACCGCCTAACCCATAACTGCCTTGATGTCAGCTTGTCTCCTAAGGAATGACCAGGCACAGGATGCAACCTGTATTGTAGCCTTTAGAATCTAAAAGATGGGAAGCCAGGGAAAAGAGTCATCTGGCCCAGAGAAGGCTGGGAACCAGAATCTGAGCTGGGAATGAGGGAAAGTTCCCCTGTACTCACTCCCCTCCCCTCCGCTAAGCAGGAAACTTTGTGCTGAGAACTTTCTATTTAAGGGGGCCTCTGGGGAGGTCTGGCCAGAAAGGAGCCATTTGAGGAAGGGTTTAAAATTAGCCGGGGTGAAATGGGTGGCCCCTGGGGAGAACTGAGGCAGAGGTTTCTGTGGGCGGCTCTGGCTTTGCATCTTTGACCCAAAGCACGTCCCCTCATCCCAGGGAGGAGGGAGTAGCACTGGTCCAGGCCGATCCAGCAGGGCCCTGGCTGGCTTGTACTCTTTCAGTCCATCGTCTGTGGTGGGCTGGGCGCCCAAGTCCTGGCACCAAAAAGCAAGCATCATCTCTACCAGCCTGGGTGAGTAGTTGGGAGGGAGACCTGGGTTTTGAGTCCCAGGTCTGCTGCCTTTAAAAAACAAGCTGCATGACCTGAGCGAGGCACTTCTATTTGGGGGTTTACATGTAAGTGAAAGGCCTTCCGTCAAAGGGCAGAGAGGTGTAGGGGATGGCTGCCCTCTGGAGTCCAGGAACTCAGTTCACCCCACTCTGGAGCCTGGGCTGTCCGGTTTCTCCCAGATACTTCTGGGACAGGGCAGTGCTTGAGAGCTGCGTGTATAGGGCCACAGCTGCCAAGGGCTGTGAGATGTACAGAACCTTTACCCCAGGCCCAGGAGCAGAAGTGTGTGTGGCGAGGAAAGGCATCACCAGAGGGGGTGGAGGTGTCCTAACTGGCAAGGAATTCTCCTGGGTTTGCTTCTTGGCGAAAACTCATGTGACAGAAGAAGCTGTCCTTACCTATTTCATCAGCTATGGGCTTGGAGTCATTCCTGTGTGGCTAGGGGTGGCGACACTTGTTACGGGCAGCTATGGGGGCTGGTTTCCTTTGCCACTCCTGGCTCTGTTGTTGACATGTGTGTTCATTAGAGAGAGAGAGAGAGAGAGAGAGAGAGAGAGAGAGAGAGAGAGAGAGAGAGAGAGTGTGTGTGTATGAGTTGGGTGTAACTTTGCCTGACTGCCCTGGGTTCCTGATTCAGGCCATTGTCTCCAAGAAGGCTGTTGCCTCAGTTCCTTCAACAGGCCATCACTAGAGCATGGAAGAAGTTCTTTGGTGCCTCTGGAGGGGGATGTGGCCCACTAAATGTTTTCAAGAATAGCCACGTGTTGGGTGGGCTGAGGCATGTGAACTTGTTCTTAAGTCGGCAGTGCCAAGTTGAGAAGACTTACGTTTGGCTTAGTGGTATGAGATGCGACTTGAAACAGGAGTCAAGGGAATTCCCTGGCAGTCCAGTGGTTAGGACTCTGTGCTTTCACTGCTGAGGGCAAGGGTTCCATCCCTGGTCGGGGAACTAAGATCCTCAAAGCCATGCAGCCAAAAAAAAAAAAAAAAAAAAAAAAAAAAAAACAGGAGTCAAGTGTGTGGGGAAGCTCTGCTCTTTTGGATTTTTCATTACTCAGAAAGCACAGTTTCAAGATGTATTTTTAATGGATCTACACTATGGAAAATCCTCCTTCTCCCATTATACTTATTGGCTGATCTGGCCTCGCTAGTTGAGCATTGGGTGTCAGCAGCATTTAACCAGCAGTGGTGAATTAGGGAAGTGTTCCCGCCAACCCTCTCCTGGACCTCACCCACTGTTCGGGAGGTCAGGTTTGGCAGGAGTCACAGGATGGACACCAGGTGTCTAGACCTGGCTTCAGTGCCAACTTGTAACTTTGTTGAGGGCAAGGCTCATAACTTACACCATCCTCTCCCTCACTTGAAGCTGGCAAGATCCTACACATTCTTCAAAATCCAGCACCATTGTTCCATTTGACTCCTTCCCCAAGTCCCTTATTCAGTAAACACTTAGTACCAGCACCATGCTAAGAGCTGGGCAGAGAAGCAAGAATATAATACATTGCCGGCCACTGAAGAGCCTACATCTAGCATAGGAAGCAGGAGGAGATGGATGTGAAAGTGCTGGGCCCTCTGATGAAATCGCTCCAAGGCACAGAGTTTACATCTTTGCCTTCCTGCTAGACCAGACGGAGCCTTTCTACCAGGAGTCCATGGGAATATTCTGAAATATATATACGTTTCTACTTGTGCATATTTTGGAGGTAAGACACCATAGCTTTCTTCAAGTCTCAGAGGGGTCCTTCGTCTATCTTGTTAAACAGGACTCTCTCCTTGAGGCTGTTCGGCAACAGACAGTCTGCACAGAAGTGCTCAGCTAGTGCTTGATGTGACACCTGCAGGATGAACCCAGAGAAAGGAAAGGGTCCAGAAAGGGTTTTGAAAAGTTAAATGCTGTGAAACTCTGGGTGCTCATTTGCCTCAGCCTCCAAAGAAGGCTCAGGAAATCCTGAATTCTTCCTTCAGCCCTGGAAGGATTCCAGGTCCTTCCTGAAGGAAGAGCCATCATCCTTGTTCTTCTGTCAGCCCGGCCCTGACCACTGTGGTCTCTTCCCCAGGTCCGGACACTGTTTGTCAGTGGGCTCCCTGTGGATATTAAACCCAGAGAACTCTACCTGCTCTTCAGGCCGTTCAAGGTGAGTCTGGACGCAGCCACCCATGGGCAGAGCCTAGGATGGAGGAGAAGCATCAGGAATGAATCGCAGACCTGGATTGGGCAGCAGGAAAACTAGAAACTGTGATGGCAGACCTGGCTCTCTGTCCCGGTTCTGCTAACTCATATGTTGCTTTCTGTCAATTGCTTAGCCTTTCTGAGCCTCCGATTTCTCATCTGTAAAGTGGAGACAGTAGAATCTCAGTAGGCTTTGCCGTATAAGGAATCTTTGAGATTCAGCATAGCGTTTTCAATTTGCAGATAAGAAAACTTAAAAAGGTAAGGTCTGTGCTTCCAGATGACAGGCTAGGAAAGCAAAGGGGAATCTCCGCATGAAATGATGAATGCTACCACGTGATGGCCATCCCATGTGCTAGGCCGTGTGATATGGGACACGAGGACTGAGGGCGCTCAGCGGTGGTGGAGATCAGAGTGGGTCACCTTTGAGGGGAGAAGAGTGTGAGCTGGGGAAAGGCAGGGCTGGGGGGTGGCCAGGGTAGCACAACAGAGGCTTCCGACCTTCCCTGTTAATGACCACCTTTCTCTACAGGGGTATGAAGGGTCCCTGATCAAGCTCACATCGAGACAGGTAATTTCTCTCCAAGGTTTTTCTTCCTCCCAGCCCAGACCGACTGCTGAAATTGGAACTGAGCTTGTTCTCTTTTCCTCAATCTTGAGGCATCTGGCAGCTGAGACCTGCCCCCTATCACCCCTATCCTGTCCTGGGCTGACGAAAGAGTAGCCTCCACAGGTCCCTTCTTCTTACCAGTCAGCTCCTGGTCCTCCCTCTCTGGCCCTTGAGAAGCCACAGTGGGACCCGGAGGCTGAGGACCGTAGAGGTGGTGGCTGGGCTCTGGTTCCTGATGCCGGGAGTCCCAGGCCCAGAGCCCTCAGGGGCCGTTTGGGGACTGGACTGAGCCTTGGCAAAATGAAGTTGGAGAAGTTTTAAACCTGTTGTTTCCCCCCCGCCCCCCCTTTTTAAATAAATAAATTTATTTTATTTTATTTATTTATTGGCTGCGTTGGGTCTTCGTTGCTACGCACGGGCTTTCTCTAGTTGTGGCGAGCGGGGGCTACTCTTCATTGCAGTGCACAGGCTTCTCATTGTGGTGGCTTCTCTTGTTGCAGAGCACGGGCTTTAGGTGCGCGGGGTTCAGTAGCTGTGCCATGCAGGCTCAGTAGTTGTGGCTCACGGGCTCTAGAGCACAGGCTCAGTAGTTGTGGCCCACGGGCTTAGTTCCATGACATGTGGGATCTTCCTGGACCAGGGCTCGAACCCGTGTCCCCTGCATTAGCAGGCAGATTCTTAACTACTGCGCCACCAGGGAAGTCCCATAAACCTGTTGCCCCGGGCTTCCCTGGTGGTGCAGTGGTTAAGAATCTGCCTGCCAATGCAGGGGACACGGGTTCGAGCCCTGGTCCGGGAAGACCCCACATGCCGTGGAACAACTTAAGCCCTTGGGCCACAACTACTGAGCCTGCGCTCTAGAGCCCGTGTGACACAACTACCGAACCCCGTGTGCCTAGAGCCCGTGCTCCGCAACAAGAGAAGCCACCGCAATGAGAAGCCCGTGCACTGCAACGAAGAGTAGCCCCCGCTTGCTGCAACTAGAGAAAGCCCGTGTGCAGCAACGAAGACCCAATGCAGCCAAAAATAAATAAATAAAATAAATAAATTTATATATATATATATAAAAAAAAACCTGTTGCCCCTTGATTGAACCTGAAGCCTTTCCATGCCCTTGATACATTAGTGTCCCCTTTCGTGCTGGGGAAAACACTAGAACTTACTTTTAATTACCTGCATACATTTAAAAAAAAAAAGACTTTTACTGAAAGGGTGATGTTTAATGCAGTGGAATAAAGCTCTGTTGGCATCATTTCCCAGAATGTGGTACCTGGATGGGAGAGTTTTGGTGCCCCAAACCAAAAATATATAATTCTTGTCCATATATAATTATATAAATATATAATTCTTGTCCATATCCTCCCTATGTTCTAGCTGAACATAGAGAGGATATGGACAAGAATTATATATTTTTCTGTTCTTTGTTGTTTTGTTTTGTATGCTTGAAGGGGAGATGGAATGTTGGGAGAGATGCAAGGGTATTCTCTCTTTTTCCTACTAGCCTGTTGGTTTTGTGATCTTTGACAGCCGGGCAGGAGCAGAAGCGGCCAAGAATGCATTGAACGTGAGTAGACAGAGAACAGGCCTTTCTCTGACCCACAGACTTCTAGGCAATGGGTATTCCTGTTCCGTCTTCTGCAAACCTTCCCCAATCCGCGCCCAAGGGCCCACAGATGTACCTTACCCAGCATCCTGGGGCAGAGTCTCTGGCTGCACTGTCGTGCCAAACACCACTACTCACAAGGCCCGAGCAGTGTGTCCTCTGTCTTGGCCCCCGTGTGGGCGAGTCTTTCAGGCTGGATCATTTCTGGGGCCCTTCCGTCCCCACTGCAGTGGCCAGGCTGGGTCCTACAGTGTAACGCCTTTCCCTTCCTTTCCTTCTCACGTAGGGTATTCGCTTTGATCCTGAGAACCCTCAGACCCTGAGGCTAGAGTTTGCCAAAGCCAACACCAAGATGGCCAAGAACAAGCTAATGGCTACACCAAATCCCACCAACGCTCACCCCGCCCTAGGAGCACACTTCATCGCACGAGACCCCTGTGAGTGGCACTCAGAGTGGCCATCTGCTGCCCTTTACCTGGCAGAGCTGGGAGGCCCTCGTGGATGGAGTTGCGTGCAGAGGGCATCACTGAGGGCATCAGTCCTGCCTGCCCGCCCCTTTTCCAGGAGCTTCTTGCATCCACCATTACCCATCCCTGTGGGTCCCATGCTTCCTCCCTCCCCTGCAGCCTTTGCTGGACCTCAGACTGAGCTCCTGAGCTGTCGGTGTCGCCCAGCTTCCCTGAAGCCTTTTCTGATCCCTCTTGGTTGAGATGAGCAGAGACCCATCTGAGGGCTTCTTGAAGCAGACAGGATACTCATCAAGCCTGGCCAAGTTACCATGGCTTCTTTCCCAGTCTTGGGATCCTTCAGGGGAGCCTGAGAAGGGAGCTTATGCTCAGCGATAGTGCTGGGTCCCCTTCTCTGTTTGGAATGGGGTGGCGCAAAGGGGGACCTGCGTTCTGACAAGGGGGGCTGTTGTCTCCCGTCGCAGATGACCTGATGGGGGCCGCTCTGATCCCCGCATCCCCAGAGGCCTGGGCCCCCTACCCTCTGTACACCACAGAGCTGACCCCAGCCATCTCACATGCTGCGTTTACCTACCCAGCTGCCACTGCTGCTGCCGCTGCCGCCCTACATGCTCAGGTAAGCCTGTCGGGGGAAGAAGTAGGAAAGGGGAGAACAAAGGCTCTGAGTTGGCCAGGCTTCATTCCTACCCGGCCACGGGCCACCCCGGTCCCCAGAGCTGCTGCAGAACTGCTGTCCTGGAACAACAGTACCTTTGGGGTTTGGGGGTCCCACAGAGGGGAAGGAGAGGATAAGCTGTGAGGCCGCATCGAGGATACACTGCAAATGCGAAGTGTGAGAGACCCACCGTGGGTCCACTGCCCCCTGGACACGCGTGGGCAGGCTGTGCCGACTCTGCCTGTGGTGACAGACCTGAGTGTGGTCGCCAGAGCCAGGCCGCCTGCCTCTGCTTCCTTCTGTCTTTATGAACTTCAGAAAGCTCTGAAAGATTTCTGTGTCTGGGTTGTTCTTTTTCGCTCATCTGGAAAGATAGGAATAGTAGTATCTGCCTCAGGTTGTTGTGAGAATTAAACGTTAAGCCACGTGAGGGGCTAGAGTTGTACCTGGAACATGCGGGGTGCCCAGTGAGTGTCTGCTCTTTTGTTCAAGGAACGTGGGCTCCCTGCATTGTGACCTGGGCTGGGGCGGGAAGGAGGCAGCCAGCGCTTCTAGGGGAGAGGCGGAGTGGGCACGGCTGGGCCGGGAGGGCTCTGTGCTTGCCGAATGCCACGCCAGGTGCCTGAAAGGGGCACGAGCACCTCACAGATTACAGCCAGGCCTCTGCGCGGCAGTGGCGGGGCGCCGCCAGGCAGCGCGGGAGGGCTGGGGTGAGCAGCGAGCCCGCCTTGGCCTCTCGTCAGTGAGCTGACCGAGAGCCGAGGCTCGGGAAGCGCGACCTGGCCGTTGAGAGGGAGAGAACAGGCCTCCTGGCTGGGGCGGTAGAAGGGGACGAGGAGTTGAAGGGTGTGAGAAGCTAGGAGGGAGAGTTCCCAGAAGCTAGAAGCTGAGGCAGGAGGCGTGGGAGGCTCTGCCAATGGGAGGGTCAAGTGCGTGTCCATCCCTCTGAAGGGCTTCGTGACCTGGGTTCGCCCAGTTCCAAGGGGGAAGGTTCAGATTCCCTGACTGCCACCCTCGCAAGGCGTTCCCCCGGCCACGGCAACTTGGGTTGTACCGAGGGCAGGCGCGTGGTTCCGCTTGGCACTCACCCCAGCGGCACACCACAGACGGCTGGAAGATTGATCGGCGTAGGGAGGTGGCGAGGCTCTTCCTCTCTAGGGCAACGTTTGGGGACTTACCGCAGACCGGCGCTGTGGTGAGTGAAGGCAGTCCTCTGTGACCCGGCGGAGTGTGGAAGGCAGATGGCGCTCCCCGCCAAGAGGGGAGTTTAACTGCAGGGGCCCCGTGAGTCCTCTGGTCCCAGCTGTGCCACCAGTTAGCTACCTGATCTTCAGCAAGTGACTTCACCTCTGGGCCTCCGTGTTGTCCTCATCTGTAAAACGAGAGGGCAGGACCAGATCGGATGGAGAGGTTCTGCCCCATCTGCTCTGAGATGCTAGGCCATGACAACGTGAGGCAGAGGTTGGGAGCCAGGGACAGTCAGGATGTCAGATTATTCAGGAGCGATATCTCTGCCCTTTTTGGGGTGGCCCCCCAGCCGGCTGGGCGTGGTGTGCTGCTGCGGGTCCCTAAGCTTCGTACACGGGACTGTGTGCCCTCCTCTTGTCTTCCTTTCCAGCTTCCTCCCTCCCTCCCCCCACCACCGCGCCCTGTGGCTGTCCAACTCCTGTCCAGCTCCCTTGGTCCAGGTTCTGGCTCTCTCTTTCAACACCTGTGTGACCTTGGGCAAGTTTCTTGACCTCTCTGTGTCTCGATTTCTTTGTGGAATGATGATAGTCGTAGCTACTTTAGAGGGTGGTTGGTAGCCTATTAGCATAGAGGGAGCACAACATGCTTATTATTTAATATCATTATTGTCTAGTTCCCTCCAGGTCCTCTCTGAGGCTAGAGGCCTCACTGTGCCTGAGTTTCTGTCTACTGGTCTCCCGGGGAAGGGGATGAAGTCCCCCTCAAAGGATAGTGGCTTTTTTTGGGAGGCAGCCTGATGACAAGCGATTGGATCAGGTGGTGACTACTTCTGTCCCGCTACTTGAGTTCTCGGGATAGTAGTTTCCTCAACAGTAAAACACACTGTTAGGACCAAATGTAGTGATAGGCATGAAAGCATTTTCTAAGTAGTATCAGTTTCTCTTTTCCTTGCAAGAGCCCCCTCCCTGCCCCCGATAGTACTGCCCCAGAGGCGGAGGCTGAAAATGCCTAAATGAAGGAGGTGGACACTGGTGATCCTAAGGAGGTTATTCTGAACCCAGAGGACCAGGTAGCACTGCGTTTTTCTGTGCCTGGAGGTAAGGAGGTGACTTGGAGAGAAGGCAGCAGCTGATAGACGAAAGGGGATGAAAACCGGTCCTTCCTTTCTGTACCCCACCATATACATCCTGACCTCACGCCCTTTGCCAGTAGCTCGGCCTGAGCGAGGCATCCTCATGTGGCTGCAGGGACGAGACCTGCAGGAAGAAAGGGGCTTGGAGGTGGTTCAGTCCTGCTCTATCTCGGCACAAGGCTGTCTTGCGGGACCTTCTGATCCTCTTGATAGAATCTTCTCCTTTCAGAGGGTATGGGTGGCAGGGGCACACTGGGGTCTGGTACATGAAGATGGTGGCCTAAAAGCAGGGATTCTGCATGTCCCCTTGCACCCCAGGGTCCTCCCAGTTTGGACTTCTTTTTCCATTTCGACCTGAGGGTATGGGGGTCTTTCACTGCAGCCCTTTGCCCCCCTTACACTGGCTCAGCCACTTACTGATGACCTTAAAGTTAAACGGATTCCCCTGCCTCTATTTTCTTATCTGTTTAATGGAACTGATAATAGCATCAACGTTATAGGGCTTTTCTGAGGATTAAATGAACTTAGTTTATGAAAACTACTTAGACCAGCATCTGGCACATGCCAAGTGCTTCATAAACATTAGCTGTTAGAGGTCTGCATTCATGGGAAGAAAAAGACAGGGTTTTTTCTCTTTTTTGCCTTTGCTTATCATCCTGCTCCCCAAAATATCACTACGTTTAGTCCTTAGACTTGGTAGGTAGTTGGACACAGGTGTATAAATAAATCCATGAGTACGAACCTTTTACAAAAATTACACATTGAATCTTTTTAAAACTTAAATATTAAGACATGCTTCCATGTCAGTAAGTATAGGTCTACATTCTGGATGCCTGGCTAGCCTACCAATGTATAAGTGTGTGTGCCTCCCTGTAGATGGCAGTGAGGTTGTTTACACAATTTTCTTTTGCTCTGTTAGGCTGTGCTGCCATGGACGCCCTTGTTCACACCTCTCTGGGCACCTGTCCTGCTTGCTTTCCTTATCATAAATTCCTAGAACTATTGCAAGGTCAGAGTGTAGACTTGCCAGTCTGAGTTAATTGTATTGTTTTGACTTTGTGATGAGTGAGGCTCCCTTATTTGTTGGCTGTTTCTGTTTCTTCTTGCGTGGATTCATCCCTTTGCCCACTTTTTGGTGTATCTTCTCAGTTAGTCTGAGGGTCTGAGAGAGGACCGTGTGCCCCCCACTCCTTTGTTTGGGTGCTGCCCCTCTTGGAGCTGTAGCCATTCTAGATGCCCATGGGCTGTCCCTGTGGAGTGGCCTCTTAAGACCCCCAAACCCCCTGTGAACAAGTGGAGGCCCTGACAGGGGACTGGCCACTTGCTCCCTGCTGTGCTGGCCGTGATCCCTGGGCCTGGGGTTCTTGTTCTGAGCTGGGGCAGGAAGAGACCGCGCTTCTTTAGAGAACCTGGACCACTGGCCTATCCCAGGCATCTGAGGAGAGTGGAAATGCAGCCCTCCAAGTACGTTCCGTCCAGTTGGGTTGCACGACCATCCCGAGCTCAGAAATTAGGGCTTTCCTCTACTTCCTCCCCAAGAAGGCGGGGGCTCATCTCAGGCTGGAGGGAAAGCTGCTGCTCTGGAGCCCAAGCCGCAGCACCTCGTGGAGAGGGTGGGACTGGATGGAGCAGGCTTGTTGTGGGGGCCCCTAAGCAGCCGGTGGTGGAGGGGGGGGGTCGGAGGCCTCCAGGGTCCCTCCCACTCTCGTCCGACGCTCTCCGCTTGTCCAGCCCTGTAGGGCACCCAGCCTGTCAGGTGCTTCCTTGCCTTGGGGCCGCTCCAGCTGGAGGCTGGGTGAAGTGCGGTGGTCAGGGTCCACTAGAGCTTCCCTGAGCTGGACGGGCCGCAGCTTTGTCCGGTGGCAGCGGTGCTGGTTTCCTCATCGTCCCTCTCTTAGGGAATGAGCTCTGGTGTCCAGCTGGGCTTGCAGCTGAGAGGGCAGCCCACGGCTCGGCAAAGGGGAGGAGAGGCTTCCTCCCACTCAGCTGTCAGCCAGGAAGGGAGGGAACTGCTTCCAGATGTTTAGAAGACATGAGAGAAAATAAGGTGGCCTCTGAGGCTGGATGGCTCAAAGAGGCTCTTGACCCTTTCTGTGTGGTGTGGGGCTTAATCAAGGTGGTCCTGGCAGCCTGGGGTCAACTGTGTGCCGATGACAGCAGTGTCACATCCTTGGAGCCCAGGGGCCATCCCGACATTGGTCAGGTGGCCTAGGCCCTGGTCCTGCTATGCGCCAAGTGTCCCGGCATCTCAGAGTAACCAGCTGCCGACTTCCTGCTGAACACGGGGTGGTCAGGGTCCTGCGCTGTACAAAACAGCACCTAGAATTTGGAAGGGGCACAGGAGCAAGTTCTCAGGAAGCTTTCATCAGCCACTAGATAGCCTGGCGTTGCTCTATATCTTCACTACTTACAGAGGCAGGGATTCCTGGCAGCCAAGTGGGTAACTGGGTCTGATTGCTCGAGCTTCAAGAGGGTTGTCTGTAATGTCCAGCTGCTACTTGGTTTCCTCATCGGCTCTCCCGTGCCATCCCTTTCTTTCCTAAGAGAACCCCGGCTCCCATCCCTGAGTTCTCTTCCCGCCCCCTCACTCGGGGCCCTGTGATGCCCTGCCGCCACCCCTCCCAGGTGGCCACGGGTCAGGCCGGGGCAGACGTGCTGTCTGTAACCGGGGCAGGCGGCCTCCCCGCAATCTTGGCTCGGCACCCAGCACGGCTCACCGTCCAGATGACTGGCCCATGGGGAATGGGGTGCATGTCATTTCCTGGCCTGTCTCTGGGAATCCTGCTTTGGGGCCATTGCTCTGTGGGGCCTTCTAGCAAGTACCAGGGTTGAGGTAGCTGCCAGGCCCCCACTAGAGGGCTCAGCTGGTAGGTTACAAATCTCTAAAGTTAGGAGCTTGTAATGAAGGGAACGGGGGTGGGGGTGGTGGAGAAGCTGAAACGGGGCAGCGACGGGGGCGGGGAGCATCAGCTGGGTCTAGTCTGTGACTTCCTTGAATCCTGCAAGGACAAGACCAACTTCTGGGAGTCCTGCCCCTTGGAGATCACACTGACTTTGGTTTCTAATGTGTTTTTACATTCTGTCTTATCTGATCCTCGTGGATACCCTGTGACTTTTAATCATCTCTATCCTGTAGCTGTTGAGGACACTGAGACTCAAAGAAGTTGAGCCAAAATGTGTTAGGGTGCATTCTCCTGATGTTAGGAATTCCGCACTCTCCCGGTTAAGGGGGAAGGACAGACTGTTGGGCCAGTGCCCCCGGCTGCCAGCACTCCACCCGGTACAGTCGGGCTCAGTGGAGCGTGAACGCCTTCGTAACCCTTCTCTCATTTGAACCTCTGTCCTGCAGAGGAGGCAGGTCAGGTGGCGCTCTCCCATTTTCAGGATGAAGAAACTGACGCCCAGAGGTGAGTAACTGGCCCGATCTCCGCCGTCAGTAACAGAACCAGGACTCCGACAGGGGCACTGAAGGCCGTGTTTCCCAGGCTCCCCCATCAAGCGAAGGGACTGCACAGCTAGCTCCTGACGTTGGCTTCTCTTGCAGGTGCGCTGGTACCCTTCCTCTGATACCACCCAGCAAGGATGGAAATATCGTCAGTTCTGTTAGTTCTTCAGTAAGTGCTGGCTCAGAGGCCTGGGACAGAAAGTGTCCTAGAGCCTGGCTCCCTGCAGGGCCGTGGTTCCTCTGCCTGAGTCCAGGAGCTCGCTGGTGCTGCCCCAACCTGAGCTTGCGCCGGGGGCACTCTGGCTGGTTTTCCCCTCTCCTCCCACCCTGCCCCCCACCTCCCATCTTGCAGCCTCCTCGCAAGGGAAGGGCCTGGGTTCCGCTCCATTCCCATGCATCTGCTCATGGCCACCTCTTTCCCCTCCCTCCAGGTCTGGTCACCACAGCTCGAAGCCCCCCCGCCCGCCTCACGGGGGAGGGAGCCACCCTGAGCTTCCACTGCCCCCAGGTGGCCCGTGCAGAGCTGCTGCTTCCCTCCAAAGACTGTGAATTTTAAGCCTGACTCAGTGGACTCTGTTTCCTTTCTCTCCTTTTCCTCAGCCCTGTCCTGCCCCAAAGCGCCCCTCACCAAGGCCTCACGGCAGGATTCAGGGGCCTTCTCGCTGGGACACCCAGACCCAGCTCGGAGGTCTCACTGGGACTGAGCAAGGCCTGACCTCCAGTCCAAATTTGCTTCCGTAGCCCCACCTCAAAGAAATGAGGCGTTTAATTTTGCATGTTTTCCTGGCATGAATTAAGACACTTAAACTTGTATATATGTGAGTGTACAGTTTGTTCTCACATTGTGTCACCATAGCAACAAGTCCTGGCCACTAATGGTTCATCATTCCCGGTCCCTCTCCCCACACCCCCCTCCCCTGCACCCACTCTGCTTCAGTGAGGACCAAGCCCTGCAGCCAGCCCCACCCGGCGGCTGGCGGCCTCCACCACCCCACACACTTCCAGGCTGAACAGGAAGGACCACCCAGCCAAGATAGAGCGTTTTCTTGGTTATTTCAAATTGGGGTCCTCTGCTTCCTCCCCCTCAGATGGGCCAACAGCCATTAAGAAAACCCTTTCTCTGCCCAGTTTCGCTTACCTCTCCACGGCGCACCCCACCCCTGCCATGGCTCCTCATGCTTTCCAAACTTCAAAACCAACCAAAAAGTGAAAGTATTTTTGTACCCTGTGTAACAAAATATTTATGCAACATAAAGGATTTTTCGTGTGTGTGTGCAATTAATTATTGAAGAGACCTTGTCCGCCCTGTCAGATAAGTTTAACATTTTAGTTTGAGGCATGAAGAAGAAAAGGGTTTCCGTTCTCCAGCAGTGAGCCTTAGCGTCAGCCGTTAGTTTAAGAAAAATGAAGGAAAAATTGTGCAATTTTTTGTTTCGTGTGCACATCAGTGCATTGCCTTTGGCCGCAGCGGTGGCTGTCTTGCCGTTTTCAGACTTGGGAGACAAGGAGGCTGTTGTAATTGCTGATCCTGTGAGAATGTGAAACTGGATAATATATGAAATGCAAAATAAAAAATCATCCAAAGTAACTGCTCTCCGACCTTTGCTTCCTTGGGTTGTAGGTTGCTGTTGGGAGGGCACAGCTAGAGGACAGGTGTTGGGAGTTAAAGGGGGAAGGAGGTGAAGTGGGCCCGGGCCTCAGAGCTCACGTGGCCTCTCCCTCCTGCCCTCTTTTGTGTGACTTGAGGCTGGAGAGGAAGTGACCTGCCAAGGGCTGTGCAGCGGGGCCGCCTGGGTTTAACTCATTCTTTGTTTTCTGTTCTGAGGATTGGGGCGGAGATTCCCTGCACCCAGAGTAAGCGCCTAAATGGGACCTTCGTTTTCTCTGGATGGTGTCATCTGGCTGTCCTAACCCTGTGGCCTGTGGCCTTTTCAGGCCCTTGAGTAGAGAAGGACTGTGGTTTGGGAGGTTGGGTTCCTGCCTGTAGTATCCTCGGTGTGTGTCATGTGAGGCTGCGCTAGAGGGAAGCAGAGGACCCAGGAGTCTGGCCTGGAAAGGGTTAAGACCACCCACCCTGTAGGCTCCCAGCTGCAGCTCTGATTCCTGAGATGGGTTTTGCTGGGAGCCAGAGCAAATGAGTAGGAAGGTCAGGGAAACGGTATGCTGCTAAAACCCTGGGCTGCCCTGGACCCAGTCAGGATGCCAGCAGCTGACCCTGACTTCCCTTTTGTGATTTGGGGCCTCAGTTTTCTCATCTGTGAAATGGTGGTTTGAAGTTCTTTCCAGCTCCTTCTGGAGGGTTGGAGCACTGACCTGATGGCTTTGCTATTTGTCTTTAACATCTGTGCCCCCACCCCCAGCCCCCATGCCCTTCCAAGCCTGACTCAAAGCCAGCCTAGAAAGGGAGGGCAGGAGACGCCCTAGAGCCTCCCTCCTGCCGGCTTTCCTCCCAGCCTTGCTCTGAGCAAAGCTGAAGTGGCAGTGGCTAGCCCTTGTCACTTCCTCGCCTGCACCTTGGTGACCCTGGTGTCCCTCTCCACTCCCTGCCTCACTCCGCCCCCCCCTCCTTCCTAAATCCCAGGCCTGCACTGAGCAACTTGTATCTAAGGTGTTCTGCTGATGACTGTGTTAGCTGTTAAAGGCGCATGGGTGACATTTGCAGCCCCAGCTGGTACCTGCATGTGAAGAGAGAACTGTGCTGTGAGGGAGGAGGAGCCTGGCCAGGCGCTGGCCCTGTAGGTAACTGGGTGGCAGGTGGGTGGGTTATCTGGGCTCCAGGGGGAGGCTCTGGGAGGAGGGGGGTTGACGCTTTTCCTGCCTTGTACCCCTCGCCTCACTGCAGTATTTGGACCAGCTAGGCGCTTGCCAAGCAAGCAAGGCCTTCCCAGCCTGCCGCCCCTCCTAGCGCTGGTGGGGAAGCGGCTCTGAGACCCACCGCCCCACCCAGGGCCAAGCCGATGCCTGACCTACTTCAGCTGTGGCAGGAACCACTGGGTCTTCCTGAGGTGGTGAATTATTTAGCTGGGGCACCTGGGCCTTTCTGAGAGGGGCTAAGAAAGCTGCTCCATAATTCAAAGGCCCCTGCTCCTCCGGCTTCCCTGGGGGGCCTCCGTCACGCTTTACCGAGCAGGGCCCGCCTCCGAGAGCGGGAGCTGGCAAGGGGAGGGAGGCCCTGAAGCCATCCCAGAGGGGACTCTCCAGCTGGACGGCAGCCTTTTTCAGGGTGAGGCCTTTGCAGAGAGGCCTTAGTGGACAGCCGTGTTTGGACTGAGCGTGGAGGTGACAAGCTTGGAGTAGTTAAAGGGCTTCCTGGCAAGGACACAGTAAGCTGGGGTCAGAAGCGGCCAGGTCCCGACTCCCCATTCAGAAAGCACCTTATTCCTTTCCAGGTGTTTAATCCTGATCTGATTACGGGTGGAAAGGCTTCTTTACTTTCTGAAAAGATTTTAGGCCTTGGAATAACCAGGGTTCTTTTGCTCAGGGGTCCCTTCCTAGTAGCACTGAAATCTCCCCCAGGGCAGAGGAGGCCGTCTTCATAAGTGCCTCCCACCCCGCTGCACACATAGATGAGGCTGGTGGTAAGCGGATGCTTGTTGAGGCCCTGGGGAGCCCGGCCTGCACCCTGCACCTTGGCCTGCAGCCAGCTCTGTACTTCCTGGGATGGGGATGATGCTTGTCACCCGGACTGGGCCATTCTTGGGCACTGCTGCCTGGCCAGCATTTTTAGGAATGTGACTTAGCTTGGAGCCTCCACAGGTGAGCATTTCCCCAAGCCCTGACATTGAGCTTCCGTGGGACTCTGTGCTGGTAAATGGGCTCCGAGAGGCCCAGAGGTCTCAGAAGGGATCAGGCTCCTCTCGCCCCTCATCCTTTGCACTCTGCCCTGCCTGTCATGCCCTGCATTGCCTCATTTGCTGAGGTCTGGAGTGAAGCCTTTCCGATCTCCAGGAGCTCTCTGACAGAATACAGATATCCCTGAGAAACAGGGCAAAGCCCCTCAGGATAGGATTAGGGAAAGTGCCAGAAGGGGACCCTGGAAGGGAGAAGTACCAGTGGAGTGAGAAAGACTTTCCTGCAAAGTATCAGGAGGAGGGAGAAAAAAACCTCTCCACCCGGCTGCAGCCTGCCCTGCCTCTGTCCGTCCATCAGGGCCTGCACTGGGCGGGCGGCGGGTGCATGGACCAGCCGTCTCCGGGAGAGCAGGCCCTGCTCCCTGATGTGCTCCCTCGGGAACAGAGGTGGGTGGGGCTGTAGGAGCTGAGGGCCCGCCCTTGTGAGGAGAGAGGTTGGGCACTGCCCCAACAGTGTTCCTGGGCTGACAGGAAAGGGGCCTGAGCCACTGTTTTCCCCGGACCTCCTTGCTCATCACCCAGCTCACCCACACCCTCTGGTCAGTGTGGACAACATCCATGGGCTCCCTCGCCCTCTGGCTTCTGGTTGGGCTGGGGGAGCGGGAGCGCCGGCAGGGGTCTGAAGGGAGGTCGGTGAGCGAGGTCAGGTGCCCCAGGCCATTGTCTTCATGACCTTAGAGCAAACCATCAGAAGGGCTTCTGTGCATCGGGGTCAGAATGTCGGCACGGGGACTCTAGTCCAGTCCCCTCTCCCGTTTTACAGATGAGGAAGGTGAAGCACGGAGAGGTGAAGCGCTTTGCTCTAAGGTCTTGAAGACAGTGGCCGAGGTGTGCTCCACGTGCGTCTCCTGACTCCCAGTCCTTCGCCTTCCACTGTCCCACACGGCCGTTTCAGAACGATACACACCCCCTCCAGCGCAGGGGCAGAGAGGCAGCAGATGCAGGATGGCTGCAGGCTTGGCGGCCTCTTCCTGCAGTTCCAGAACCAGGACTAGAACTCGGGTCTCCTCCCTGCCACACTCTGGCCCGATCTCTTACGGGGCACCTGGGTGCCGCTCCCTGATTAAGGGACAAAGGGAACCCCTCAGTGACTAATCTAGCTTCAGCCCAGCCCTGTGCAGTCTCTCTGGCCTTTTAACCTGGGGGTAGAGTCATTGGGCCTGCAGGACCCATCTGGGCATGCAGGAACCAAGACTGTGTATCTCCATTTCTGCCCATGGTAGAGAAAATGCAATTCAATTTAGTAGGCGGAGTCTAAGAGATAAAGAATGGCTACATAGTTCCATGAAAGCCCATCTTTCCCCCTCTCAAGGTGTATCTATTTCTTTGCAAATCTGTGCCCTTTTCTCACAGGGCTATTGTGAGGGTTAATGAAAACGCAGGAACGTGCCTCATGCAGGGGGGATACTCAATAAATATTTGCTGTAGATATCTTAAGAAGAGCACAGTTTCCTCTTTCATCCTTAACAAGAATGAAATTGAGTTGATTCTAGTTTATACTCTCCTTAGTTATTTTTCTAGTGGTGCATTAGTCCTCAAAAGGTGTTTAACCCTTCCCCTACTGGGAGAACAGGTGGAGGAAGGAGAGAGCAGGGGCCCAGGAATTATGGAGACTGTCTACAAGCGCCCAGAGCTAGCTGTGGGCACTTAGGCACCTTTGGATCTAACTCTTGCTTTTTGATCAAACTATTTAGGATTTCAGAGTTCTTGACAATAGTAGCAGTAGTAATAGTAAATACATTCATATACTGCTGTGTAGTTTACAAAACATGTTCTCATATGCCATCTCTGATCCTCAAAAGCCCTATGAGATAAGCAAGAAAGGCACTATTACCTGTTTTTTGCAGTTATGGAAACCGAAGTTAAGACGGTCCCACAGCAAGCACAAGGCTTAAGACCCTGGTTTTCTGGTATTGCCATCCAGAGTTAATTCTCTGGACTCTGGGCCACAGGGTTCCATGAAGGCCAGGGCTCTGGGAGGGGGGACTCTGGGAGGGCCTCACGGGGAACAGAAAAGCCCCACTTGGGCAGGTAGAAGGGCCAGCAGTTACCCAAACCTCTCTAGTAACCTGGCTAAGAAATAGACTAACAAACAAGCAAAAAACAAAGGCTACAACCATTAAAGTAGGTGGGAGGGAAAAAGTCACCTGGGCAAGCGTGAGCAGAGCTCAAAAATTTACAGTGGGCTTGTTTCCTAATTTGGCCGGAGCAGGATTATACAGGTAGTTGCCAATATCAACTACCTGTATCTGAGTTTGATTATCTCATTAGGGTCCATGAGCAACTGTATCTTCACAGTGCTGCCTGAATGGGTAGTTGTTAACTACTCACGATGAATTACCTGAGTTTGTTGTTTTCAATACTGTAACATCATGGGGATAAGGGGACCGAAGTCCACAGGCTTAGCCACGAGTCCTCCCATCTCTGATCCTCACAGTTGCCCTGGGACGTGGTCTGGGGAACGGCCATCTCCATTTCGAGGACAGGATGTTCAAGTGTGGAGAAGTGTTAAAGTCACATTTGGCCGTGAGGAGCCAAGGCAAGGCACTGAGCTCTGGGTTCTTGTCACCCCTGGGGGAGCACCGCACCACCTACCCATTCATTCTCTCTTCAGCCATTCTTTCTTTCTTTTGGCAAACACTTGTTGAGCGTCTGCTCTCTGGAGCCTGTGTTTGGTGCTGAGGTGGATAAGGTGTAGTCACTGTTCTCAGAGCCCAGCCTGGGGTCTGAGGGTCTGAGCTGTGGAGGTACTTAAATGGGTACTTAACTGGGCAGGGGAAGATTTAGGAGTCGGTGGTTGCAAATGGCTGTTGCCCTTTTTCTCCCGGATGCTGTCCTATTGCCTTCCCCTGCATGAGTCCAGACCCTACTGTGGGCCTGTGTTGTTGTGGTTCTGTGCTTGGCTTCTCAGAACAGCTGTGTGGGTGGCTTAAGAGGTGAGCATGGAGGGAGATGCCCCATTTCTCACCCCCAGGGCACTCCTCAGCTTCCAGAGCAGGACATTCAGATTCAGGCCCCTGGAGAAGACAGGCTCTCACAATAGAGGCTTCTCAGCTGTGCCTGCTTCTCCAGACCCAGGTTCTTATTCCTGGAACCAACAAGGGTGTGTCCTGGAAACTAGCTCAGAAGAGATTCAGGGAGAAGCACCATAAAAGGGGAACAAGGAGCAACAGCCCCCAGAGCAATTATCTCCACTAGGATTTTCCCCGAAGACCATACTCCCAAATATTTCTTTGCTTATACTTTCCACGGACATATATATATTTAAATCTCTCTTGTCTACAGCCGCCAGATGAATCGTGCCAAAACACACTTTCACGGTTTCAAAGAGCTTTCTTTCATGGTTCTCTAGAGCCTATGGGCTGATGGCCAGAGTCAGGCATTCAGGACCCACCCCAGTCTGGCTTCTGGCCCTTTCTTCCCTGTGCATTCAAGTCAGGACATGTGCTGACCACTGCACAGGCTCTGAGATACTCACAGGGAGAGGTTTTTCCCTATGAAATTGAGCACTGCATGCATCCTCAAGCGGGGGGCCTCGTTGTAACCTCACCCCAGGTCTAGACATTCTCTATGACCCCAGCAAGTCCCTTTTTCTCTCTTTGGCCCCTCGCTGGTCCTGCCTCCCCTGCATCCTCCATTGCTCCTTTGTCCTATGTCCTCCTGTTTTTACATCTCAGGCGTCTCTTCTTGGCCCAGCGGTACCCAAGGTGAGGCTTCTGCTCACTGAAGACAACCCTGTACAGTTGGCCTCTGATGGGGCCTCTTCCCAGGTGCTATGTGGGTGGAGTGAGGCTCTGGCGCCCTCTTGTGGTCAAAAATGCTCACAAGCATCGCGCAGATATTTCCCCCTTTGGTCTTCCAGGGGGAACTGCCTGGCAGAGTTCTCTAGGGTCCATTTGCTCTGGGCTGTCTGGGAGCCTCTGTTCTGACCAGTGCTCTCAGAGGCAGAGTCAGCAGTCAGTCACAGACATGTATGGAGCACCTACTCCATTCGTACCTAGTTTATATTCCAGATAGCCAGTCCCTGCGCTGGCACTGGGGATAGAAAGTGAGTATGAGGTCCGAAGAAATTGGATTCACCACTCCCCTCCCCCATCCACTTAGTTCACGGATGGAGAAACCTCAGCACTCAGAGGCAAAGAGATGTGCCCAAGTTCATTCAGTTATGCAGAACTGACATAAAGCTCAGGTGTCCTGACTCACAGTTTCATAGACGATACAGTCAGTTACCTGCATCCCTTTCCATCTCACTGATTAAAATCCCAATATGTCCATAGTAATAAGCCAGGAATGGCACAGAGTTTAATAACCACAGTTGATATTTTCAGAGCTTATATATCTGAGACACTTTTTACCCACTGGAATGGCAGGGCTAGACCTCCCTGGGAGCTCTGATTTGGATGGTTTCCTTTCAGTGCACTCTTCCCAGATGTTGCTCTATCAGCACTGCCAGGCATTGATCTCATCTGTGTGGACCTTGCTGGTCCTTGCCCAGATGGGGTGTTTCTGTAGGGCCTAGGTCATGCCGCACTCACTCACCAGCATAGTCTAGGGCACCTGGTGGTACCTAACACAAGCCAGCTAACTGGCTCCTTCACTTTTGGGACACATAGCAGGCAAGTCTCTTCTCCTCTCTGGACATGTGTCCTCATGGGAATGCAGCCTCGACAAAGGTTCCCACCCTGTGAAAGCAGTCAGAGCTCTCTGAAGGTGCTGTGCGCTGCCGTACATAACAGGCGATGACTTTCTTGTCTCCGAAGGTCTTCAGGCATATGCTTGCTGGATGATGCTTAGTGGGGATGTTCCGGAGGCGAGTCAAGCACTAGATGGCTGGTTGGCCCCTGTCCTGATATTTTTTGACCTTGTTCTCTATCGTGACATGCCCACCTTAGGAGCTGTAAGCTCCCAGCAGGGGGTGATGGGACTGAGGGAGGCAGCCTGGATGACTGGGTGGCAGGAGAGCTCACGCCCCACTGAAAGGGGCCGGGGCTTCTCCTCAGCTCCAGTCAGCTTCTGGTCAGCAGGATGGGGATCCCATGTGGCTTGATGTCTTGATTTTTCAAGAGAAACTGGACATTAAGACTTTAATGTGAAAATTCATGATTCTGGATGTTGGCAACTAACCAAAATTTAAAACTGTTGCATAGGCTAAACCATGGTCCATGTGCTGTCGGGTTGCAAGTCAAAGACTGCTTCTATTCAATCGTTTTCACTTTGTGAAGTGAGTCTAGGGACAAAAACTGCCCCCAGGTTCGCGGTTACCCATGTGTTTGGCCCCCTCCTCTCCCTCCCTTGTTCTCTTCTTTCACTACAGAAGCAACTTTGGGCATCTTTCCCTGTACAACATCAATCCAGAATCTCCCTATGGGGAACTAGAACTCAGCTTTGTTGTGACACTGTATCGGCAGTGCCTCCAGAGGCCACCAGGGGGCAGGGACAGGGTGCAGAAAATGATTTGTTTTGGCGAGCAAGTGAGGATTGTGATCACATTCTGCCAAGGTTGCAGGTCTGTCTTGAATCCAGGTTTGGGTGTTCAGGAAGGCATCTGGGGTCGTTCCCTGGGGATGCAGGGTAGCTCGCCATTCCCTGCCTCACCTCCCAGTGGGTGCTATAGCCTCACCTGTGTATCAATAGAGAAATGTTCTACCTGAACCTCCTGCCCTTAGCTCCGTGCCCAAGCTGCTTCCTGCCTCACCTCCCAGTGGACCACAATCCCCCAACAATCACTGATGTCAGACTGATGTGACTAAACCCACTTTGCACAGACTTTCTCAAGAGCCCTCAATGGCTCATCATCATATACAGCTTTTCAGATGTGCAGTGTCAAGATGCGGATCCTTGTTAAGTAAAGGAGAGTGGAAGGAGCTTTCCTGTCATCTTAATTGTAATCATAAGGGCAAGCCTTGGAATTCCAGTTTCACAGACGAGGAGATGGAAGCACACAGAGAAAGTGACCAATTCAGCCATTCAGCAGAACTCATATTTTCTGACCATCCTTGCTAGGTAGTATAAGGGATATAAAAACTTGAAGATATTGTCCCCGTCTTCAAAGAGACTACAGTTGTTAGGAAAACATGATACGCATGTACAAAAGGTAACTAATTCTCAGAAGCTTCCAAATGGATAGTACAGGCGGTAATAACAGCAAGAGCTCAGAGAGAGGTCCCTGCACCTAAAAGGTGGGAAGGCTTTGCAAAGGGCAGCAGTGATCTTCACGCTTGGGCATATGTACACCTAGAGATACAAAAAGGCTTTTCTAAGGGTAGGTGGCGGGATTGTGTTGAAGGGAATCCATTTCCAGAAACACATCGTCAAGAAGTACTGTTCCACACCTGAGAATGCCTCTCCCCGTTTCCTTTTCCCGATGTCTTGCCTCCCACTTCACAGAAGAAAGGTGTGATCATTGTGCTGTTCACCCACTTTCCCTGTTTTCCTCCTTCCAGGTCCTTTCCCACCTTTTAGAAGTTAGTTGTGGCCATGTGACTTGCTTCGGCCAGTGAAATAGGAGCAAAAGTGAGTCTCTTCTGGGTGGAAGCATTTAAGAGCCAGTGTGTGATTCTTCTTCTTACCTTCTCTCTGCCATGGTGACCGATGACATTTCAGATGGTGGAGTCTGGATCCCTGAGTGATGATGGCATAGATCAGAACCTCCAGCTGACCTGCGATGGACATGCATCGTGAGTTGGGGGTTGGGGTGGAGGAGAAGAGAGCCTTTATTGGTTTAAGGAACTGAGATTTTGAGGTTGCTTAGCATAACTTCGCCTATACTACGTAAAGGACTTATCTCCTGCCCATCCTAAATCTTATTTTAGTATGTTGCCTCGGTGCGTAAAATTCTCTGAGGCTCCAAACAAGGCTCCAAAATTTAAAATAGTGATTTCAGGACTTCCCTGGTTGTCCAGTGGTTAAGACTCTGTGCTTGCATTGCAGGGGGCGTGGGTTTGATCCATGGTTGGGGAAGCTCCACATGCCACATAGTTCAGGCAAATAAATAAATAAATAAATAAGTGATTTCAATATTGAGAACGTAAATGACTCAAAATGACTGGGTAATAAATCCTTTTGCAAATCAAAGATTTTGCAATATTTTGCTTTTAACAGTTGAAGGAGGTGAAACAAATTCAGTTGTCACCTGCTGGATGATTAGGTGCTATTGAGTGGCTCTGCTGGAACTTCTCCCACTCCCACGTACTTATTTATGTGAACAAGATTTCTCAGCGTTTACATCTATAAAAATGAAATGTGGAAATAAAATTGGTGCTGATCACTGTCTCATCCCAGCATGTACACATCTATCTCAATATGAGTTGTATTTCCTATAAAATTCTACTTCTAATGTTTCATAATTCCCCATCAACATTTGCAATATATGTTTGTTGTTTTGACAGTGAACTAGTGATCACTGTAATGATAAGTCAATCCAGAAGAAAACTTTAAACTCTAGAGCCTTATGGTCACAAAAAATAAGAAAAGGATACAAATTTAATTTTTTAAGCTCTTAAAACATAATTTATTGAGGTAAAATTCACATAACTAAAAGTAACCATTTTAAAGTGAACAATTCAGTGGCATTTAGTATATTCACAATGTTGTGCAATCACTGCTTCTATCTAGTTCCAAAGCATTTCCATCACTCCAAAGAAAAACCTCGTACCCATTAAACAGTCACCCCCATTCCCTCTTCTGCTCAGCTCCTGGCAACCAATAATCTGTGCTCTGTCTCTCTGGATTTATCTCTTCTGAACATTTCCTGTAGATGGAATCATACAATAAGGTGACCTCTTGTGCTTGGATTCTTACACTTAACATAATGTTTTTGAGATTCATCCAGTCAGTATAATGTTTATAGCATGTATCAGTACTTCACTCTTTTTTATGGCTGAAAAATATACCGTTGGATGTATATACCACAGTTTATTCATTCATTACAGTTTTAATTTATATTATATATATATTTTTTTATGGTAGCGAAGTGTGGCTTGATGATCAATAATAGATTTTCAAACATAAACTATGTATTACATTAGGATAGCATTATGTGGGGGGGAATGGAAAGAAAATATGAATTCAAGGAGAAAAAGCAATGATGTAAATTTTCCTTTGTTAAAGAAGAGCTTGCTTATGTATTTTGCAAATGTTTGATGATGGGTATCAAACCACTGTGATTCCACTGGATACATTTAATACAAGTTTTATTTTTAAATGTTAATATTTCCAATATACCAGAAATCACATCCTTTGCAACTATTTAAACCCGGTTGGAAAAAAACATTTTTTTTTTGGTTGTTATTTAAAAATTTCAAGAGAATACATAGTTTTTTAAAAAGACAGCTTTATTGTGGGGTACATCATTTAAAATTTTGTTTAGAGTGTACGTGAGCTAAATTATTGAAAGACTACTGTCTTGAAGGATGGGCTGGATTTGGCTTCATAGAGCACAAGGAGGAGGAGGAGAAAGGCACTGTGGGTAGGAAGAAGAGAGAAAAGGTATGCAAGCAGAAAGAGAGTATGTTCAGGGAACTGTGACTGGAGGAGAGTAATCTGAGATAAACTGGGAAGGTAAACGGAGGTCAGACTAACAGTTACTAGGCTAAGGCATTTCTATTTCTTGTTCATTTTAATTATGCAAGTTTTGTGTGATTATAATCTCCTTATACAAAAGTAAAACTTTATGGTCAGACTTGGGGCCATCTCTTCCATTTCTGGTCCCCTCCCTACCTCCCCAGAGGTGACCTTGGCTTTCAGTTTGGTGTTGGCTTTCTCAGCTGTGTTTCCATGGATTTGCACTCACATGTGGCAGGTCTCTTCATGAGACAACACCTAGACTGAGGAGTTTCAGCTTTGTCATGGGATCAGCAGCAACTGCTGTCTCGGGAGAATATGGCTTCAATTTTCTTTTTCAAAAGACCAGAAATGGAGGTTTTTTTGGTGAAATCTCTCAGTATTGGCTCAAAACCTTCTTAAGCGCTGTGCTTACCAAACAAGGCATGTGTCTGCAGGATGCACTTGGCTTGTGGGCTGCTAGTTTGTGATTTCTGCTTTAAGGCGTCTTGCCGGAAGGCAGAGCACTGGCCTGTCATATAATCTCTTAGCATGCCGCTTGGCGCTAAGATCTAAGTGGTCATGAAGGGTTCTGGGCTTCTTAGGGGGATGCTGTGGGAATGGTTGACTTCACTCTCCATGTCCAGTTCCCACCGCCTTCCCAACATCCAGCTAGTAACACAGCGCTGCCAGGAAGCTGGGAGCTTAGCAGAAGGTTCCAGAAGTATCCTTGTAAATCCAGGAAGTCAGCCAATCTAGACTCACTAGAAGCCAAGACTCCTCCAGGGAGTTGGACCTAAGGCCTCCAGTGTCCTTCTCTCAGGCGCTGGGGCAGGTTCTTACACCTCTCCCAAGACACAGCCCAGTGGGAATGTAGACTGTTGACTGTCTCTCAAAGGGCTTTGTCCTGTGACTAAAGCCAAGCAAGGCAGTCAGACAAAAATGAAAACACACACATACACACACACACACACACACACACAGACACACTCTGTCCCCAGCACTTCCAAAACCTTTTCCCACGCAGCTCCAGGGCAGCCGGAAGGGCAGCTGGTCATGGGAATGGACCCACGGTCCCCTCCCCCAGTGGAAGCTCCATCCTGCTCCATTCACTCCCCGCCATGCAACCCCCGGCCCCCTCCACCCGCTTACTACTTCCTGGGAAGGAAATAGCTGAACAATGCGGCAGATCAGAGAATGGGCACCGGGCCCAGGGCCCAGGACTGGTCCTTGGCAGGCTGTGGACTCCCACCCATGGCTGCCCTTCTCCACCTCACACCCCGCCCCCTCAGTTGGTTTCCCTGAAGGTTGGCCTTCGTCAGACCCTTCTCCCCACCTTCTCCCCATCCCCATGGAACTTCAGGTGGCTGACATCTCCTTCTCTCCTTCCCCACTGTGTGGTAGCCACTGGTTGCCACCCTCCCACTTGGGTATAATTCCTAGTATGAGGGGCTGAAACCAAGCTCTGAGAGAGATTTTGGCCAGCGGGGGTGGGTGGGAAGAAAAGGTCATTTTTTTTCTAAAGTTTTTCTCCAGACGTGGAAGCAAGTCCTGCAAATGGAGACTGTACTGGAAGCGTGCGCCCTGAGGTCTCATTCTCCCCTCCAGACAGAGCCATCTCTGCTGGGCGGGAGAGGGTGGAAGTGTTCGCAGGCCTGTGGATCGCTAGTGATTTCCAGTTTCCAGGGGCTGGGAAGTTGGTGGGAACCACGACTTTTTTTTTTTTCCTGTTGGTCTAAAATAATGTTCTGCCTGGGCCCGAAACCCCACGCCCCAGGCAGCCCTGCTCCTTGCTGGCTGGCTCCCGTCCTAGTGCTTTCAACTGCCTCGCCTTCCGCCAGGCATTTCCTGGCCTGGAAGCCAAGGGGAAGGGTTCCTCACAAATCTTTTGCTGCGTCTGAAAGCCAGTCTCCCCTCTCTTCCCTGGATCCTGACTCCAGGAGTGGGATGGAAGCAGCTACTGGGTAGGTGACAATAGGCTGATCTCCTGCCACACCCAGTGTGGTTCTAGAACATGGTGAGATGAGCCCTGAATCCCAGTGGCTTTCCCTTGACGGTTGGTTTCACCCTGTAAAGTGATTTCTGCCCCTGTGTAGCTCACCCAGCTACACGTGGTCGCTCGGAAACCTAAAAAGTCGAGAGCAGGAGAGAGCCCTCAAGAGCCCACTCCCAGCCTTGAATGTTAGGTGAGAAATGGGGCCACAAAGAGCACGGGTGCCCTGCCCAAGGTCAACAACCAGCTAAAGGCGGGGATAGGGGTCCTCAGGTTTTCTGACTCTTAGGCAAAGTCTCTCTGCAATCTTCTACGACTTTCTAAGGCAGTTTTGGCATAACCCTGGGAGGGGACGGAAGAGAAATGCCAGTCTCTTGGTATCCACATCGTCTTGCTTGGGCCTTTCCGACCCTTTCTTTTGATTGCATTTTTCAGTGCCTCAGGCTCTATTTCCACCTTGAAAAAGTGGTATGTGAACTATCTTTGTTCTTAGCAGAGAACCTGATGTGAATTCTTCTGCACTCCTGCACTCACAAGCTGGGCAACTCACGTTTGCATTGATTATGCTGTCTGCATTTGCTTCCTAATTGTTTCATACTTATAAACCGTGTCTCTCCAATCAGACTGTAAGCATTTGTGCTTCACAAAAGATTCATGGAATTCTACCATGCTAAAAGAAATTCATTGAGTGCCTACTATGGCCCAGGCTCTTTGCTTCTCACCCTTATGGAGTTTTCAGTTGAAAGGACACAAGACACTTTGTACAAGAAAACAACTGACTAAATGATTACAGATGTGACAGTTGCTGTGAAGGAAATGCCCAGGGAACAGTGATGCTCCCAAGGGCTCTCTGGGGAGGTGGTGTTTCAGGTGCTGTCTCAAGGATGGGGAGCCAGCCTGGTGGAGATCTGGGGGGAGTGTGGTCCAGGCCAAGGGAGTAGTAGGAATAAATGGCCTGAGCCAAGAAGCAGTGTGCCATGTTTAAGACCTTGAAGAAGAGCCAGAGTCACTCCAGGAGGGAGAGGGCGTGGGATGCAGTTGGAGGGTAGGAGGGCTCAGATCCTGAACGGTCTCCTGTGTAGGAGAGGTGAGGAATTTGGATTTTATTACAAGTGAGATAGGAAGCCATTGGAGGGTTTAAAGTACAGTAATGACACAATCTATATTTTTTATTTTTATTTTCTAATTTTTAAAAAAGATTTTTACTTAATTATTTATTTATTTTACTTATTTTTGGCTGCATCGGGTTTTAGTTGCAGCACGTGGGATCTTCGCTGAGGCATGGGGGATCTTTCATTGTGGCACGTGGGCTCCTCGTTGTGGTGAGCAGGCTTTTCTCTAATTGTGGCATGCGGGTTTTCTCTTCTCTAGTTGTCGTGCGTGGGTTCCGGAGTGCGTGGTCCCTGTAGTTTGCAACACGTGGGCTCTAGTTGAGGTGCGCGAGCTCAGTAGTTGTGGCACGCGGGCTTAGTTGCCCCGCGGCATGTGGGATCTTAGTTCCCTGAACAGGGATCAAACCCACGTCCCCTGCATTGTAAGACGGATTCTTTACCACTGGACCGCCAGGGAAGTCCCTATAATGTTTAAATACTTAAAATAGTAATTACTCTGGCTATTTTGAGGGGAATGGATTGGAAGATGGCAAGAAAAGAGACAAAGAGACTTTTAGGGGGCTGCAGTAATCTGAGCAAAAGATGGTGGTGAATTGGCTCAGGGTTGGAGAGATGGAGGATACATATACTCATTTTGGAGACAGAAATGACAGGACTTGTTTTTTAAATGTTTTATTTATTTTATTTTATTTATTTATTTTTGGCTGTGTTGGGTCTTTGTTGCTGCGCACGAGCTTTCTTCTAGTTGTGGCGAGCAGGGGCCGCTCTTCTTTGCGGTGCGCGGGCTTCTCATTGCAGTGGCTTCTCTTGTTGCGGAGCACGGACTCTAGGCGTGCGGGCTTCAGTAGTTGTGGCACGTGGGCTCAGTAGTTGTGGCTTGCAGGCTCAGTAGTTGTGGCGCATGGGCTTAGTTGCTCCCACGGGCATGTGGGATCTTCCCGGACAAGGGCTCGAACCAGTGTCCCTTGCAGTGGCAGGTGGATTCTTTTTTATTTATTTATTTATTTATTTATTTATTTTTGGCTGTGTTGGGTCTTCGGTTCGTGCGAGGGCTTTCTCTGGTTACGGCAAGTGGGGGCCACTCTTCATCGCGGTGCGGAGACCGCTCTTCATCGCGATGCACGGGCCTTTCACTATCGCGGCCCCTCCCGTTGCGGGGCACAGGCTCCAGACGCGCAGGCTCAGTAGTTGTGGCTCACGGGCCCAGCTGCTCCGTGGCATGTGGGATCTTCCCAGACCAGGGCTCGAACCCGTGTCCCCTGCATTAGCAGGCAGATTCTCAACCACTGCGCCACCAGGGAAGCCCCAGCAGGTGGATTCTTAACCACTGTGCCACCAGGGAAGCCTGACAGGACTTGTTATGATGAGCTGGATGACAAGAGGGGGCCAGTGAGGAAAAGAGAGGAATTGTAACAACACCTTGGTACCTGCCTGAGCAATTGGATGGTAGTGGGGTCATTTAAGGAGATGGAAATGAGACTTAGCTGGTGGTCTGGTGGTTAAGACTCCACACTTCCACTGCAGGGGGCATAGGTTCAATCCCTGGTCAGGGAAATATGATCCCACATGCCATGCTGTGTGGCCAAAAAAAAAAAAAAGTAGATGGAAAAGATGGGGAAGCCCTGGGAGGGACCAGGTTTGAGGTGGCAGGTGGAATTAAGGGTTTGGGCATGTAAGGTTAAAGCCATTGAATAGAGATGTCAGGCTAGTCTTGTCATGTCATGTCATATGACTTATGTCTGTAATTTAAAGGAGGATTCTAGGCTAGAGACATGGATTTGGGAGCCAGCAGACTAGGATGATATTGAAATCCATGGGAATGAATGAGATTACCTAGGGATATAGGGAAGAGGGTCCAGGAGTGGATCCTGGGGAAATTCAACCTTTAGAGGGCAGGCAGAGTTGGTGAAACTGAAAAGGACATTTAGATGAATTGGCCAGAGAGCCACTTGGGAGAGTGTCATGGAAGAGAGGAGAGTGTCCCAGGAGGGAAGGAGAAGTCAACTCTTAAGCATTCTTGAAGTCCACAGAACAGAAAGCCAACTCTGGATTTGGCCTCTTGGAGATCAGAGGGGACCTACACATGAGCAGTCTTTGTAGAGTGGTGGGGTGGATGTCAGATTGGTGTGGTTTGAGATTAATTGTTGTTGTTGCTATTATTATTATTTGTTTTGTTTTTTTATTTTTTCTCAATTTTTTATTTATTTATTTTTTGGCCGCACCATGCGGTGATCTTAGTTCCCCGACCAGTGATTGAACCCGGGCCCTGGCAGTGAAAGCTCAGAGTCCTAAGCACTGGACCACCAGGGAATTGCCCCCCTGTTTTGCTTTTTAAATTAAAAAAAATTTATTATAGAAAATGTCAAACATTCACGTTAAAAGCATGATTCCGCAGTTATCAACTCATAGCTATTGGTTTCATCCATATGCTCTCCCCTCATATTCTTTTGAAGCTAATCTCAGGCATATCATTTCATCCATAAATATATCAGTGTATTTCACTAAAAGACACGGATCCTTTTAAAAATAATACAATTGGGACTTCCCTGGTGGTCCAGTGGTTAAAACTCTGTGCTTCCACTGCAGGGGGCATGGGTTCGATTCCTCGTTGGGGAACTAAGATCCCACATGCCGCACAGCACGGCCAAAAAATTTTTAAAGAAAAAAGAAAAAAAAATGATTATCAGATCTAAAAATTATTTTTTAAATTGAGACATAATTGCCATAAAATATTGCATTAGTTTTAGGTGTACAACATAATGATTTGATATATGTATATACTGGGAAATGATTACCAGAATAAGTTAACATCTATCACCACACATAGTTAAAATTTTTTTTCTTGTGATGAGAACTCTCTTAGCAACTTTCAAATATACAATACAGTATTGTTAACTGTAGTCACCGTTGCTGCTGACTGAAGAAAAAGTACAACCTAAAAGTTGTGAGTTATGTTTTATTTGGGGACCTACTAAGGACTATAGCCTGGGAACCAGCCTCTGAGATGGCTCTGAGAAACTGTTCCAAAGAGGTAAGGGAGGAGCCAAGATATATAGGAGTTTTGCTGGTGGGGGGGTGGGGAACAAAAAAACAAAAACCCATGTAGGGACTTCCCTGGTGGCGCAGTGGTTAAGAATCCTCCTGCCAGTGCAGGGGACACGGGTTCAAGCCCTGGTCCGGGAAGATCCCACATGCAGTGGAGCAACTAAGCCCGTGAGCCACAACTACTGAAGCCCGCATGCCTAGAGCCCGTGCTGTGCAGCAAGAGAAGCCACCACAACGAGAAGCCTGTGCACCGCAACTAAGAGTGAAGAGTAGCCCCTGCTCGTTGCAACTAGAGAAAGCCTGCGTGCAGCAACGAAGACCCAATGCAGCCAAAAATTAATTAATTAATTAATTTAAAAGAACAACCCCAAACCATGTTGTTGAATGTCAAAGGATTACTGCTAATCATCAAAAAAAAAAAAAAAAAAAGGTGTCTCAAGTTAATTATTTTAGTATTTTTCTGTATATGGGAAGATGCAAGAGTCTGGGCTCATTGAAATTATTCTTTAGATATGCATCTCAACTATCTAGGGCCAGTATCCTGTTTTTCTCATTCCTGAATTCCCCACAGGGTGCACTGTCAGGGGTGTGTGTGTGTATGTATGTATATTTTATTTTATTTTCACTATTTTATATATTCTTTTTTTTAACATATATTTTAAAATTTTTTATTTATTATTTTTGGCTGCATTGGGTCTTCAGTTTTGAGCGTAGGCTTTGTTTAGTTGCAGCGAGCGGGGGCTACTCTTCATTGTGGTGCATGGGCTTCTCATTGTAGTGGCTTGTCTCGTTGCAGAGCACGGGCTCTAGGCGCATGGGCTCAGTAGTTGTGGTTCACGGGCTCTAGAGCGCAGGCTCAGTAGTTGTGGCGCATGGGCTTAGTTGCTCCGCAGCATGTGGGATCTTCCCGGACCAGGATCGAACCCGTGTCCCCTGCATTGACAGGCGGATTCTTAACCACTGTACCACCAGGGAAGTCCCTGTATGTATATTTTAAACAGTTGGTTTGTTTGAATCACCATCTAAAAAGGGCCACTGGTTACATTTGGTGGTAAGTCTCTTCAATCTTTTATTTTATTTTATTTTATTTTATTTTTAATTAATTAATTTATTTTTGGCTGTGTTGGGTCTTCGTTTCTGTGCGAGGGCTTTCTCTAGTTGCAGTAAGCGGGGGCCACTCTTCATCGCAGTGCGCGGGCCTCTCACTATCGTGGCCTCTCTTGTTGCAGAGCACAGGCTCCAGACACGCGGGCTCAGTAGTTGTGACTCACGGGCCTAGTTGCTCCGCGGCATGTGGGATCTTCCCAGACCAGGGTTCGAACCCGTGTCCCCTGCATTGGCAGGCAGATTCTCAACCACTGTGCCACCAGGGAAGCCCCCTTCAATCTATTTTAATCTACAGGTTTCTCTTTATTTTTTGGTGAAGAAATAGAGATTTCTGTCCTTTAGAAATTTCCAACATTTGGGATTTTGCTGATTGCATTGAACATTCTTGTGATGCCATCCTTTGTCTCCTTTTACAGAACTGTAAACTGTAGTTAGATATAAAGTCTTACTCTGATTCAGGTTCAAGTTCTTTTTCAAAAATACTTCATAGGTCTGATGTATCCTTTCATCAGGAGGCACATAACCTTCATATGTTTCTCTCCTTTGTCATATTAACAGCTATTGGTGATCATGATCTCATTAAGGGTTTGCAAAATGGTGATGTTCTATTATTTCTTCTTCATTTATTACCTAATTGGTTGTCTTGAGGCATGTTTGTAAAGAAAATCAGATTGAATGCTTGTTTCTTACTCTTGCCAGTTTTCAGAATCATCTCCCATCAATTATTTTGTTAACCTGAAATATAGTTCAGATAAGAAAGGCAAGTTAAATGCTTGACTTGAATTCTCTCCCTTTAGTTACCAGTTTTCAGAAAATGAGTTGGTTCCTTTGAATTCTCTAAAGGTGGTCGATGATGGGTTTTCTTCCTTTAACTTCTCCTTTCTCTCTCTTTCTCTTTCCTTTTGAGCATCAATAAGCACTCATGAATTTTATCATTATAAATTAGTTTTTACTAGATCTTTTCTGGAGAGTTTTTAAAAAATATTTATTTATTTGGTTGTGCTGGGTCTTATTTCTGGCAGGCAGGATCCTTAGTTGCGGCTCATGGGCTCCTTAGTTGTGGCATGTGAACTCTTAGTTGCGGCATGCGTGTGGGCTCTAGTTCCCTGGCCAGGGATGGAACCTGGGCCCCCTGCATTGGGAGCAGAGTCTTAACCACTGCGCCACCAGGGAATTCCCTCTGGAGAGATTTTTTTGTTTTATTTTTAAATTTTATTTATTTATTTATTTATGGCTGTGTTGGGTCTTCGTTTCTCTGCGAGGGCTTTCTCTAGTTGCGGCGAGCAGGGGCCACTCTTCATTGCGGTGCGCGGGCCTCTCACTATCGCGGCCTCTCTTGTTGCGGAGCACAGGCTCCAGACGCGCAGGCTCAGTAATTGTGGCTCACGGGCCTAGTTGCTCCGCGGCATGTGGGATCTTCCCAGACCAGGGCTCGAACCCGTGTCCCCTGCATTGGCAGGCAGATTCTCAACCACTGTGCCACCAGGGAAGCCCTGGAGAGATGTTTATACAGAGGGAAGTGGGACTGAATTTACACTTATGGAACGTCTTCTACACGCTGGGCTAGGTACTTCCACATACATTATTTTATTTAATCCCATGGTAGTCTTGGAGGGCAAGTGCCGTGGCCCTGTTTTTCACTGAGGAGGAGATGGGCCCTCAGTAGCCATGTGACTTGTCCAAAGTCATATTGCCAGGCAGTGGCCAAGCTCAGATTTGTCTGAACCACATGGCATATAGCTTTCTTTCTTTCTTTCTCTCTTTTTTAAAAATTTTATTTGAGTATAATTGATTTACAATGTGTTAATTTCTGCTGTACAGAAAAGTGATTCTTTTCCATATTTTCCATTATGGTTTATCACAGGATATCAAATATAGTTCTCTGTGCTATACAGTAGGACCTTGTTGTTTATCCTATACATAATAGTTTGCATCTGCTAATCCCAAACTCCTATACTTCCCTCTCCCCACCCCTCCTCCCCCTTGGCAACCACAAGTCTCTTCTCTGTATCTGTGAGTCTGTTTCTGTTTCGTAGATATGTTCATTTGTGTCGTATTTCGTAGATATGTTCATTTGTGTCGTATATAAGTGATATCAACCATATAGCTTTCTTGAATGAGATCCTACAGGCACTAAGGTCCACTGATTACCCCTCTAGCCTCCTTCTTACCTCTTGTCCTATATTCTCCTTACTTACCTGTTTTTGTTCCCTTGAGTTTGTCACTCTCATACTTGCAAGAGCAGTTCCTAGGGACTAGAATACTCTGTCCTGTAACCTAGTTCATAGCTTTTGTTGTTCTTGTTAAATACATTTTTGTTATATTTACATATATGATTTTACCTGAGTGCAAACTTATCACATTATATATATATATATATATATTTTTTTTTTTAAATTTGATCAGATAATTGTAGCGTCACATGCAGTTGTAAGAAATAATACACACTGGTACACTTTGTCCAGTTTGTCCCAATGGCAACATTTCGCAAAACTAACTATAGTGTAACCTCATAATCAGGATATCGACATTCATGCAATCCACCTATCTCATTCAGGTTATCCCAGTTTTTCTTGTACTCATTTGCATGTGCCTGTGTGTGTTTAGTTCTATACAATTTTAGCACCTGAGTAGGTTCATGTTTCCACCACCACTGTCAGATACTGAACATTTCCATCACCACCAGGATCCCCCAGTGTTGCCCTTGTGTAATCACACCCACTCCCTCCCCGCCTTCCTCCACCCCATCCCAAACCCCTGGCAACCACTAATCTGTCTTCTATTTCTAAAATTTTTGTCATTTCAAAATGTTATATAAATGGAATAGTACAGTATGTGACCTTTTTAAAATCAGCCTAATTCCCAGGAGAGTCATCCTGGTTGTTGCATGTATCAATCAATAGTTCAGTCCTTTTTATTGCTGAATTATATTCCACAGTTTGGATGTACCAGTTTGTTTAACTATTCACCTGCTGAAGGACATATAGGCTGATTCTAGTTTTTGGCTATTATGAATAAAGCTGCTAGGAACATACATGTACAAGTTTTTATGCGAACATAAGTTTTCATGTCTCCGGAATAAATGCCCAGGAGTGCAATTCTGATAGTTGCATGGCTAGTTTTCTAAGAAACTGCCAAACTGTTTTCCAGAATGGCTGTGTTGTTATTTTTTAAGGATTGGAGAGCATGTTTGTGTGCTGAAGGGCGAGATTAGATCGCTTGAGCCAGGTCTTTGAAAATGGGAGGGCTTCCCTGGTGGCGCAGTGGTTGAGAATCCGCCTGCCAATGCAGGGGACACGGGTTCGAGCCCTGGTCTGGGAGGATCCCACGTGCCGCGGAGCAACTAGGCCCGTGAGCCACAATTACTGAGCCTGAGCATCTGGAGCCTGTGCTCCGCAACAAGAGAGGCCACGATAGTGAGAGGCCCGTGCACTGCGTTGAAGAGTGGCCCCCGCTTGCCACAACTAGAGAAAGCCCTCGCACAGAAACGAAGACCCAACACAGCCATAAATAAATAAATAAATAAATAAATAAATATTTAAAAAAAAAAAAAAAAAGAATCCGCCTGCCAATGCAGGAGACATGGGTTCGAGCCCTGGTCCGGGAAGATCCCACATGCCACAGAGCAACTAAGCCCCTTCGCCACAACTACTGAGCCTGTGCTCTAGAGCCTGCGAGCCACAACTACTGAAGCCTGCACGCCTAGAGTTTGTGCTCTGCAACGAGAAGCCACGGCAATGAGAAGGCCGCGCACCACAACGAAGAGTAGCCCCCACTCGCCGCAACTAGAGGAAGCCCATGCGCAGCAACGAAGACCCAACGCAGCCAAAAATAAAATAAATAAATGAATGAATAGATAAATTTATTTTTTAAAAAAGGGGGAGAGAGGGTGGGCCCCATATCTCCTGTGGAGGGGTTGTCTGGTCTTTTGTAAGGGAGGGGACACTTCTCAGAGTACCAGAAGGGGACACAGGTGGGTGGAGAGGCAGATTGTTTTGCAGGTTGTATTAGGAATGAGAGGGAGTTCTTCTTTGCTTCTATTTCCTCAGTAACATGAAAGGTTAAGGGGACTTCCCTGGTGGTCCAGTGGTAAAGAATCTGCCTTCCAAAGCACGGGAGGTGGGTTCGATCCCTGGTTGGGGAACTAAGATCCCACATGCCTCCAGGCAACTAAGCTCGCACGCCACAATTACTGAGCTTGCATGCTTCAACTAGAGAGCCACGTGCCGCAAACTATGGAGACCACGTGCTCTGGAACCCACATGCCACAACTAGAGAAAAGCCCGTGTGCCGCTGCGAAGAGCCCACGTGCCTCAGGGAAATATCCTGCATGCCTCAATGAAGATCCCCCATGCCGCAACCAAGACCCAACACAGCCAAAAAAATAAAAATAAAAATATTAAAAAATAAAAAGGTTAAGGAGACGTGTGTGTACATATGTATGTATATATATATATATACACATACATACACACGTATGGTGTTATTTATTTATTTATTTTTGGCCATGCCGCGTGGCATGCGGGATCCTAGTTCCCCAACCACGGATCGAACCCGAGCCCCCTGCATTGGAAGCACGGAGTCTTAACCACTGGACCGTCAGGGAAGTGTCTATGTATGTATTTATACATATTCAATCACCATGTTGTACACCTAAAACTAATATAATGTTATATGTCCATTATAGCTCAACAAAACTGGGGAAAAAAACTTAAGAGGCTAGTCATCAGCTAAGATGAAAGGGGTAGAGGTTTTGTAGAGAGAGAGTAGGTATAAAATTCATCTTAGAGAATGGAAAAATTGGGGAAATATAGTAGGAAGTCCCAGGCAGTGTTGAGAGCCCATCTGAGGTTAGGATTTGTGAAGAGAAGATAATCTGCCTGGCAGTGTGATTTTGCTCCAGCAAAAGCACTGAGAAGGCAAATGGTGGATTGATCCAGAGTAGGGGTTTTGTCAGCAAGCACCAAAGGAGGAGACAGGGTGAGAGAGTGGTTATCATGATGATAACATGAGCTAGAAAAGAAGGAATGTGGAAACTGGGGATCATGAATAGTGAGAAGTTAGTGAGGTCAAGGGATCAGAGCTCATGAATTGTTGAGGAAGGCTTAAGGAAAATGCGGTCAGAGGGTCTATATATTGCAAGTGGTGTGATTTTTGGTGAAAAAGTTGAGGGTGTGACTGCAGGAATGGGCAGCTGCTGTGGAGTGTGGGAAATAGTGCTGGAGATGAGGAGGTCAGGATGTTGGAGGGGCCATCACATGGACGTTGAGCTCACCAAATATAACAAAATTGAGGGTGGAGAGAGAGGCAGCGAGCTAAGAGCTAAATGAGGGGCATCGACCGGGAGGTTGATTGATGACATCAACCAAAATGTTATGTCCAGATGGTGAAGCTTCCAAGGAACAGGGGTTTTGTAGGACGGAGGGGAAGCACTGTAGGAAGGAGGCGTTTAGAAATGGCATTGGGGGTGGGAGAGGAATAGACTTACCCCACTTCCTGACCCTGAGGTACACAAGACTGAGAAGAAAATAGCATTAATCTAAGAGGGCTGCTAAAGAAGCAGTGTCTTCAGGGGAGAGCCAGGTTTCAGGTAAGGCAAGGAGGTGAAGGCAGCATCCTGAGAAAAGCTGATGTGGAAGAATTGCTGATCACAGGTTGCAGAGGGCACGGGGGAAAGGTATGGCTGGGGGCAGGAAGGTGGGAGCCAGTGTGAGGACAAGGATAGAGGTTATAATGGATGAGAGGGAGCTAGAACCTGTGGTGATGACTGTGGTAAATAGGGATGGGGAATGATGGGATACAGCGCTCTCTGGAACTTTCTGTGTGGATGGAAAACCTGCACTATGCAGTACTGTAAGCGCTAGCCATATGTGGCTGTGAAGCGCATGAAATGTGGCTAATGGGACTGAGGAACTGAATTTTTAACTTTATGTCTTTTTTTTTTTGGCTGCATCTGGGTCTTCGTTGCTGTGCGCAGGCTTTCTTTTGTTGTGGCGAGCAGGGGCTACTCTTTGTTGCGGTGCATGAGCTTCTCATTGCAGTGGCTTCTCTTGTTGCAGAACACGGGCTCTAGGCACGCGGGCTTCAGTAGTTGCAGTACGCCGGCTTAGTTGTTGCGGCACGCGGGCTTCAGTAGTTGTGGCACGTGGGCTCAGTAGTTGTGGCTTGCCAGCTCTAGAGCGTGGGCTCAGTAGTTGTGGCACACAGGCTTAGTTGCTCCGCGGCACGTGGGATCTTCCCGGACCAGGGATCGAACACGTGTCCCCTGCATTGGCAGGTGGCTTCTTAACCACTGTGCCACCAGCGAAGTCCCCTAACTTTATTTCATTTTAATTAAGTTTAAATAGCCACTAGTGGCTAGTGGCTGACATATCAGACAGTACAGATTAGAGGAAGGTGGCTCCCCGTTTTTGTGAATTTTTCACTTGCTGGTCAGGCAGCCATCAGATTGGTCACTCCTTCAAGCAGCAAGTTGTGCGAGACCCCTCCTCACTCCTCCACCATGTGAATACAGACAAAGCACAGGATCAGGCAACTCTGGGCCCAAATTCTAACGCTACCACTTACTAGCTTTGGATTAGAGCAAATAAATTAACTTGCCTGGTATATATGGGCCCTCAAAAATATTAGTTGGCAAAAGCTCCCTGAGGTTCAGTTCATTTCATGTGTAAAACAGGAGTGGAGAGCTGTTGTAAAAATTAGTGCTTTAGCATGATGCTCAGTAAATGGTGGCTATTATTGACAGAGTGAGTTAATATCTGCTGGTTGGTCAAAAACTATCCTTTAGGCCAAGGGGTTACTTATCCAGGGATTGATTGTCTGGCAGAAATGAACCACCCCGGCTCCCTTTGGGGAGCAGGAGGATTGCCCAGGTCTCTGGGACTATGACATGGTGTAGATCAGGGGTGGTTTTAATTGTTCAATTCTGCTATGCACTAAGGTCAGAACATACCTGGCTTGAACTTGGAAAAGCAGGTAGGCATAGTCATGGAGACAAGGTAGAGATCTAAAGTGAGCCAGAGTATGGGACCAGTTGTGCTTAATATCTAATGATAACCTGGGCAGTTCTGGTATCGTTTACCACTTCAACTTCTGCTGAAAAAGCCTTAGTTTGGCAGCTCCAAACTTTCTTCCATCCCTGAATTCCCATCATCTAAAAACTATAAGCATGTTTGTGAAGTGGAGTTATAGTGTCCTGGATGGCTTTAATGTGGGACATTTGTGACTTGGGGCTATTATCAACTGGGGGTCATAGTGACCTTTGATCCGGAGTGATTGTGATCATTCTTTCTGTGAAGCCATCTCTAATTCCCTAGTTACTTTCTCTGTGGCCTCCCTCAGATTGAGCACTTACCTCATATTATGATGGCCTGTCTGTGTCCCTCCCTTTGATCAGATTGTGACATCCAAGGCAGGAACTTTGCCTAGTTGATCCTTGAGTATTCCTGGACTTTTGCACATGCCTGGAGCACGGAGTAAGTAGCTGCTCAGTAATTATTAGTTGAATAAATGAATGAATGGGATTTGAGGTGACAGCTACCCATTGTGCTCTGCGATAACGTGACCCCTCTTCTGTGTAGTCTGGGTTGACCATGAACAGGGTCACAGCTCTGATGATTGTGTTGAAGTGCCTGTGATCTGAGGGGTCTATGCACCAGTGATTGTGACCTGTTGACACTGATCTGAGATAAGGACCAGCAGGGATAGTGACTGTTAACTAGTAACCTTGCATGATTGTGATCTGAAGCGCTTGTAAACAAGTCAGCATTGATGCCTTCCACCACTGCTGTCAGGTGACTGTGATCCTCACTCACAGCCATTTGGCTTCAGATGACCCCAGCCAGTAGCAGGCCTTGACCGTTGCCCTGAGATATGTCTGTAAGGTGCAGAGATTGTTGATCTCAGCTGATAGCTGAAGTTATTGATCTGCAATATTAGCTAAGGTAACTGAGATCTGTTGGCCCGGGCTTAGTCTCGAATGGCGCTAATATAATATGTGTAGTACTTCTAGATTTCCGAATTTGTTTAATAAAATATCCTCCCAGGGCCTACAAATGACACAGCCCTAATCGGCCCCATGCAAACAAGGGCTAGAGACCAGGACTGTCAGGTCAAGGCTCAGTAAACGGTACCTGAAATTCAACGCATCGTTCGGGCCGCTAGGCTGCCGCCACGGCCACGACACCGCCAGGGCCACGACCACGACCACCCCCACATGCCGCTTTTCATCTGAACCGCCGCCCCGCCCCCTCCCCTCCCGCCCCTAGTGCGCCTGCGCAGTGGCGGGGCGGTGCTTTGCCTTTTGTTGTGGGCCCCAGTTTCCCAGGACACCGCGCGGCGCTGGGGTGGGGCTATGCAGATAAGGCACTCGGGGGCGGGGCGGTTGCGGCGGCGTCGGCGGCGGCCGGGGAGGGTCAGTTGGAAGCAGGCGCTCGCTGAGGCAGGAGGAGGGCTCTGGGCCCGCTGCCTGACAGGGACTTAGCCCGCAGAGCTCGGCCCCGCGCGCGCGCGCGACCCCACACCCGCCCACTCATCCACCTACCCACTCCCTGCGCCGCCTCTTCCCACCCTGAGCAGAGCCGCCGAGGATGATAAACACCCAGGACAGGTAACGGCCCGGTTTAGGCTCCCCGCCCCCATCCTCCTCTCCTCTGCTCCAGAGGGCCTCCTCCCCACCCCCCAGCCGGTTCTCGACCCTCCTACGGGGCCCCATCTGGCCCCCACTGGGTCCCTTCCCTACTTCAGCCACCCCAGTCCGAGCCGCAGCCCCGCAACTGGGCCTCCCTCCGTCCTTTAGCGCCCATTCCTCCAGCCTGGCCCATCCCCCTCGTCCGAGCGTGCAGCCCGGTGAAGCCCCCAAAGACCCGGACCCAGTCTTCCAATCCAGTCCCCAGTTCCCTTCAGCCCCGCCGAACGGTGGCCCCTTCCCGAAACTGTGCTTTCTCTCTCATCCAGATTCCCCAAATTGTTTCCCGTCTTCCCCGAATCTTTCTTCCTGCTCGTTTAAGTCACTTAAAATTCTTCCCTTTGAATCCCTTCCCTAATTTAAACTGCACCTTCCAACCAGACGCTTCTTTTATCACTGCCCGCCCCCCACCCCCCACCCCCCAGGTCAGGCTCCGTCCTTCAGTTCTTAACTGGACCCATTACCCCCACCTGTCACCCTCGCCCCCCTCCCCCCGCCCCAGTCAGGCCTAATAGTCTTTACCGTGACGCTCAGTGCTTCCCTTGGTCCCTCACTCCAGCTTCATCTTTTCCCTCCCTTCCCCCCCGGCACCCCTTTCCCAATTAGGCCCCATTTTCCCGGTCTGCCAACATCATCCTTTTTATTTCTCACTTTGGGCTTGATTCCTGTCCTCCATCCTGTTCCCTTAATGATGTTCCCCCCAACGCTCTTCTAAACATTCCTACCCCTTTAAACACTTTCTCTCATCTATACTCTTACTCCTCCCATCTTAACTGAACCCCATCTCTAGACTATTAGATCACAGAGTTCAGCCCACTCTGCTTCTGTTGAAGACCTGCCCTCTTTCCCTGCACCTCCAGTGCTTTCAAATTAGTCCCCATACTCGGCTCACCGGGCCTTTGCAAGTGTCCTTCCTCAAAACCTGACCCCAGCTTTCCCCCATTAATTGGAGAGAAAAGCTGCACATCTTTCTGAAACTGAGCACCAGTAGTTTTCTAAACTTGCTTCATATATATTTCCCCGCTGCCCAAACTAGGCAGAATTCATTATTCAATTCTCCTCTCTCTACCTCTCCTCTTTTTCTCTGAGGCAGTCCTTGTCATGCATCTTTCCCTCCAACATATCCCATATTTCTGCCCCAAACTCTTCTGTGAAACTGTTTCCTAATTTCCTGATTCCCCATAATTTTTAACCCCAGCTGCTGCTTATACATCAGAATGGCTTTTATTTACAATTTGGGTTCTAATTCTCCTCCTCGTTGTTTCCCAGGACTTGTTGCTGCTCCGTCCAAAATGAGTCTGAAGCTCATTAGTTCCCCACACCAGACCCTTTGTCTCCAGATTTGGCCTTATGGCCTCTGCCTCTCACTTGGGCCACATTGTTTCGCAAGCAGATCCATTCCCTGAAAATCCTCCTTAAATTGTGCCATGGCCTGTCCAAAACTGGGTTTTGGTTCCTCTTACAAACACAGCCCTCCTAATTGCTTTTCTTCACACACAGCTCTAAGTACCACTCAAGGTTCCTCTCAAACTTGGGCTCCCTTCTCACAAAAATGGTTTCTAACTTGCCATTTCCCATTCCTTTAACAGCACCATTCTTAAATATTCCAGCTGGGTTTTCAGCTTTTCTTGTATCTCAGTGTTTCTCAACCCTAGGTACACGTGTGAAAAATCAATCACGTGGGCCCCCCCTTCAACGATCTGGTGTAATTAGCCTAGGGTAGGGCCTGGTTATTAGTATACATTTTCGAAGCTCTCTCTAATGGGCAACCAGGGTTGAGAAACACTGCCTCCCCTCCCTTCCCACCAGAAGACCCTTCCCATCATATTCCTTTAGTGGGTGTCAGCCCTTTTTCTGCGGAAAAGGGTGTTGTCTTAGTCTTTCTCTCCCAGGAACGATCCAGAAATACCCAAAATACCTGCAACTGCCTCTTCAGTTCTCCTACCTCAAGTAACTCTGTTCTCAGCCATTAACCATTTTCTTCCCTTATTTCTTAGACTCTTATCTAGCTCCCACACTTCTGTTTCTTCCTTACATGCAGAAAGAAAATTCACTCCTCATTTCCTGGTTTGTTATAGTCCTGTTTGACCCGTTAACCCCTCCTCCCAAGCCCTCTTTACTTGCAGTCGTATTCTGCTGCTCTCTTCCTTTTCCAAGACTCTCCATGTCCATCCCCCTTTGCAGTCCCCTCTTATTTCGTCTTCTCGAAACCAGTCCCTCTGGAGCTGAGGAGGTGGAGGTGGCTATATACTTGGATGGTACTGGATGCAAAAGGTGTTACTTGTGGTAAAGAAGGCTGTGTGTGCTGAGGATAGAGTGCAGGTATGAGGGGGCATGATGAAGTGCAGGGGTGGAGGGAAGCAGAGGAACCTACAGGAAATCCCAGGGCATTGTGAGAAGGATTTTTCTTTTCTAGTCTTATGTTTTTGTCTCTGCAGTGGGGTTTGGAACGTGGTGTGGTCTCAGCAGGCCTTCTCTGGAGTCCTCCAGACTGAACTGGTCTAGGTGCCAAGTCCTTTGCAGGCCGAGCCCTGAGAGTTGAGCACTTAGGACCAACATGTAAGGGTCTTTTCACCAACTGTGAGTGTGAGAGACCTGAATTCTAGTTCTGGCCTTGCCAGTGTGCTTACATGTAAAAAAGAGAGAGTTGGGTTTGCTTAACTATGAAGATTCCTTCCAGATTCCTAAGTGGCAAAACAGGCTTGCTTGTCTCCAGAGCCCTTGCTTTTTTTTTTTTTTTTTTTCTTTCTGCTTAGTGTGTTGGTAATTTGAGGGGCTTGGCTGTATGAAAGGCAGGTGAAGGGAGGAGCCAGCTGACCTGCCAGGGCCTGGGCAGGAGCAAGGCCTGGGATCAGGCTCCTCCACTTTGGCCTGGGGGTTGGGTGGGGTGTGCAGGGTGTCTGGTTTCTTTGAGTTATGGCAATCTTGTTTCCATAGCATGTTTCCAAGCCTCCTCTGGCCTGCCCCTAACTTTCTAAAAGGAATCCTAGTAGGGCCCTAACTAAGGATTTGGATTAAGAGCCGGATGTTCTTCCCAGTCAGTGTTCTTGATGTTTTGTATCCACAGATGGGTGAGCTGGCTGGGAGTTTAGGGCCCATTGGGTGGGGGATGGGCTTTCCAGCTTCCCTGGCTCCAGTGAAATACTCAAGAGGTGGAAGCTTGGTTTCCTGGAAGAAATAGTTGCAGAGGAGCCTGCAGTATGTTTTGAAAACAAGGTTCTTCCTTTCCAGTTTTGTTCTGATTAGTACTTGCAAAATGTCAAAATTACTAATGGTGGGGGAGGGAAGAAGACACAGTACAAGAACTTTTATTATGGTTTTTGAACAACAGGTTTAAATCCAAGTAAATCAAGCTTCATGGCTTTTCTCTCCCTGGATTTGTAGGGTCAGGAAGATAGTCTCTGTGTAGGGCTTGCTTAGTATCTTGTGACAGTACAGTATGTGGAGAAGAGCTTGCTCTGCCTTGATACCCTTAATTACAATTAGTCCGTGTCTGATGGGCTTTGAGGAGAAGCATTTGGTTCCACAGGTGGTTTTCCTGGGCGGGGGCAGCCAGGCTACAGTGGCACATTATAGCTACTCTAAGCATCTCCACTGAATGGTTCCCGGGGTAATGGAATTTCTGTCTCTCCCCCTAAGAATTTGCTTTTGGTTATTCCTTATTTACTGGCACTGTGGCTTGTGGTTGTGGAGTGGTAGGGAGAACAGATTTTCCTTTGATGTGCCTTCAAGGTCATCCCATAGAGAGAGACACTCCTAGCATAGTCAGGAATCCCCCCAAATTGGAGGTATGCTTCAGAAAGCTGTGTGGACTAATAATAGTAATTCCTCACTGCCAGGAAATCCAAATTTAGCCCCAGAGCAGCTCAGAAATATAAAAAAAGGGGACTGAGGAGTGGGGTAGAGGGATGTTATGTATGTATATTTCTAGAAAAAAAAAAAGAGTAATTCATCCCTTTTTTGAATGGGCTACACAACAATACACAGTGTTGATTCAAGTTGGTGCCATGATTCGGAAGGCTGTGAAGCCTCATTGAAATCTATAGACCAGAAACGGCCAAGTAGGTGAGCAAGAATTTTGTTTCTTGAAGTGAACAAAACAGGTAGTTTCTGGTTAGCAGCAGCAGAGTAAAATGCTTTGTATAAGATAAGCCTTAAGAAAATTTTCCAGGTCTTTGATATTGTATAAACAATAAAGTAATTCTGTCCTGGGAAGAGAGGCTGGAACTGGGTGATGAGCTTACTATACAAACTAGATTGAGGTACTCGTAATGAAAAATTAAGGTCCTATTTTATTTTATTTTATTTTTTAATTTATTTATTTATGGCTGTGTTGGGTCCTTGTCGCTGCATGCGGGCTCTCTCCAGTTGCAGCGAGCGAGGGCCACTCCTCACCGCGGTACACGGGCCTCTCATTGTGGTGGCCTCTCCCGTTGCGGAGCGCGGACTCCAGGCACGTGGGCCTCAGCGGTTGTGGCTCGTGGGCTCTCGAGCGCAGGCTCAGAAGCTGTGGCATACGGGCCCAGTCGCTCCGCAGCATGTGGGATCCTCCCAGACCAGGGCTCGAACCCATGTCCCCTGCATTGGCAGGCAGACTCTCAACCACTGCGCCACCAGGGAAGTACCAAGGTCCTATTTTAAAGCATGATCACCTAGGTATCTACCCATCTCTGATAGCATATGTGATTGTGCCTACCTTTGGCTGAAGATCTACCAATATCAGGTGTGTAACAAGATAAGCAAATCTCAGAGGCACAGATATTCTATCTAGCTGCCACCATAAGTGTGTTTCTTGTGGAAAATCAACCAAAACCCAGTTTCGCTTTCAGTCTGTGATTCAGAGTGGTGATGTCATTTTATAATTTTATAATCATAATTTTATAATCGTGCTTAGCAAGTAGACTCCCTTTGGCACACCGAACAGCCCTAGTGAAATGACTTATGCCTGGCATCTGACCAAGGCCCCCTTCTCATATGGAAAGGGAATTGGCAGCTGGAGATCAGCCTGTCTGCTCACACTAGACTGAAGGTGGCCATTCACCTCCCATCTTTCTTCCTATTTCTTTTTAGCTAATTGCAATGGCAGCCCTGGATTGGTCCCTCTTTGCTGCGTAGGGATTAGGCATCAGAGACCTTCCTAGTCTCAGAGTAAAAGCAGCCCGTGTGAGGGAAGTCAGGGCACCCTAGAGAGTGTTCTGTGAGGGAGGGCTGAGACAGGAATGGGTCAGAAGAGGTTGAAAGAGGGGAATGAATATAGAATGTTTGGGAATGTGGTTTTTATGTCTTTTCACTTGATACCACAAGGTAGGTAATACTAAGGCCGTCTGATCCTCCTCTAACAGGTAATGGAAACCAGAGAGAAAGGGTGTAGACTTGAATAATAAGCTCAGGCCACTGATTCAAGTGAAACATGATCAAAAGTATATCAAGGAGAATATGGATTCAAGTATTTGTTGAATGTAGCTGAATGGAAGTTAGCCACAGAATTACTTTAATATTAAATCTCTGCTCTGTGTAGCAGGCTGTACTCTGCTTTGAGCAAACTAAATATAAAAATCAAAACTGACATAAAGTCAACTGGAGGTGATTCTTTAACAGGAGATCTTTTATTTTCTCAAGAGATTTTAGGTTACCTCCTTTAAATAGTAAGCACCTAGAGATTTAAAAATGGGATTTGAATTATAAAAATATGATTTACCAGCAACGTTCCCCAGGAATACATCTGTGGCATACGCTGCCTGTCTGTAGCCAGCGTATGAAATTATAACCTGCTAAGGACATTTCAGACAGCAGTTTCACAGAACACTTTAAATTAGAGGCAGCAGGATGTGATAAGTTGGTAGCATTCATATGTATCCTGAGGAGCGTTTCCAAGGGCATGTCTGATAGCAACTGAGAAAATAAAAGGCACTAACACATTGGCTCTAATCTCCCATCTATCTTCCGAATTGACTTGGATACCTGACACCCTCATTTCCAGCATGGTATTTTTTTTCTTCTTCTCCAAAAGCAAGACCAGCCCAGCTGGATGTTTGAGTTCAGTATGATACATTTGATTCTCCTTAATCAGCCTGATCTTTTCAGCCTGTAGACTGAGCTTCTTAAATCATCCTTTGGTGGTAGAGATTAAACCATGCCTGCCCCCCAGTGGAGTGAACAGGATATGAGGGAGGAATGGAAGAAGCTGGGCATTGGAGCCAGTAGAAACATGACTGAACTGAATATGAAACCTAACCTGACTTGGATCTTGTGACAGGGAGACTTGTGTTTAAAAGCCACTTTCTCTTGTGCTTAAGTTCCTCCAGGATTCACTATTCCTATTGAGGTTGGTGGCATATTTTGGCACAATACCATTTTGAACCCTAAAGCTGATACGAGAAGGCCGTTGCTGGGCAATTTTATGCCCCTGAATTACTTTAACCACCACATATGTACCCATATCCCTTCCCTTTTCATGTCAGAAATGACAGCCAGGTTTTTTTGAAAGAGAGCAGTTTGCCATTCGCACAGCAAGTAACTAAAAACAGATTTATTATGATGGATGATTAAAGTAACTATTGATTGTGATCTACTGTCTACTAAGCTTATCCCAAACACCAGCTGTTTCTCTTGGGGAACTGGAACTGGGTGTCAGGTTGGGGACCTGAAACACCCTTCCACCCCCCACTCACACACACACACACACACACACACACACACACTTGCTTTCTGTGCAGACTTTGTGGGGGAGGAAAGAGTTTCCAGGATCCTTGTGTGAGTGGGGAAGTAAATGATTTGTTACCGTGGGATGGACTGCTTGCATTTTTATTTGAAGGAGGAGCGAGATCATGACATCAGAAATATCACGATCTCATAGATTAGTGCTGGACGCAGGGCAGGCCCTAGGGGTTATTTCTAGGAAGACAAAGGGGATTCTGGATCAAAAAAAAAAAAAAACCCACCTTATTCTGATCTTTTCAGTGGGTTGGCCCCATTGCTTCTGCTATTTGCAAGTGAAAATTAGTTCAGAATCAAGATGGTGGTTGGAATGCGGGTCAGGAGTTGAATGTAGCTCTCCCATCTAGAGACCATTGAGTAGTAATTTCTTTGGAAGTGAGTTAGCACCAGAATTTTAGAACTGCTAGGGCCTTGGTGATCTGGTTGTTTTGTGAACGCATGCAATTCTCCTGGTATACAAGGCTACATCTCATCTATCTACCCCGGAGGTTTGCCCAGTCCTTGGGTAGCTCCACTGACCAATACAAGCAAGGCAGCTTTCTCCAGCAGCCCAGCCATCCTGGTGCTCCTGCAGCAACCTCAACAGAGGCCTGAAGGTGGTCACTAGGGAATGGGAAGGGAACCGTCCCATGTGGGGTGTGTGTGGGTGCCTTTATTTGGGGAAACTCCCACTTTCGTTTTTTTTTCTGGCCTGGACAGTCTTATTATTCTGTCCCTTAGCACACTGGAAGGGGGGATTTTTTTTTTTTAATTTTTAAATTTTTATTTTTGGCTGTGTTGGGTCTTCATTGCTGCACGCGGGCTTTCTCTAGTTGCGGTGAGCGGGGGCTACTCTTCGTTGCGGTGCACGGGCTTCTCATTGTGGTGGCTTCTCTTGTTGCGGAGCACGGGCTCTAGGTGTGCAGGCTTCAGTAGTTGTGGCTCGCGGGCTCTAGAGTGCAGCTCAGTAGTTGTGGCGCACGGGCTTAGATGCTCCGCGGCATGTGGGATCTTCCCAGACCAGGGATTGAACCCGTGTCCCCTGCATTGGCAGGTGGATTCTTATCCACTGCGCCACCAGGAAAGCCCTTCTTCTTCTTCTTTTTTTTTTTTTTCAATTTCTATTGGAGTATGGCTGCTTTACAATGTTGTGTTAGTCTCCAGTGCACAACAAAATGAATCAGCCATACACATATCCCCTCCCTTTTGGGCTTCCCTCCCATTTAGGTTACCAGAGTGCATTAGGTAGAGTTCCCTGTGTTATACAGTATGTTCCCATCAGTTGTCTATTTTATACATAGTATCAATAATGTGTATGTGTCAACCCCAGTCTCCCAGTTCCTCCCACCCCACCCCTTGGAAGGGGTTAACAGCTCATTGTCCCCAGCAGAAAGTAAGTCCTGTTCTTAAGAACAGTCTGTAGCCCAGGCCTCTGTCACGCTCCTTCTGCTCGTAGCTGTTGGTGAGGCCGAGGCGGGGAGATGGGATGCCCTGAGGCTTTCCAGAGGCCCAAGGAGGGGCACATGGTTAATCCCCAGGTGCTGATGCTTCTCCGGGCCCACTGACATTGCCTGGGAATTCCATCTCCCAGTGAAATTTCCAAGTGTGATTTCAGGCCCCTGGTTGAAATCCTTGAGAGAACAGAGGAGCTGAGCTATAGCAGTGATGGGTTTGGACTTCCTGTCACAGGTGGAATGCTCATGTAGGTCTGTTGGTATGGAGGGTCTCAGTGGGCTGCGCCTCTGGTTACTGTACCATTGCCATGTTAGGTGTGAGTTTAGTTCTGTTGCTCTGAGCCTAAGTGAAGAATCCAAATCTGGCACGCCATGCCATGTAAAGCAAAGGACAGTGTGCAGAATGGTGCCTCTCAACATTTTACAAAGGGTTTTCAGGGAAAAAAGGTCTTGATTTATAGCATTCGCTGTTTTCTGTGGTTTAAATATTCCCCCTGTGGCTGATTCAAGCTAACTAACATGCCATCGCTAAAGGCAACTATAGTTGGGAAGAGATGTGCACAACTGGGTGAGCTGGCTCCAGCACCCCACTGCAGCACCCTCCCATCTATGTTACCCACTGCGTTCCAGCTGCCCTGAGGCTGGTGTGCTGGGGCCAGGCCTTGCTGCTGAGTCATGGTGTTAAATGCACAGTTTTCCTCTTTCCTTGCTTCACTTGCTCTTCGCCTGTGGAGTGAGCTGCATCTCAGCCTAAAGAGCCAGTAAATTGGATTCAAAGAAGGAGTGGAGTAGATTTGGAGCCCTGTTCGGTCCACCTGAAAATCCTGGTGGCCAGTAAGGGGACACACCTGAAGGTGACAGGGAGCTCCTTTAGGAGCCTTTCACCGTCTGTGATCCATCTGATAATTGGCTTCCTTACTCAGGTCCTGGCATGTATACCTCCTCCTAGCAACCACCATGCCCGCAATATATACGTGTTGAGTGTCCATTCTAACCGCATCAGTATTACCTGAACTCCCACGCCCAGGTCAGATTCCAGCAAAGAAGGGCAACCCTGTGTTTGGTGGCACACCAGGGACTAACTCAGATGCCATCATAATACTCTGTACTATAGTGCACCTCCTCTCCGGGAGCCAAATCCCTGGATTTGATTCAGTTCTTGACCCTAGAGGGATTTGGGTAAGTGATTTCTTGTTTAGTTCCATTGTTCAGATCAGGGAGGCCATCATTGGAAAAGTGGCCTTGGGAGTTCCTCAGGGACTCCGTATCTAGCCCATGTGACTTCCTGAGGCCCATATGCCTCTCCAGCCTGAAGGGATTGTGTAGGCTTTGTGATTCTGCCACATAGGTTGTTGAGACATTGTTAGGGTAAGGAAAGGGGCTGGTGGGGGTCTGGGCCTCTAGGCCTACTAGGCAAGCCAGCATCTGGTTCTTCCCAAGGTCTGCCGGTACCACAGAGATTTGTTTGATGTTTGACAGGGGCTCCTTTGGTCAGACATATCCCCTTGACCCTGAGCCCTTCTGGGACTCTCTCTGCCTCTGTAGGATGGTGGGTTCCTGCCCTTTAAGAGAGAAGTAGTTCTGAGAGCTGTAGCTGGAAGGACTGGGGCAGTTGTTGAGGGAGTACTTGTTTAGGGAGAGCCAGGGCAGGGGTGGGGCAGGATGCTGAGTTAAATCTTCAAGACTTTGTGTTTACTGTCTCACTTTATCTCTTGCAGTAGTATTTTGCCTTTGAGTAACTGTCCCCAGCTCCAGTGCTGCAGGCACATTGTTCCGGGGCCTCTGTGGTGCTCCTGATGCCCCTCACCCACTGTCGAAGATCCCCGGTGGGCGAGGGGGCGGCAGGGATCCTTCTCTCTCAGCTCTAATATATAAGGTAAGGACTGTGGGGTGGAAGGCTTGGAGCAGCGCCTTCTCAGACACTGCTGAGCATCTGCTTAAGGGCAGTGATCACTCTCCTTAGTCTTCTGAGTCTTAGGCCAGGCCAGCAGGGGGTCTGGGGAGGACTTTTTCAACTGAGGCTGCTATGAGGCTTTTGGGGAGTACCAGGAGGATATCAGCACCAAGCAAACGCCCTGCCATCTTCTCAGCTTAGGTCAGCACTTTAGTGCTGGTTCTGGGCCCTGAGTGGGAGGTGGAAGAAAAAGTGGGGAGGGGGAACAGGGGGAACAGTGAGTGGAAGAATGCAAGAGCTCTTGCCTCGTGCTGCTCCTCAGTTTTTTCTTGAGGAATACCAAGGGCCAGGAGTTTTCCCATTGTCCTCGACTCTCGAGCATTCTGACTTCTGTCCCTTACCAGTCTGGGGGGCATGGGGCAGGGCAGTGGCGGGGGTGGGTGGTAAGGAGAGGGCGCCTTGCATCTCAGTCATCCATCACCCTGGCAGCATAGGGCACAGCCCAGGAGCTGTAGAGAACCCTGGGAGTCTGTCCTGAGAGTGATCTAGGCTGGGGCAGCTAGCCTTTGCTGCCTTTTAATCTCCTGTGAGGCCAGAAGTGGTTTAGCTTCTCTCTAAGACTGGCATTGAAGGGTGGCAGGGCAGCTGAGTCCTGGTCTCTTGAGACTGTGGCAGGGGAGACAACATGGACTCTGCAGCCACCTGGAAGCCAACTCGGGTTGACCTGTGCTCCAGCTGAGCCCTCATGAACATCCTCATTTGCTTCTAATGTTTCTCTTTCAGAGAAGGAAGGGAAAGAACATGGTGTTGGGGGGATAAGCATGGGCTTTTAGTCAGGGAGACCTGATTTGAATCTCAACTCTGCCATTTACTCACTGTGGCGCCTTGGGTTAGTTGCTTAATTGTTCTGGGCCCCCAGTATCTTACGTTTAAAGTGGGGATACTGATGCCTACCTCAAGTGCTTGTTGTGGTGACTGAAAAATGGGAAAGTACTTTGTACAGGACTTGGCATCTGGTGGATTCTTGGTAAATATTCCCTTCCCATCATGCTGGCTTTTAGCCGACACCAACTGGTCTCAGTGCCCGATGGCTCCATTTAGCCAGCACGCTGCTCTGCGTTTTCAGCGTGCCCTCTATCCCGTGCTACCCTGAGGTTGGGCCAAGAGGACTCCTTACACCACCTAGGTTAGGGAGCCTCTGATGTGGCCAGAAGCAGTAGTGACCTGGTCCTCTGACCTGATCTCCTCCCAGGACGAGAAGCTCACTGTGACACAGGACCTCCCTGTGAACGATGGAAAACCTCATATCGTCCACTTCCAGTATGAGGTCACCGAGGTGAAGGTCTCTTCCTGGGATGCAGTCCTGTCCAGCCAGAGCCTGTTTGTAGAAATCCCAGATGGATTATTAGCTGATGGGAGCAAAGAAGGGTAAGGAGCAAGTGCTGGGGAAGGGCAGGAAGCCTGCTCTAGAGAAGGGCGTATGCTTACTAGAGACAACAGATGGCCAGCCTTCTCCCCTAGCTCTCGGCTGCCCAAGCAGATACCATTTTGTAACAGGTTAGTTTCAGCCAGTAAAACAGGCCTGTTATAATGAAAGCAGATCATTATCACACATTAGCCAAATTCCTGTCATTTAATCACCCCAGTGGACATCAAATTCCCCTTGAGCCATTGTATAATGGTGCAGTTCAAAGGCCAGGAGCTCAGCGATACAGTGGGATTTCATTGGATTGGGCAAGGCCCTCCAAGCACCCAGCTGTGGAAGAAACAGTCCTGAGAATGGAGTTCTCTTGAGTGGCTCCAGCCTCTTGAGGAAACCCTTTTAGGAAGTGTTAGGGTCCAAAGTCCCTCTCAGCAGCAGGTGGTCACCATTAAACTTGGCAACTTTGGAGGACCTCTGAGAAACTGGGTTCTCTTCCTAGGTCCCATACTTTCTTGTGAACTGCATTAGTTAAGTTGGTTAGTGTTAATTTCAGATGAAGAACCTTTATTCCAGGAAGAGAGAATTCAGTGACATTTTTCTTAGGGATTGTGGTTTATTTTTTTCTGAACTCGGGGCTCCGGAGGTCTTGAAATAGGAACCTTCTTCCTGAAGCTTCCCTATTTACAGTGCTGGCTGTAAGCCTCAGGAAAGCCTTGGGTGGGGTGTAGAGGGGTGAGGCCAAAGTCTAGAGGGGGCAGTGGGCCTGAGTTGTTTTCCTTGCTTCTTGCAGATTGTTAGCACTGCTAGAGTTTGCTGAAGAGAAGATGAAAGTGAACTACGTCTTCATCTGCTTCAGGAAGGGCCGGGAAGACAGAGGTGAGGGGGCAGAGCAGCTTGAGACCTACTGCCCAGGCTTGGGAGGGGAAAAGGGGGCTCTTAGTGAGGTGGGTCTCCTGAGTTTGACATACAAACCCTGGGAGATCATGGGATTGGGAGTGTCCAAATTTAGGAAAGGCCTAGTGCTTATTTATTCCATCTTTGTTTTCGGTTTTCCCTTGATTTGAGCCTACCCTTGTTGTTTCTTACCAGAATCCTTTTTTACACTCTTCTTTTCTGCAGCTCCACTCCTGAAGACCTTCAGCTTCTTGGGCTTTGAGATTGTGCGTCCAGGCCATCCCTGTGTCCCCTCTCGACCAGATGTGATGTTCATGGTTTACCCCCTGGACCAGAACTTGTCCGATGAGGACTAATGGTCATAGAGGATGCTTTGCCCAAGAGCCACAGTGGGGGAAGAGGGGAAGTTAGGCAGCCCTGGGACAGAGGAGGGGGCTTCTTGCTGTCTAGGGAAGGACGCTGAGGGGCTCAGGGTGAGGGTTGCCTATTGTGTTCTCGGCGTTGACTCATTGAAATTGTTTTCCATAAAGAACAGTATAAACATATTATTCACATGTAATCACCAATAGTAAATGAAGATGTTTATGAACTGGCATTAGAAGCTTTTTAAACTGCGCTGTGTGATGTGCTCTATCTAGCCTAGGGGAGGACATTGCCTAGAGGGGGAGGGACTGTCTGGGTCTGGGGGCAAGGCCTGGAGAGCTGGTGGACAGCACTCTCAGGCTGAGGTTCCCCTGCTGTTGCGCTTTCTTTTTTGGTTTTTAAGACTTGTGTATTTTCTTTCCTTGCTTCCTGTCACCCCAGGGACTCGGGACTATAGGCTTTTCAGCCCCTGGGCAGTGTCCTTCAATTGTTTTTTGACACTCCACCTGGGCTTCTCTCTGTGCATTTGTGTCTGGCCTGGAGAAAGCAGGTCTGACCCTTCCTTTACAGCTTCGTGTTATTCTGGCATTTGGTTAAGCTGGCTTAATCTGTTTCATGTTATCAGTGCATTTAAAATAGGGGCATTGAAGTTCACTCCCACCACCAGGGCTTTTTTTGGGGTGCCTGGGCCTTAAAAAACACTAGCCAAACTCCAATTCTCAGATTACGGCGAGGAGTTCTCGCTCTTGGCCGCAGGCCCAAGGTATGTCCTTCCTAGGGTCACAGACAGCAGAGGGGAAGAGGAAGAGCAGCGCAGGGCCTGGGGGCTGTGGGAGAATCTGCTCCGAGGGGCTGGATGCCTTTGCCTGGCTAAGTCTAGTGCTAGCTGCGCCCCTCTCTAACAGGTTCTGAGCAGTGCCTGAGACCCTGCTCCCCAGGGCTTGGCAGTGGCACTGAGGGCGTAGAAGTGGCCTGCCCTTTTCTGTTTTCACTGAACAGCTTGTTCTAAGGGGGGAGGAAGGGGGAGAGGTCTAGACTGGGCGAGGGGGTGGGGGTGTCAGGGAGGCAAGTGTGTTGTGTTACTGTGTCAATAAACTGATTTAAAGTTGTGGTTGGTCTGTCCTTTATTCCTGTACCAGGGCCAGCTTCCTCTACTGCTGTCTTTTGAGTCTAGAGCCCAACCCAGCAGGGGTGTGATACATGCTTCTCAGGAAAAAAGAAGCAGTGCATCAGGACAGATGAACGGCTGAGGTCTCTGGGGCCACGTTACAACGCAAAACTCGGGGTTGCTAGGAGTCTGGGACAGAATGCTGGAGCCCCCCTAGAGACAGGTATGTACACAGAGCTTCATCCAGAATAGAGGCTATACATACCAGGATCCAAGCCCTTCTTAGTTTTTGTGTAGAAGGCTGGGTCCTGAAACTGGGTTTTGGCTTTCACATGGAGCTGCCTGACATTCCCATTCCTGGGGGTGTCTGAGGGAAGTGGAACACACCTTCCCTAGGAAGATAGTTTTCTCCTTTTGGAGCCCAGTGCCCTAAGGCATGGCTGCCCTTCCCCTGTACCACCAGCCTGATGGATAAGCTCTCAGTGGCATTGGAGGGGGCTAGAATCCTCTTCACCTATGTTCTCTTTTTTAATTTCTCGCCAGTATTTTTTTCCTTTTGCTTTTTTGTTTTCCCAAATGAAGTGCTGGGCATGTTCTTCCACCTCCTACAGCTTTAGAACTGTTTACTTACTTTTGAGCTGTGGCTGTCTTTACATCCTCTGAGTCTTTGGCCCATTTTCACATTGTTCTGTGTGGAGCTTACTTGTGTTTTCACCCTAGACAAGTCTTTAACCTTGGACTCTACCTAATACTCATGAAAAGGAGTTCAGCACCTCTACCCCACATGGTATTAGTAGAAAGTCTGGGCCTAGGGACTTCCCTGGCGGTCCAGTGGTTAGGAATCCATTCTTCCACTGCACGGGGCACAGGTTCGATCCCTGGTCGGGGATCTGATCCCACATGCCATGCATTGCAGCCAAAAAAAAAAAAAAAAAGTCTGGGCCTAGAGATGATTCAACTGAAATATGAAGGGTTTTGAAGATGCCTTCCACTGAGCACATAATCCTTAGAGGTATCATAAAGTCTGTAACTGAAAAGTGGTCATTACAGTGATATTTACAACAGAGATCCACATGAATGCTGACAATGGCCAAGTTAATGTAGGCAGTTTAGGATTTAGATGTTAAATTCAAACCCAAGGAATCTATAAGGCAGGGATAAGGAACCAAGAAAAACAGTTCTCATCTGCAAAGCTAGTGAGTGGACAGCAAACATGCCTGAGACTTTGCTGCCATCTGCTGGTGGCTCCTCTTTAACACAGCCAGAGTTAGAAAGGCTAAATTGGAAACCCAGGCACTCAGCTAAGATTTCTCTTTCAAAAAGAAAAAACTTCTGCTAGGTTAAGACCACTGTCAGGAAAGAAATATGGTACCCAAAATCTGCAATTAAAAAAGCAACTTAGAAGGGGAAATATTTTGGGAGTGGGAGGGTGGAGTAGGATAGGGGAGATATGTGAAAGGCAAACTAAGTCTAAATTTAAGAACAGGGACATTAAAAACTTTATTCAATAAATACAACAAATAATTTAAAAATATACTTCAAGTCCAAAGCCAATTAAGAGCAGGAAGTAGAGAGAAGGGAAAAAAAGAGGGGAGGAGGAAGTCAGAGGAAAAGGAGAAAGTTCAAGAGGTGGAACAATGGTTTGGTTGGGCTGTGTTTCCGAATGTACCACCCTTTGAAATTCTGATCAAATGCTCTTGACCCATAAGCCCTTAGCCCTTGTTCTGATGGGGTAGCCACAGGAATTCACCGGCAGGAATGATTCTCTGGGCTCTGGATCGGAGCAACTTTGGAGGCTGGCATCTGGGGGAGTGTTAGAGGCTAGTTTCCCACTCATTCCTAAAAACCATCTGATCTAATGCCCAGGCAGGTTTAAGAAGTAGTGCAAACTCTTAGGCAGAGAGCTCCCAGCTGCATAGTTTCACAGGTGAGTGTCCAAAGCCAGGGCCTCTGGGAGACAGGTCCCAGAGTACCCAGGGGTCCAAAGCCACTTTGGTGAATGGGATCTATGGGAGAAGACAGGAGAGGCCAGGGCACAGGATAAAGCTCCTGCGTAAGCCCGCGGCCAAGCTGGAAAATACTGCTGGGCAGGAAAGGGCTGCAGGGCAGGTAGTCTGGACACTGATTCAACAGCTTGCCATCAGCCAGGGAAGGTGGAGCTGAGGATACATGTGGAGCAGGACCAGGAAGATGAGGAAAGCTGAGGGAGAAAAGTGAGGAGAGAGGAGGCAGCTCAGCAGCAAACTCCAGGAGAAATAACCAGCAGCCCTCACAGATTTGTGATTGTCTCTTAAAAAGATTTATTTTCTCTTCTTGCCTGAATGTACAAAGGCAAAAAGAGTACAGTTTGTATATATATATATTTATATATATATATAAAAAAACAAGGAACTTGGTAATGTACACTTTACAGAAGGGAAGAACCAGGAAGACTGAAATTAAATCCAACAGAGCAATGCCAGTGGGACAAAAGCTATGAACAGCAACACTGCCCCTCCAGCCCGGGCCTCCAGCTCGCCCCAACCTGCTCCCAATGGGGGCTGAGCACCAAGGCAAGCGGGTGGGCTGGGGCAGGAGGGGCTGGGGACGGGGCCTGGGAAGGGCTTGATCCCAGGAGGGGCCCATGGCAGAGGATCATCAGAAAGCTTCCTGGGATGCCCTAATAATAAAACAAATAACAAAGGCCCAGAATTATGGGGCCAACTAGCTGCCCAGTTGAATCTTGGGGGCATCAGAGTAGACACTGAGATGGTGGTAGGGTACATGGGATAATAAGTGGCGTGGGTGACCTCAAAGCCCGTATACAGTAACACTCTAGCCCTTCTGTAGTCTTACCCTCCCACTCCCGAGACCAAGGCCTTCCACCCCCACCTTGAAGCCTGGAGAGAAGAGGTTCAAGAAGCATCATTTCATTTCATGGGGTGCCCTCTTAACCCTTCTGAATGTGGTCCTTTGACCTTGAGATGTGTGGAGAGGGTGAGGTAAGAGAAGGAAATACACATGTATACATACATGTACAGGCAGGGAAAGGGGATGAAGGGAACTGGCACAGCTTAAATGAGGAAGAAGCAGATGTGAATCCTAAAGAGCAGCTCTCCAAGCCTTGGCTGTCCTACCTGGGGACAAGGCTTCTTCCCTCCAGCTTCTCTGTGGGGGCCTGGAGGAGCAATGTCTGTCAAAAGAACTGGGCAGGGGTAGCTCAGAGAGAGCCTTGGTCTGGTGGTCTCGGCCCTTAGCAGCAAACACTTCCAGCCTTTGCTGGGGTAAGGTGGGTGGGAATCCTTGAGTGTCTCATCCCTATGACCAGGTCATGGGTGCCACAGGTTCCCCCTCTGTGTTCTTTCTCCCCATGGAGAGAGGTTAGGGGTGGACAGCAAACCCTTCACTCAGTACTCGTTAAGGATCTCTATTTCATCCATCACTGCTGCTGTTCTGTGTTACTTCAGGGAGGGAAGACTGGACCTGGCAAGGATCGGGGACCAGGAGGATCAGGTAAAGGCAGTGCCATTCTGCCACTGTTCCTTTTACCTGCTCTTCTGGGCAGCTCAGCTCCTGCGTTTCAAGGGAGGCTTGGATATAAGGATTAAAGAGCCAAATGTTTTTTAAGGAAAAAAAAGAAAAAACTGTTCCCTTCTGCAGAACCCAAGGATGCCCTGCTAATACAGAAGCTCTTCTTCTCTGTTACAGAACAAAGTGGAAAGGGGCCATGCCTGCCCAACAGGAAAGAAAATGACTCCAAATGGTTTCTTCACAATATGTACAGAGCACGCTGTAAAAGCCAGCGCCAGATACAAAACACACAACAATATTTAAAAACAAACAGGAACAGAGATGGGGCCTTGGCTCCACCCGACAGAGTCTGGGAGGGCAAAATCAGGCTGAAATTCAGGTGGGATGAAGGTGTCCACACCAACGACTTCCATGGGTAAAAGGGAAGTCACTGCTCAGAGCACTGCCCGCTGGGGCATCAGGAGGCAGAAGGACTGAATGGGGAAGGGAGGCTGCCTGGGGCCTGTTAAGAGGTCTAAATCAGTGGGGTTTTGGGGAGGGCTCAGAACCCAACTTGAACAAAAACAAGGACATGGAAACCTAGAGGAAAGGTCTGTAGGTCAGAGGGGCTCCTCTTGGGCAAGAGACCCTAAGCCTCTCTAGAACAGGGCTCTGGGGATCTTGGAAAGCAGCCTCCACTGGGCATTGTGCTTACCGTCTTCCACCTCCATGCCCCAAACTGTCAAAGCCAAGTCCCTGCTCTTAAATGGTCATTTTTGGCACTCTGGTCACAAACACCCGTCTCTAACCTAGGTTGGTGTCTGTCAGTCTTCATCTCTCTCTCAATCCACAAGGTCAACGAAAGACAGGAGAGGAGGAAGACAAAGGGATGATACCTCAAAAACTAAGAGCTAAAGCTCCCCACACCTTGGGGAAGAAGTGACTCCAATAAAGCTACCAAATCACAGTCACTTTCCCAGTGACACAGCATAAAGCCTGGACTGGGACTGCATTTCTAAGGAGAGCAGAGAAATGTCTCTGCCTCAAAGCACAGCTCCACTGACTACACTCTGTGGCTCCGAGGAGTAATGGCTTGCATGTGTTATCCCAGGGTCTAAGGAACAGATAATCTCCCGTGGTCAGTAGCTCCTAAAACAAAAAAGTGTGTTACAAAAAAACACGGCTTATGTTGGCACACATGGGGTTACAGGTTGAGCTACATAAAGTCATGTAGTTGTGTACAGAGAAATTGGGCCGTATAGACTTACGGCCCTAGATGAGGAGGATTCTCAGATGGCTGCTTGGACAGGACATCTCTTAGAAGGGCTGGGTGCTCCCAGGGCCTGCCTCCTGGCTTGCGCTCAGGTGACCTGGCAGACTCCAAAGCTCCCCATGCTGGGGGATACTGTTTTACCTGCCTGAGCCTTAAGAGCCAAGCAGTGGAAAAGAGGAGGAGAGATCAGTGTGGGGATCCCCCTGGGAGAGGCACCAAGGGGTCGGGAGGGAGGTGAGAAAAGGGCAAGGAGTGGGGGCTAAGCAGCAGCAGGGCTTAGTGGGCTTGCAGCTTCTAGTTCACAGACTCCAATTCGTGCTCCAGCTCCAGCTCTCGCCCGGAATCCGCAGGGAGCTCTGTGCTGGTGCTGGGACCCCTGGTCCTCTGCCTGACAGGCAGCCCAAGGCCATGGTGGGGCAAATGCCTTGGTCTCCCTTTCCAGGCTGGGCTCTGAGCGTTTACATGTGCCCATGTGAGAGGGGAGAAGTCTTCATGTTTGAAGACCTCGTTTTCACAACTGCAGGGAAAACAGCCCCCAATTTCTTTCCTGAGATTCTAATCCCTCCACGTGCTGCCAGTTCCCAGGGCCCAAACCACTGGGGAGATGCAGGGTCTGGTGATGGTGGTAATGATGGTGAGAGGGGTATGGCTGCTGTGCTGTCTTCAGACCTTACCCAGTGCTCGGGGGTCCCTCCCTGGGGGGCTTGGTACTGCTCCGGCAGCTGACCAGGGGCTTGGGGAACAGACCAGTGACTTCTCTGGGCTGAGGCCATGTTCCCCTGGTTGCTCCCCGTGCCTTCACCTCCACAGAGGCCACAACAGTCACTACTGTGGCCAAGAGAATAAATATGTTTGCTAAGTACCGGCTCTCCAGCTCCTGAGGAAGAGGGAGGGTCAGGGAGTCCGGGGATCTGGTGGAGGCAAGATAACCAAGGGTCTGCCTTCAGTCATGGTGGGAACGGCAAACAGGATGATCAATACCATTTAACCGATGTCTAAATGGCACCTCCAGCACCTCCTTGGGTGAGCCAGTCCGGGCCTGTGAAGCTGACTTTATCCGGGCACTTGGTGTTCTGCAAGGGAAACATGGACAGATAACCAGGCATTCAGCCGGCTGGTAAAAACAACCCCAGGGTGGTGCTCCAAGAAAATGAACTGCACAGGAGGCCAGTCCTGGTCGCTAGGGGAGGCGTGTTCCACAGCTCCTCTCCGCGGAGGCAGATGGCTTCATGGGAGACTTACACAAGAAGCTTGCCCAGGGTTCCACCATTTCCAGACCACAGCCCACAGAGCTATCCTTCACCGTGGCTCTGCAGGGATTCTGTGGTCCAGGTATCACCTATCCCTGCTCTCTAGGTGTTGCCCCAAATTAAAAAGTTACTTACCATTCTCACCTCCGGGGGGGTGGGTAGAGTGAAGGAGTCGAGCCTTGCTGGCTGGCAACAATGGCTGTAGAAGAAAGCCCTGAGTGAGGAGGAGGATGTGTTAGTGTGGCACTCCCAGACCCTCCTCTTAAGCACTCTCCCTTTTTGCCAGCTGAGTGGGTATTGGGAAGAGTTTCTCCTTAAATTCCTAGCTCCACTGAGTTTTGGGGTGCTGACAGAAGAAAATCTGATACTTGGATAGATATAGCGGCTCGGGATAGATAGTCAGGCTCTATTTTTCAGTTGCTTGTTACTCTTTGGCTGTGGGAACACCTGCTCCTTATTCTTCTGAATATCAAAGCCAATTTTCTGGAGGAGTCTGAGAATCCCCAAGCTCCAAGGGATGAAACAAATGTCATGATTTTATCGATTGTCTGCAGGGCGCTAGGATTATGGACAGATGAGACGCACAAGGGAAAAAAAGGGGGGGCGGCGGTTCTTGCCAGGGGCCCCCTGCTGTGGGCAGTGCTACTGGGATGGAGTAAAAAGGATAGGAAGTGGGGAAGTGAGGCTTACCTGCTGCATAGGGTAAGTTGTACTGTGCTGGGAGCAATGAGTACCCCAAGTGGTGGTGGTGGTGGTGTGTAGACATCAGGCGCTGAGAAGGGGAGGTTCGGGGCCGGTCAACACTCCTTTCACCCCCGCCTGCTCCCCCGACGCTGCTACAGCTGCCACCACCCCCAACCACCCCACAGCCTCCCCGATCTCTCTCCTGAGAAGTTTTATCACTTATCTGGAAAGGAAAACAGACACAAAAGCTCTACTGTGAGACACATACATGAAAGCAAGATGCCCAGAGCCCACATTACGACTCCTTAAAGATGCAGGACACCTAAGAATCAAGGAGGTGCCTGGTAGAGCTAATGTCAAGTCAGCCAAACCACACTGTGGTTAGGACTTGAACTAGTCCGTCTTCTCCCAGACCCTGGATCTGGCCTTATTGGTCTCTGACAACAGTCAGTGTCACTGCACTTCCCTCACCGTGGGAGACTTGCTCTTGTAATGACTGGCATGCTGCTGCAAGAGGTCCAGGGCTTTGGACTCTGAGCTGGATTTACAACTGACACTGGGGCTGGCTCGTGCCTTGTCAGCATCTTCACCCCCTGAGACCTTGCTGCCATACGGGGAGAAAGAGTAGCTGGAAGGCAGGTAGGAACCTGGGGAAGAGAAATAAAGCAGTCAAAGAAATGGGAGAGGGAGAAGAAACTCTGCTTCAGTGAGCCTGGTGAGGCTCAGGCTGAGATATTTTCTACCACAGTGTCTTCGGGCTGAGACTCTTAGTGTGTACTTCCTTTACTGAGCTCTAGAGGCAAACAGCTAAGGGATATTAGAAACTGGCCCTCAGTTTCTGGCGAACCAACTTCCTTAGAGCCCCAATCTCAGATTCATCTTGGAGAAGTGATACAGTCGTAGGATTTGAAAGATCATTGGATTTGGAGATGTCCTTGGGCTCAAATCCTTCCTCTACTTACCAGTTAGGTAACCCTGAACAAAATTAACAAATTAATTAGCTCCAATTAACCTTTTGAGCTTCGGTTTCTTGACCATCACAATGAAGATACCAATACTTCATAGGTTGACAGAGAAGATTAAATAAGATAATGTACATAAATCACCTAGTCCAGTGCCTAGCACAGAGCAGGTACTCATCAAATGGAACAACTGTTTTTATATAGAAGGATTGGGGTAACAGGAGAAAGGAATACTACAGGATGAGACAATTTCCTATCTCAGTTTGAAAAGCTTATGTGTCCTATTTAGTATTTGCCTTATAAAGTCAATATCAAGACTATTTCAGCTGCTTTCTTATAGGGAGGTGGGAGCTCTGAGAAGTGAAAGAAGGAGTCTTCCACCCCAGAAGCATCCCACATGGCTCTTCAGGCAACAGAGATCAGTGAGTAAAGTGAGGCTTTTCTTCTAACAAGTTAAAAAACACTTAAACTCCTACCTTGTGCCCCCCTCCCCAAGAACTCATGGATGGCAGTATAAAGAGTTTATCTTTCCCAGACTGAATCTTTCTAGCTGGACTTACCCCCAATCTGACTTCAAACTGCTCTTCCCCTCACAGACTGCCTCCTGACCTTACAGCTAAACACGATCTTGCAAATGAATACCTGCACTCTCCTGGGTTGAATTTTATTTGTTCCATGTTTTTCTCCTGCTGCAATTAAGTTGTAAGCTCCTTGAGGGGATTGAGATAGTCTTCCCTATTTCTTTTGTATTCCCCACAGTGCCTAGCACATTGCAAAATGTAGAGAGTATGTGTTTTTGTTTGTTTGTTTTTCTGGCCACGCCCCGAGGCATGTGGGATCTTAGTTCCCTGACCAAGGATTGAACCTGTACCCGCTGGGACCGCCAGGGAAGTCCCTAGAGTATGTGTTTAGAAAATCCCAGCTGAGGGAAGACGGCTCTGGTAGAGAGGGGGTTTCGCCTTTAGTTATTCATAAAAATTGACTGTAGAGTCAACCCTCTAGCTGGTGCAAGGGAGGGAGAAATGGTCCCACAGACTGTAAGTAGGGGTCATTCAAGGAGCTCAGGATTATAGTGACCACTTCACAGAAGGCCACATTCAAATCAGAGCTGTCATCCACCTGAGCCTCAGTAAGCCTTAGAGCTGAGCAAGAAAACTCTGGATTCGAAATCTGTGCCTCATTTACCTTCCCACTGAATGGAACAGCAGCTAGAATTCAGTGCCGTACCTGGGTAGTTCTGCATCATCACGGCAGGCATGCCCCGGTAGCTGGGGTGGTTGGGGTCATAGGACTGGCTGTAGGAGTAGCCGTGCATGTAGGGGATGTAGGACTGGTGCTGGGTGAGGGGAGAGGACACAGGCACATGGACACTTGGTCGGGGCTCCTTGCTCCCGAGGCGGGATTCCTCAGACGTGGGCAGCTTGCAGTCACTACTTGTGCTTTCCTTCCCATCCTCCTTGGGAACAGAGTCCTTACTCCGACTCCTTTCCTCCTTCAGTTTGCGGTCCCGCTCCTCCTTCCACCGCTCATCCTCTGACTTGATGTCTGAGTACTTGGCAGGATAAACGTATGTCCACATCCGGGGCTCTGCTTCCTACAACAATCACAGAATGAGCTCTGAGTGTTTTACAGTTAAGAGAGAGAGATTTCAAGCCCAATGTCCCCGTAGAAACACCAGAGCAGATAATACTAGACACCTGGGGCACAGCAGGATCTTGGCCTCTACTGACCTTTGTTTAAAATCACCTCTGGTCCCTCCTGCTTAAATGCCTGTCTCCTCCCCCCATAAAAGGAAATAAGATGTGGTGAAAGAAAGGGAAAATCCACCAGTGGGTCTTCTCTAGGAGAGAACAAGCATTCTGGGGAAAGGACTCCTTGACTAGAAGAAGCCGTTCCCTTTCCAAGGATATTTAGGTGGTTTCCCTTCTTCAGAGCAAACTCAGGGGCAGAGAGCTATGGGTGCTGCCCCGCTCAGAGGAGGGTGGTCTAACTGTGGCACAAAGAGGGAAGGGGAGACTTTCTAAGTCTGAGGAACAGAGCAAAATGTAAGACCAAGTTCTTAGTTCTAACTCTGCCTAGAAAATCTTTTTGAGTAACTCGGTCTGAGTTGCATACTTCTGGCCTACTTTAAAGAGACCACCATTGGGCTTCCCTGGTGGCGCAGTGGTTGAGAATCTGCCTGCTAATGCAGGGGACACGGGTTCGAGCCCTGGCCTGGGAAGATCCCACATGCCGCAGAGCGGCTGGGCCCGTGAGCCACAACTGCTGAGCCTGCGCGTCTGGAGCCTGTGCTCCGCAAGGAGAGAGGCCCGCGCATCGCGATGAAGAGTGGCCCCCGCTTGCCACAACTGGAGAAAGCCCTCGCACAGAAACGAAGACCCAACACAGCCAAAATCAATCAATCAATCAATCAATCAAACATACGCATCTGATTCAAGATCCTCATTAAAAAAAAAAAAAAAAAAAAAAAAAAAAAAAAAAAAAAAAAAAAAAAAAAAAAAAAAAAAAAAAAAGAGACCACCATTAACTCATTCCATAGGAACCACACTGCGGAAGAAACACTGGACTAGGAGTCACTAGATACCTGGGTTCCAGTTCTGGCTCTTCCAGTTAAGTCTCAAGTAATTCCAGACAAATCAAGCTAACTTACCTGGGCCTCTCTTGTCAAATGGGAAAAACACCTTTTACTGGTGTAAAAAGTGCTTTTAAAAAAAAATGTTAGAGTTTCCCTGGTGGCGCAGTGGTTAAGAATCCGCCTGCCAACACAGAGGACACAGGTTCGAGCCCTGGTCCTGGATGATCCCACATGCCATGGAGCAACTAAGCCCGTGCGCCACAACTACTGAGCCTGCGCTCTAGAGCCCACGAGTCACAACTACTGAGCCCGCGTGCCACAACTACTGAAGCCCGTGCACCTAGAGCCCGTGCTCCGCAACAAGAGAAGCCACCGCAATGAGAAGCCCGCGCACTGCAACGAAGAGTAGACCCCGCTCGATGCAACTAGAGAAAGCCCGCGTGCAGCAACGAAGACCCAACGCAGCCAAAGATAAATAAGAAACAAACAAACAAAAAAAGTTAAAATGATTTACAAAAGTAAAGAATCCGTAAAATTATAGATTTCTTCTGCTAATCTGTATTCTGTTGATTCCCTACAAAAGGACAGCCCTGATTTGTGAGGAAGACAGAAAAACTATCAAACGGTATTTCTATTTCCTTCCAGAACAGTTAGTTACCTGTCGGTACCAGAGTATTGGATCCACCTCTGCCTGTCGGCCACACTCGGCACCTGTCTTCGCCTCAGAGGCCTCCTTGCCTAGGTGGCTGGCCTCACTCAGCTTTACTTTAAGTCCTTCTGGGGCCTGGCTGGGGAGCTTGGAAGAGTCATCCAACTTGGGAATAATGACTGATTTGGCAGGGTCAGCCCCTTGCTCCTTGGCCTTCCCGGGTCCTGACTTCACCAGGTCTGTCAGGCTGGGGGCCTTGGTGAGACTTGGTGGAACTGACGGCTTTTGTTTCCATTCTTCCTTGAGTGCTGCCTCCCGCTCCTTCAGGCCCATCTCTGCCTTCTTATCCAGTCCCCGCTGCTGCTGCTCCAAGCTCTGCCGTTTCTGCTGTTCTTCATACTGCTGCCGGTAAGCGGTGTTGGTGCTCAGGAGGTGGGTGTGGTAGCTCTGGTCGCTGTAGCCATAGGGGGGCACGTAGGCATACTGGTTGTAGTACAGGGACTGCATGTACATGTTGGGACGCTGCTGGATGACGGAGGGCTGCTGACTGGAACTGCTCAGTTCTGGTTTCTTTTCCTCGCAGGCATCGTTCTTCACTTTTCCCTCTATGCTCTCAGGCTCCTCATCCTTTTTTGTCTTCAGGGCCTGGCTCTCCACTCCTGCCTGGCTGCTGGGGTTCAGAGCCCCTGGGCTGGATTGTGTGTAACTCGGAGAGTAGTAACTCTCAAAGCCTTGGTAATATGGTGAGTCTTTGCTCTGTGGCTGAGGGGGGAAAAGGGTTTTCTTGGCCCCGTCCTTAACCAACTGTTCAGGGTCCTTTGATTTGACGCTTTCCACTTTGCCCTCCCCATCCTCCCCAGCATCAGAGATGTCGGAGTATGCAGGGCTGTTGGTTTTGACTGAGCTGGCTTCAGCCCCATTCTGGGTCACTACATGTAAGGGGGTCATGGGCTGGGTAGGGGTAGTGCTATCTAGGCGGCTACAGCCTCCAATTGAAGGGCTGGGAGCATTGTCCGTGAAGCTGTAGATCTTGTCAGCTTCCGCCTTGATGCTAGCCAGTCGGCTCTGGTGGGGGTCTGAGGAGCCATTTAGGAGCACCTCCATCTTCATCCCCTCTCCTGATGATTCCCTGAATGGGCTTTTGCCTTCTTCTGCTCGACATACCTTCCCAGGGGTCAGAGGACTTTCAAGTTCCTTTGAAGATTCCTTCTTTTTTTTGTCTTTCTTTTTCTTGTCCTTGGCTGGAGTCAAGGCAGGGTTGACTGTGAAAGGTTCTCCCATCACAGTGGGCTTGGGCTGAATGGGCTTCAGTTGGGGGCTGTTGGGCATGGCCTGGACCACTGTGGTGGTCAAGCCTGAGGAGGAACCTGGGCTTGCTGCTGTGAAGGTGGCCGTCTGGAAGGTGTAAATTTGCTGTGGGGGGATGGCAGGGGCAATGGGCCGGGCTGACTTTAAACTTTTGGAAGGAATCTTTTCAGGTTTCAAACTAGAGGGCTTTTTACATTTTTCTTTTTCCATACACTTCCTTTCCAAAGAATCAAAGGCATCATTGCTTGTTTCATCCATTACTGAGGGTCCATCATCAGAGCCATCATTGGATAAGGCCCCGAGATCTGTGTCCCCTTCCCCACTCAACTTTTTCTTACAGAGGCCTTTTGTGCTGAATTTGCTTGAAGGAGAAGGGCTATGGGGCTCTATGAGCCGAACTTTGGGGGTAGCGGAGCGGGCAGGGGACAAGGAACCTTTTTGTGAGACAGATGCACCATTGCAGCTCCCGAGGTCTGCATGTAGGGTGGGCTCCTCTCCGTACTCACTGTCTCCATCTGCTTCTGGCTTGCTGTCGTCATCTGTATGGGCATGAGCTTGGTGGTACTTAAGTCCATTGATGTGCTTGTACTTTTTGTTGCAGTTTGGGTGGGGACAGTCAATCAGGACTGGGGAAGGACAATTTCTGTCTAGAACAGTGGGTTCCACTTTGGTCCCAGGGAGGGGGCCAGTGGCTGAGCCCATGGAATTAGTACGGACACGCTTGCTCCCTTTGGAGTCCTCTGAGCTAGAATTCAGCTCCATGTCTGAAAGGGGTTTGTTTTTCCGCTTATTAGCTGAGGAGGGGCTGGCCTTGACATCCTCAGAGGTGCTGCTGGCAGCTGGGCGATGTTCTGAAGAATTCTGGCTGCCCCGACGGCCTTTGCTGTTGGCTCCTGCTCGGGTTTTGCTGCTACTGCTGGTCCCTTTGCTGTCAGAGGCTGTGGCTGTCTCATTGACAGGTGTGTTACTGTTGGGACGCATGCGTTTGCCTCTACCCCGACCATTGCGCATTTCCAAGTCACTGGTGGGAGAGTCACAGAACCTTGGCAAATGACAAACACAACAGGATATTATTAAGAAAAGAAGCTATCTTCAAACCAGTTTAGCTGCAGCCTCCAGAAGAACTGTCCATATGGTAACTATCATTTTCAGTGAATATGATTTGTTAAAGGAACTTCTGAAAGCGTGGTAACTGCATTAACTGGTGAGCTCCGAGAATGTTATCTGCATACTAACTATAAATTATTCCCCAAGATTTGGGTTCCCCCAACCCTGACAAACTGGAAATTAATATTAGGAACAAGCGGTAAAGTGCTATTCACTGAAATATTAGTCTTACGGCCAACTGCAACTTGAAAAGGTCCTTGTGAAACCCAGACTGTCTAGTGTAGTTTATGAAACTGAAAATGTTCTCGAGTTTAAACTTCGGAGAGATAGCTACTATCAAAAACCATCATCAATGAATGCTTGTTCACCTGTAGTCAGATTCTGGCCTTGGTCTCAAGGTGGCTGTAGGTAGAAGCCAGAATTCAGTCATTCCAGATAAAGGCTTAAATAGGATCTTCTCACCATTCCTACCCATTGATTTATTCTTCTTGAATGCCAGATGAATATAATGCCTTCCCTTGTTTCTATAACATAACTGTCCTTTAAAAGCTGGGTGTCTTTTAAAAGCTGTCCAACTCTAACAGGATAAAGGTATAAGGGATCACTGATGAGGGTGGTTCAGATTAACATAAACTAAAAAGCTGTAGAGTGCTTACCTGGGGGGTGCCCAATCATGTCGTGTGCAGTCAAGAAGTGTACCTACGTAAGTCTTGTTCCTCCATGTTACATTCACCACCAACATCCCTGGAAGACAAGAAGACTCAGATATAGACAAGAGAAACGCTGTTGGCCACTGAGAAGAGTATTTTCCATCTGAGTAGCATTCTGGCTCCTGTAGGAGGGTTTAGGGGGTGCTCTAGGTCCCAGTGGGCCTAACAGCATTAGGCTGGAATAGTTCCACAGGAACTGCCTACAACACTACCAGGGCCCCTTAGGATGGGCAACGGTTGCAAAGATTCCATGGTCCAGTTAAGGCACATTTTCCTAACTTTTAAAAAATTACGCAGTATTTCAAATACACTAAAAAATACAAAGGATAACTTAACAAAAACTCATGTACCCACCACCCAGCTCAATGGATTTATAAAATTTTGTGCTATACTTGCAATAGGTTTATTTTTTAAAGAATAAAAACATCATAGTTGAAAACCATTGTTTACTATATTTTCAAACTTGCCATTGATAGGATCATGCTGGGTATATAACTTACCTTTCTCACTTAATATTATAAATTTGAGATTTATCAATGTTGACATGAAGAGCTTAACCCATTTATTTTAATGGTGCTCAAGTATGTCATTGCATAATTTGACCACAATTTATACATACTGTTGATGGAAATTTAGATGTTTCTTGTACATTTTCACTCTTAAATGACATCACAATGAACATACCTGACATGTTCATTTTATTTAAAAATGGTTTTGAATAGATACCATAGTCACACTCCAAAATTTAAAAGGCAGCAAAAAAAAATGCAAACAAACCCCAATATAAAATGAACTGTCCCTCCTGTCACTGTTCTTCAGCTTTTCAGGCCCCATACTCAGAAACATCCATGGATATCCATGTACTCCTCCAGAGGTATTTTATATATTTATAAGCAAATATGTTTATATATTCTTCCTCAAATGGTAGCAATGCACACCAATGTTCTGCACATTTTCCACGTAACCATATATTTTGCATCATTCCATGTGAGTAAACATAGAACTACTTCATTCTTTTCAATGGCTGCATATGAATGATTTCAAACCGTACCATCATTTATTTATCCAGTCCCCTGCTGATGGACATTTAGGTTGCTTCATTCTTCTGCTATTACAAATAACGCTGAATAAATAACCTAGTACAAATGTTTTATCTTACATATCACAGAATATGTCTGTAAGATAAATTCCTATAAGTAAAACTGCTAATCACAGAGTATTTGTATTTGGATTTTTCATAAATACTGCCAATTTGCCCTCAGAGAGGATGTACTTATTTATAAACCCACTAGTAGTTCATGAGAACACCTGTTGTCCTTTCCCTTTGGCAACATAGTGTTCTCAAACTTTCTGGTTTTGCCAATCTGATAGGAGAAAAATGGTGTTTTATGTAGTTTTAATGTCATGTTTCTTATTATGAGTTTGTACAGCATTTCATTACAAGATACCATTATGAGACATTTGTATTTACCTTCTAATGAACTGTCTGTTCATATCCTTTGCTCATTTTTCTACTGAATTATAGTCTTTTTCTTATTTGTGACTGTTTATATACCATAGTAAGCCTTCTGACTGTACTACAAATCAGATATTTCCCCTGGTTTGTCATTTGCCAACGGTGGTTAATGCTATGCAGAAATTACTTACTTTTAGGTTGTTACATTTATCAATCTTTTATGGCTTCAGAATTTTTGTCATATTTCAAAAGGCTTTCCCCATTCCATCACTTTATTAACAGTTTTTTTCTTATGGTTTCTTCTGGTATTTTTACGGTTTGATTTTTTATATTTAAATCTTTGATCCACCTGAAATTTAACATGCTATAAAATGTCTGACATGGACTTTTTTTATTGGCTGCGCCGCACAGCTTGTGGGATCTTAATTCCCTGACTAGGGATTGAACTTGGCCCTAGGCAGTGAGAGCACAGAGTCCTAACCACTGGAACTCAGGGAATTCCCTGACATGGAGTTTTTAATTTTTTTTTTTTTTTTTGCCTTAATTCTAAGTTATTTTTGGTTAGTTTTACATTGAATGAAGTCAAATATATTAAGCTTTTCCTTTATTGTTTGTGCTTTTTATGTCTTATCACTAGGTCATAAACATTCTACCATGAGATATTTTAAAGGTATCTTTAACAAGCTAAGAATGGTTTTTACATTTTTACTTGTAGAAAAAAATGAAAAGGAGAATAATATTTTGTCATGTGAAATTATATGAAATTCAAATACTGCTCAGAAATAAAGTTTTATTGGAATACAGCCACATTTATTCATTTGCCCATTGCCTATGCCCGATTTCACGCCTCAAGGCAGACAGAGTTGAGTATGTGTAATAGAGGCTATATGGCCCTCAAAGCCTAAAATATTTACTATTTGGCCCTTTACAGAAAAGGTTCACCAACCCCTGTTTTAGATCTTTTTTCTTTTCTAATATAAGCATTTAAGGTGTAAATTTCCCTCATAGCCCACTTTAGTTGCAGTCCACAAGTTTTTTTTTTTTTAATGCTTTCCTTTTTTTTTTTTTTAATTTTTATTTAGTTATTTATTTATAATTTATGGCTGTGTTGGGTCTTCGTTTCTGTGCAAGGGCTTTCTCTAGTTGTGGCAAGTGGGGGCCACTCTTCATCGCTGTGCGCGGGCCTCTCACTATCGCGGCCTCTCTTGTTGCGGAGCACAGGCTCCAGACACGCAGGCTCAGTAATTGTGGCTCACGGGCCCAGCTGCTCCGCGGCATGTGGGATCTTCCCAGACCAGGGCTCGAACCCGTGTCCCCTGCATTAGCAGGCAGATTCTCAACCACTGTGCCACCAGGGAAGCCCAGTCCACAAGTTTTGATATGTTTTCATTATCATTCAGGTCAAAACATACAGTTTCCCTGGCTTGTTTTTTTTGGATTCTGGGTTTATTTGCAAGAGTGTTGTCAAATTTTCAAATACCTGGGAATTTTCCAACTATCTTTTTGTTTCTGATTTCTAATATAATTCTATTGTGATTAGAAAACATACTATATATGATTTCAATTCTTTTAAATTTATTGAGAATTAATTTATGGTATAAAATATGGTCTATCTTGAAGAACATCCCATGTGCACCTGAAAAGAATATTTCAAAATGTATACTCTGCAGTTGTTGGGTAGCCTATAAATGATAGATCAAGTTGATTGATAATGTTTTTCAAATCCTCTATATCCTTATTAATTTTCTGTCTTCTTATCAATTATACTTGCCACTTGTTCTTGATTACTGGAACTCCTATATGGACCTTCTAGACTAATCCTCTTATCTTTCTAGCCTATTTCCCATTTCTTTGTCTTCTGGTTGTATATTATAAGGGATTTCCTTCATCTTCTAGGTTACATACTGAAATTTTCATTTTTGCCATTTTTAATCAAAAAAAAAAGTATCCTTGTTTCATGGGATACAATATTTTATCTCTCTGAAGATACTTCATTATATATTTTTTTCTCTCAATAGTCTTTTGCTCTCTCAGTAGTTTTTTCCCTCTAACTCCTTTTTTTCTGTTTGTTTTGTCCTACAATCTCTTGTTTTTCAGGTTTTCCTCAAAAAGTTTGGTGACCTTCGGATCTTGTTCATATTTAAATGAAAGGTAATAAAAATTGGATGGGAAGCACTATGTGTGGGCCTTTCCATTAAGCCATGAATACTGGTAGAGATTTTTCCTCCTTTCCAGGACTTGTCAGATTCCCCCAGAGAGGAACTCTTTAATTTCTTACCTGCCTGCCAGTTTCTCTATGTTATATGGATTTTCACTTAGTCCTTGGTACAGCACCCTGCCTTCCTCTATGCCCAGTGTCCCTGCTCTGGTTGAAACTCTCCGAAGAGTGAACATCAGTTTTCTGTAATGGCAGAGGGGCTGTGTAGGATGGGAATAATAATGCACAGCCTTTGCTTCTTCTCTAGACCTTCAGCCAGTCTTCTGTCTTCAGCTTCACCTCATATTCCTTCTGTTCAAAGGTACTCTGATATTTCCAATTTCTGAATATTTCTAGAAATCTGTGGTGCAAACTCCTTATTCTTGGCTCTCCTTCCTCCCAACCTCAGGTAAACAAAGAAACAAACAAACAAGCTTCTGTTTTTTCAGGTCTCTTAAATTAGCATTGTGCATCTGCTTTCTAGTGTCCCAAGTTTTACTGATTTATACCTGTCTGTCTTCTTTACCTTGTGAGTTTATATCTTAAAAACAAAATCCCTCTACTGACATTTGAATGGGTTTTAGGGGGAAGGTAGGAGGTAAACATGTACTTCCAATCTACCATATTTAACCAGAATACTGAATTTACTCTTTTTTTTAAAATAAATAAATTTATTTATTTTTGGCTGTGTTGGGTCTTCGTTGCTGCACGAGGGCTTTCTCTAGTTGCGGTGAGCGGGGCTGCTCTTTGTTGCGGGCTTCTCATTGCGGTGGCTTCTCTTGTTGTGGAGCACGGGCTCTAGGCGTGCGGGCTTCAGTAGTTGTGGCGGGCGGGCTCAGTAGTTGTGGCTCGTGGGCTCTAGAGAGCAGGCTCAGTAGTTGTGGTGCACGGGTTTAGTTGCTCCGCGGCATGTGGGATATTCCTGGACCAGAGATGGAACCCGTATCCCCTGCATTGCCAAGCGGATTCTTAACCACTGTGCCACCAGGGAAGTCTCCCTGAATTTACTTTTTTTTTTTTTAAATTTTATTTATTTATTTATTTATTTATTTTTGGCTGTGCTGGGTCTTCGGTTCGTGCGAGGGCTTTCTCTAGTTGCGGCAAGTGGGGGCCACTCTTCATCGCGGTGCGGGGACCGCTCTTCATCGCGGTGCGCGGGCCTTTCACTATCGCGGCCCCTCCCGTTGCGGGGCACAGGCTCCAGACGCGCAGGCTCAGCAGCTGTGGCTCACGGGCCCAGCTGCTCCGTGGCATGTGGGATCTTCCCAGACCAGGGCTCGAACCCGTGTCTCCTGCATTAGCAGGCAGATTCTCAACCACTGCGCCACCAGGGAAGCCCCCCTGAATTTACTTTTATCTGTTTGGTATACAGTACTTGGAGTGTATAACCTACCTAGTTAAGTTTCTAATTAGAATTTCTCTAATTCAGGAAAGTCATTACCTATTATATATTAATTTATTGTCTTTCTGCCATTCTTTCATTTTTTTTTTTTTCTAGGACTCATGTTGATCTCTCATATAGTTTTTCTTTGTGCTTGATTCTTCCAATTTATAATCTTTTCTTTGACTACATGTAGCCTAGAATTTATCCAATGTATTGAGGTTTTTAAAAAATTTCAATGACTATAATATATAATTATATTTAAATGACTTTTTCTCATTTCCAAAATTTTAAACTGGTTAATTTTTCATATCTACATGACATTATTTAATTACTGGCTGTTTGGTTCATAGTTTTATTTTTTATTTTTTTCATAGTTTTATTTTTAATAGAGTTTATTATTCTGTTTCTCTTTAAGAATTCTAAACATACTTATTACAGTCTTTGTACCATATGTTAATTTCATCAGGTGTGCATTCAATTCCTGACGGTTAAATTTTTAAAACTAATTTAAAAATTTTGAGATAATTATAGATTCACATACAGTTGTAAGAAATAATAAAGAGATCTCACATGCCCTTTAATGGTAACATTTTACAACAAAACTATAGTATAATATCCCAACCGAGATTCTGCCATTGATATAATGAAGATACAAAATATTTCCATCAACACAAGGGTACCTCATGTTGTCCTTTTCTAGCTACACTCATTTCCCTCCCATCCCCACCCCTCCTCAATTCCTGGCAACTAGTAATCTGTTTCTCATTTCTGTAATTTTGTCATTTCAAAAAAATTATATAAATGGAATCATACAGTATATAACCTTTTGGGACTGTTTTTTTTTTTTTTTTTCCTACCAGCATATAGTTCTCTGGAGATTTATCCAGGTTGTTGTATGTATCAATAGTTTAGTCCTTTTTATTGGTGGTTTGGTATGGAGATACCATAGTTTGTCTTACCACTCACCTGCTGAAGGACATCTGGGTTGTTTCCAGTTTTTGGCTATTATGAATAAGCTGCTATACACGTTTGTGTACAGGTTTTTGTGTGAACTTAAGTTTTTTGGTTTTTTAAAAATAAGATTTGTTTATTTATTTATTGGTTTTGTTTTGGCTGTGCCGCACAGCATGGCATGTGGGATCTTAGTTCCCTGACCAGGGATCAAACCTCCACCCCCTGCAGTGGAAGCACGAAGTCTTCACCAGTGGACCACCAAGGAAGTCCCCTGAACTTAAGTTTTCATCTCTCCAAAATAAATACCCAAGAATGCAATTACTGGGTCATATTGTAGTTGCATTTAGTTTTGGTTTTTTTTTTAACTTTTAAAAAAAATATTTATTTATTTAATTTTTGGCTGCGCTGGGTCTTTGTTGCTGCACGCGGGCTTTCTCTAGTTGTAGCGAGTGGGGGCTACTCTTCGTTGCAGTGCGTGGGCTTCTCATTTTGTGGCTTCTCTTGTTGTGGAGCACGGGCTCTAGGTATGTGGGCTGAATAGTTGTGGCTCATGGGCTTAGTTGCTCCGCCGCATATGGGATCTTCCCAGACCACGGATCAAACCCGTGTCCCGTGCATTGGCAGGCAGATTCTTAACCACTGCACCACCAGGGAAGTCCTCTCTCTCTCTTTTTAATCTTAGCCATTCTAATAGTTGTATAGTAATATCTCATATTGTGATTTTTAATTTGCATTTCCCTAATGCTAATGATGTTAAACAGCTTTTTCATGTGCTTATCTGCCATCTGTATATCCTCTTTGGTGAAATATCTGTTCATATTTTAGCTCATTTTCTGACTGGATTGTTTCCTACTGTTGAGTTTTGAGAGTTCTTTATGTATTCTAGATACTAGTCCTCTGTTGGATATTTCTGTATATTATATATATATATATATATATATATATATATATATAAATAATGTAAAGGTTTTTTAGTTGTATTTAGTGGGAGAAATCAGGAAAGGTATGTCTACTCCATCTTCCTCAAAATGGAAGTCCTGGTTAATTTTTAGTGGTTATCTTTCTTAGCATTAGATTTCTATTATATATAATTTTGGTTTCCAGTCTCTTTTTTGAATGAGATATTTTTGTTACTAATTTACCCCCTTCTCTGTTTAATAGCTTTGCAATTTCTTCCATCTAGCCCCCTAAGGACCTAGTCTGAAGAGGTCTTCTAATGGCCTGAGCCATTAGAAGATATTTAAGATATCACAGTTCTAATCATTGAACCAGCAGGCAGCTTCTTCACAACTCCTTAGGCTTCCCTCCTCCCCCACTCAATTAACTTTTTTTCTTTTTTAAGTAACAAATTCTTTATCAAGGGCAATTTTTTTTAAAGCTCCAACAATGGGTAGGTTCTATTATAATCAAACCTAATACAGTAGATTGATTTCATTAGTTGCTCCAATTCTTTACCTTTGTCTGAATCTACACAATTTGCCATGCAACTAACTTGCCACTTGTCACTCTGGTGTGAAGCCCTTTACCTATATACCCTTTAAAAAAAATCTGCTTTATAGTTATAATTTATATACAATAAAATCCATTTGTTTTAAAATATATAATTTGATGAGTGTGATTAATATTTACAGTTGTATAATTACTACCACAATCAATTTATAGAACATTTCCATTAGTCAAAAAGTACTCAGCCCTTGTGCAATCAATCTCATTTCACCATCCCCAGCCCCAGACAATGACTAATCTGGTTTATATTCCTATAGCTTTGCCTTTTCCAGAATTTCATATACAATGAATCAGACGGCATGCAGTCTTTCACATCTGGCTGCTTTCACTTAACATAATGCTTTTGAGATTCACCATGTTGTTGCATGTATCAGTAAGTAGTTCATTTCTTTTTGTTGCTAAGTTCAATTAACTTTTTAAAAGTCTCCTTCCATGAGACTGGTTGGGGGGTTGGCATCCTACTCCCCTGGCCTCAAGTTCTATTTATGAACTATCTCTATAGATATTTTCAGTAACAGGAACTCATCTCTCAGGCACCATTCTCTGGTCCCATACCTGGAGGCCAGCAGGCCCACAGTTTCAGCCTCATTCAGTGACTTGCATCTCTTCTGTTTGTGGTCCATGGATAAGATTATTTTGTTTGTGAGCCCAAACATGTTCTTTGATTTTCACTTTATATATTTTACTTCTTGCTATGTGTTCAGAACAAAAGGGATGTGTCGAAAGTTTGAATACAGTAATTCAATGTGCCCAAAGGCACATTTTCTATGTAATGTATCTAGAGAATAAGACTCTAGAATTCGGACTTCCCTGGTGGCACCGTGGTTAAGAATCTGCCTGCCAATGCAGGGGACACGGGTTCGAGCCCTGTCTGGGAGGATCCCACATGCCGCGGAGCAACTAGGCCTCTGCGCCACAACTGCTGAGCCTGCGCTCTAGAGCCCGCGAGCCAAAACTACTGAAGCCTGCGCACCTACAGCCTGTGCTCCGCAACAAGAGAAGCCACTGCAATGAGAAACCCATGCACCACAATGAAGAGTGGCCGCTTCTCGCCACAACTGGAGAAAGCCCGTGTGCAGCAACGAAGTCCCAACACAGCTAAAAATAAAATAAAAAAAAAAAAAAAAAAAAAGAACTGAGCAGAAAAGAAAAAAAAACAACTTAAAAGACTTAAAAGACTTTTGTTTGTCTTTGGTCATAGACTAATAAAATACTATTTGATTAAGCACTCCTAGGGCCTATCTGTAATAACTCAACTATATTCTTCTTTGATGTAGAATGCTGTGTAAAGATAACTGAACTTGCAGTCAGAAAACCTTAGTCCAAATCCTTGCTCTGGGATTTCCCTGGTGGTCCAGTGGTTAAGACTCCGTGCTCTCAATGCAGGGGGCCCGGGTTCGATCCCTGGTCAGGGAACTGGATCCCGCATGCCACAACTAAGAGCCTGCATGCCGCAACTAAGACCCAACGCAGCCAAAAATAAATAAATAAATACATAAATTAAAAAAAAAAAAAGCTACTTTGTAAATAAGGAAATGGAAGCCCAGAAAGGTTAAGTAATTTACTCATTACTCATTATTGATGAGTGGTCAGATCTTCAAGGCATTACACATCTATCTCTTAATGGGTTCTGATTCTTTTTACACAACTTCCTTAATATGTCCCTTTATCTTCATCTTAGATAAAAGATACATAAAGGACTGTAGGGAGGCATCCAGGGGGGAAAAGGACAGGATTCCTATCCCTTTCTAGGGCCCTGGCATCTTAAGGGAAATGACAAACCTCCTAAGAAAGCAATTAGGCTAAATTCTCTCTGGCTGTTAGCAAAGTGAATCCATATGGATGTCTCCTCCCAGTGATGGGCTGCTCTGATTACTGTATAACCAATTTGAATAGGAACAGGGTACATTTATTTCTAGACAAGGTAAGACTTAGAAGTAGGCACCTCATTAACAAGGTCAGATGAGCACAGCTGTATATAGAGAGCAGGTATACAATCAGAAGAGGAATGTTATTCCTCCTCTTGAAACAGCTGGGTAGGAACACGTGTTTATAAATCTGTCTCCCTCCTCTGGTATAATCTGCAAACGTTAACAATAATGAATGAGCTGAAAAGATGACAGGTCAGAGTGCTGGAAATGGGAGAGGGGAAGAGGAAAAATTCCAATATGGAAAAACAAAATGGAGGCTTGTTTAAATGTCAGAGCAAACAGTTTTCTGAAGTATAACTCTCTTCCTACAAGGTTCTGAGTTGAGACAGCTGGGAGAATAAGAAGACAGGAAGGAAAAAGCAGAAAATAACACTTAACAGACCTAGTTTCTCTATTAAGGGCTAGCTTTAAGGCAGCAAGTAGGCTGAAGAGAAAGAGAAAAGTTAGTTTTCATTTTAGAAAGCTTTCTATTTTGAATAAGTGTTCACAAAATAAGGAAAGGGTTGGCATGTTTGAAGATAATAAAAATAATAATATGCTTAAAGTAGTAGTAAAAGTAGTGCTTTGTGTTTCTCTAGGAGGTTATTTTCATATTTACCAAGGGCCTCACAGACATAATCTCATTAAACATTACTAAGTTTTAGAGTGCTGAGTTAAGTATTCTCCCTTCTTAAAGGCGATCAACACCGGAACACGGTAAAGGGGAAATGACTTAGGTATGAGGCAGCAATCAGGTTCCCCCAGCTCACAGGAGGAGTGCAGTGTTAAGACAAAACCCAATCCCAAAGCAGCACTACTTTGTTTCGAGGACAATTCAAAACAGTTGTGCAGGGACTTCCCTGCTGGTCCAGTGGTAAGAATCTGCCTTCCAATGCAGGGGACGCGGGTTTGACCCCTGGATGGGGAACTAAGATCCCACGTGCGGCGGGGCAGCTAAGCCCATGCACCACAACTACTGAGCCCACGTGATCTAGATCCCTTGGGCCACAACTAAGAGAGCCCACGTGCCACAACTACTGAGCCCATGCACTTTGCTGCCACAATGAGAAGCCCACATGCTGCAATGAAGAACCTGCGTGCCCATATATGTGGAACCTAGAAAATGGTACAGGTGAACCGGTTTGCAGAGCAGAAATTGAGACACAGAAGTAGAGAACGAACGTATGTACACCAAGGTTGGAAAGTGGCTAGGGGTGGGGGTGGTGGTGTGATGAACTGGGAGATTGGGATTGACATGTATACACTGATGTGTATAAAATGGATGACTAATAAGAAAATAAATAAGTAAACATTAAAAAAAACCCCACGTGCCGTGACTAAGACCCGACGCAGCCAAATAAATAAATAAATAAATAAATAAATAAATATTGAAGGAAAAAAAGAAAAACAGTCGTGCAGTCAAGACTGGTACAAGCACAATAGTGGAAAGAGTAAATTTTACCTCCAGAGCCCTCATTTTTACCATTTCCACTTAGTACATGCTTTCTCTCAGGGATCTAATAACCTAATGCTCAGTTGACCACTTTCCTTCTTGTATGCCATGTGCTTCCTTGCTTCCTAGCTTCCACTTTCCTTCTTGAAAACACTTCCTTCATTTGGCTTCCAGGACAAGGACACCACACTGGCCTAATTTTCTTCTCATTGTTCTGCTCACTCCTTCTCAGCACCTTTTGCTGTTACTTCTTCATATCTAACTAATGACTCAAACTTCTATCTCCAGCACCTACCTTTTCCCTGAACTCCAGATTCATATATCTAATTGCAAATTTGACATTTCCATTTGATGTCTCAAAAGAGATTTCAAACTTAACATGACCCGAACTGAGCTCCTGATATCCACCTGTTCCTTGACCACTCCCTTGCCCCCTGCTCCCAATAACAACTTGGCCTGAGTTTTCCCTATTTCAGGTAATGGCATTTCCATCCTTTCAGGTGTTCAGGTCAAAAACCTTGGGAGTTCTGCTTGACTCCTCTCTTACTCTCACACCCCACACCCGACAGGCAGCAAATCTTGTTGGCTCAACCTTCAAAACATATCCAGATTTTGATCATATCTCACTATCTCCACTTCTCTGGCTCCAAGTACTCCTCTAATTATTGCAATACCCATCCTATCCCTCTCTGACCCATTCTCAACACAGGAGCCAGAGAGATCCTGTTAAAATCCAAGTCATAGCCTATCATTCCTCTACTCAAAACCTTCCAAAGGCTTCTTTCCATTTCACCCAGATTAAAGGGCAAAATTCTTATTGTGATCTCAAAGGATTCATGTGCTCTTGGCCCTCATTACCTCTCTGATCAACATCTTCTACTACTCTGCCCCTCACACTCTGTTCTGGCACGTGAGCTACTTGTTCCTTGAACACAAGAGGCATGTTCTCATCTTAGGGCCTTGAACTTGCCATTCCATCATCAGTAACATCCCTTCCCCCCATCCCCCATATTCTCAAAGCTACTTTCCCTTCATTTCTTTCAAATATTTTCTCAAAAGTCATCTCAGTGAGGCCATCCCTCATTCCCACTCCCCACTTATATACTTTCTAGTTCCCTTTCCTACCTTCCTCCTCATAATATTTATCAGTATGTAACATAGCAGAAATTTTATTTATTCATCTTGCTTATTGTCTGTTCAGTCCTATTAGAATGTAAACTCTATGAAGAGCAAGATTTTTGTCAGTTTTTTTGGACTGCTGTATCTATAAGAACTAGAAACATTTTTGGCATATAGTAGATGCTCAATAAATATATGCTGAATGAATGAATGCTCCTTGTTTCTCTCCAGAAACTCTGTTCAAGTAAGGTATAAAAAACTGATAAACAGAAACCTCAATTAAATAGTGTTGGGGGGGCTTCCCTGGTGGCGCAGTGGTTGAGAGTCTGCCTGCTAGTGCAGGGGACACGGGTTCGAGCCCTGGTCTGGGAGGATCCCACATGCCGCGGAGCGGCTGGGCCCGTGAGCCACAATTGCTGAGCCTGCGCGTCTGGAGCCTGTGCCCCGCGACGGGAGGGGCCGCGATAGAGAAAGGCCCGCGCACCGCGATGAAGAGCGGTCCCCGCACCGCGATGAAGAGTGGCACCCGCTTGCCACAACTGGAGAAAGCCCTCGCACGAACCGAGGACCCAACACAGCCAAAAATAAATAAATAAATAAATAAATAAATAAATAAGAAAATCCTTTAAAAAAAAAAAAAAATAGTGTTGGGGGACCACAAGAAGGAGCTCTCATGCCCTGTGATGATAGCAGAGCCCAAACAGTAGGAAGAAAGACTCCTCTTCTTTCCTGGCAAGGACTCAGCCAATGAAAAGCTATGGACTCTGTTTACTATAGTGTTCCCAATTTCCCTTTCCCCTCTATAAAAGTGTTCTTCCCTTGCTGTGCAGGAACTTGCATGTGGCTCACCATGGTTGCAGACGCTGAATTGCAATTCTCTGCTGATCTCAAATAAGCCCATCTTTGCTGGAGAAATATCTGGCCATCTATTTGATTTAGGTCAACATTTTGGTGGCCCATATGGGGACCAGAGGAGACCCCTGAAGACTCCAGGACTGGTGAGCAAACAGGTGAGGTACCCACAGTTGAGCCCACTGAGCTCACTGCTTTTCTGGCTGACCCTGGAATTTGGAGGGTCTTTCTCCTGGATCCAAGCTCATGCCCTCTTTGTGTATGAAGCTCTCCAGGCTTTACTCAGGATCCATTTTAAGGTTTTGTTTTTCTGGTTAAGGCCTTATTCTGTATGGCCTTGTTTGGCACTCATTTGGCACTTCAGTGTGATTTTGAAATCAGACTGTTTTAACTGAAGTTGGGTGAGAAGCTATTGGCCCATTCCTCTGGGAACAGGGGCTGCTTCACTGAAACTGTGCCAGTTCAGTCACTGGCCCATTCCTATGGACTAGGGGCTGTTCTCTGGAAAATGGCTGAAAAGCCTTTGGCCTGGTTCCTCCAGGTACAGGCTGTTTCCTTAGAAATGGCTGTGTTAGCTTGCAGGCTGTTTGAATTGAGCTGTTTGAACTGTAAGTTGTTTGAGCTGTTTGAAAATTGTTCTTTTACTCTAGAGGAAAACCTCTGAGAAATGGGATCCCAGTTATCTGTGGGCCCCCACACCCTGCGACTCTGGCCAATTTTATGTTTAAAAACTGTGGTCCTTCCTCATGCGCATTTCTAACTAAAGGGACCAACCTGTCCAAAGGCAATTTAGAATATCAACGGCCATTTTGGGGAACTTTTAAAATCTCCAAACTTAATTTCCTTAAAACTGAACTGGACTACAATAGCTCAGAAATTTCCAGAGCTGAATGGTATGCCTATTTCAACTGGCATTTTAAGGCTTCCAAACATTATCAGAAACCTAAAACTGCTTCTCTGCAAAATAAGATTTTAAGATTAACTGAGGCAAATAAATGATTAAAGAAAGATAAAATGGCTCCTGAAGTCTCAGGCTCTTCTTCTTGGCTTCGTCTCAGGCTCCACCTCTGGCACCGCCTTTCTCTCCCTTGGCTTCTTGTGGCCAGACTCTGCCTCCAGCACCATTTCAATCATTCCTTCTATACTGCCTCTGCCTCCTCTTTACCCTCAATTCCCTCATACAAATTCTCTCCCGGAACTTACCCCCTCTCTGAAACTCTCCCAGCTCCCTTTTCCTCTCAACTTGTTAGAACCTGTCCCTTAAAAATTAAGCCTTCTGGGCTTCCCTGGTGGCACAGTGGTTAAGAATCCGCCGGCCAATGCAGGGGACACGGGTTCAAGCCCTGGTCTGGGAAGATCCCACATGTCACGGAGCAACTAAGCCAGTGTGCCACAACTACTGAGCCTGCGCTCTAGAGCCCGCAAGCCACAACTACTGAGCCCACGAGCCACAACTACTGAGCCTGTGTGCTACAACTACTGAAGCCCATGTACCTAGAGCCCATGCTCTGCAACAAGAGAAGCCACTGCAATGAGAAGCCTGTGCACCGCAACCAAGAGTAGCCCCCGCTTGCCACAACTATAGAAAGCCTGCGTGCAACAATGAAGACCCAATGCAGCCAAAAATAAATAAATAAAATAAAATTTTAAAAAATCATAAAAAAAAATTAAGCCTTCTGAGGATCCAGAGGTTAAACCCTTAATTTCTTATATTCCCTTATATTGAACTGTGAGCCATTGTCAAAGATTTTCCCAAAGTAACTGAAGATCCTCACAGATTTTCTGAGGAATTTATTTTTTTAAATTTTATTGATTGATTGATTGATTGATTGATTTTTACTTGGTTGCACCGGGTCTCAGTTGTGGCTTGTGGGCTCTTTTTTTTTTTTTTTAATATCTTTATTGGAGTATAATTGCTTTACAATGTTGTGTTAGTTTCTGTTGTACAACAAAGTGAATCAGCTATAAGTATACATATAGCCCCACATCCCCTCCCTCTTGAGCCTCCCTCCCACCCTCCCTATCCCACCTGCATGGGCTCCTTAGTTGCTACATGCGAACTCTAAGTCGCAGCATGTGTGTGGGATCTAGTTTCCTGACCAGGGCTTGAACCCAGGCCCCCTGCATTGGGAGCACAGAGTCTTAACCACTGCACCACCAGGGAAGTCCCTGAGGAATTTAATATAGTCATTCAAATTTACCAATTTGCTTTCCCTGACTTATATCAGCTAGTTCATATACTTGTTGGTGAAGGCCAGGCCCAGCATTGGATGAAAACTGCTAATTGGGAAAATCCTGAAATGTCTCTAGAATTACAACTGGGAGACCAGCCCACTAACTTACTACATGATCAGGTTCGAGATATGGCTAAGCGACTTCATCGAGCAATTCTTAGGGCTTTTCCAAAGCCTGTTGATTGGAACAAACTTCAGGCTTGCATACAAAAATCTGAGGAAACTGTTCATAACTATTATAATCGACTTCAGATTAAAAAAAAAAAATTCTGGTCTTCCTTCATGTGTTGATTCCACCTGGTAGTTTTTAACTCTATTTTTATTAATGGGCTGAACTGGGATCTTTCCCATCTAGTAAAAAAGACCAGGATGGAATGGGAAACTATGTCCATCCCAGATTTAATTAATCTGACAAACCAGTTCTCTTGCACTCTAGATGAGTCACCTAAATGGGAGACCACCAAAATTCTTAATCTTCAAATCCAGCAAATGAAGGCTCCTAAACAAAACCAAAACCCTCCTAGTTTCTGCTATTATTGCAAAGAGCTAGGACATTGGAAAAGAGACTGCTACAAATTTAAGTACTTTAGGCATCTTCAGCTCTCTAACCAGCCGTTCCAACATCCTCCCAACTCTCAATTATGGGGCTCTGAGGAACTACCAGGGATTTTCCCAATTCTCCCTCTTAATCGACTTGGAGAAACGTTTCTCCAGATTGGGAATGGGTCTCTTCCAGCCCTAAATGATGCTGCAGCCACCCTCTCAGTGCTCAACGCAACTAATATAAAGCAGCCCCTGCCTGGGAATATTAAAGCATTTCAGGACTCCCCTGGCAGTCCAGTGGTTAAGACTCCGTGCTTCCAATTCAGGGGGCTCGGGTTCGACCCCTGGCTGGGGAACTAAGATCCCACATGCCACGAGACGTGGCCAAAAAAATCCCCCCAAAACCCCAGTTCAAATAGTGGGGATCTCTAATGAACCTCAAAGGGTTCCTATCTCTGACCAATTCCCTTTTGTTTAGGCCCTTTCAGATACATACACCCTTTTCTCCTTAGTTTCTCTGTCCCTACCCATTTATTAGGCCGAGACTTTTTAGAAAAGTATCATGCCAAAATTTCTTTCTCCCAAAGGGAGGAGTTAATTGTAGAATTTGACAGTAGTCATCAAAGTAACCAGCCAGGTGAATTAAATGATCCTTTGACATCTTTTATTTGTTCTAGAGCTGATTCTGGAAACACTGATCATTTGTCCCTATTCAATCAGCTGCCACCTTCCTTACGGGCAAAATCTCCAACTGATATTGGCAAAATTAATAGTGCATCTCCCATCAAGTTTCACATAGATTCCTCAAAACCTCTTCCCAGAATTAATCAATATCATATAAAGTAAAGCAGCCCTTCAAGGCACAAAGCCCATAATTGAAGATTATAAGGCTTGAGGCCTCTTTACCCCTTGTACTAGCCCCTGTAACACTTCCATTTTCCCAGTGAGAAAACCTAAGGGCCAAGGGTGGAGGCCCAGGACCTCTGAGCAAAAAAAAACAACACTGTAGGAAGTTCCCTGGTGGTCCAGTGGTTAGGATTTGGCACTTTCACTGTTGTGGCCCGAGTTCAATCCCTGGCTGGGGAAGTAAGATCCCGTAAGCTGCGCGGCACGGCCAAAAACAAACAAAAAAACAAACAGGGGGCTTCCCTGGTGGCGCAGTGGTTGAGAGTCCGCCTGCCAATGCAGGGGACACGGGTTCGAGCCCTGGTCTGGGAAGATCCCACATGCCGCGGAGCAACTAGGCCCGTGAGGCACAACTGCTGAGCCTGCGCGTCTGGAGCCTGTGCTCCGCAACGGGAGAGGCCGCGATAGTGAGAGGCCCGCGCACCGCGATGAAGGGTGGCCCCCGCTTGCCGCAACTAGAGAGAGCGCTCGCACAGAAACGAAGACCCAACACAGCCAAAAATAAATAAATAATTAATATAAAACTTTAAACAAACAAACAAACAAAAAAACATTGTTATCCCTCAATACCTTGTTCCTAACCCTCATACGTTACTAACATCTATTCCTATCAGAAGTAAATTCTTTACTGTAACTGATTTATGAGTTCACTTTTTAGTATTCCAGTTGATGAAGCTAGCCAACACCTGTTTGCCTTCATTTGGGAAGAAAAACAATTCACCAGGACAGTAATGTCTCAAGGGCTTTATTGAGAGCCCTTCATTTCTCACCAACCCTGAAGGCTGATCTGGATGATATAAAGTTCAGGGGTTCTACTTTGTTGCAGTATGTAGATGATTTGCTTCTTTGCTCTCCTTTTCTCTTCACAGGAAGACAGCGACCACTTGCTAAAACTTTCAGGTTTAAAACTATTATATATAGGATGGATAAACAACAAGGTCCTACTGTATAGCACAGGGAACTATATTCAATATCCTGTGATAAACCACAATGGAAAAGAATATATATATATGCATAACTGAGTCACTTTGTTGTACAACAGAAATTAAAGACAACACTGTAAATCAACTATACTTCAATAAAATTAAAAAACAAACAAACTTTTAGGCTTAAAGGGACACAAGGTCACCAAAGAAAAACTGCAGTTTGCCCAAACCTAGTTTCAATATTTAGAGCATCTGATCTCAAAATAAGGGCTACAATCAGATCCAGATAGACTTCATGGTGTCCTAAGTTTCCCCAAACCCAAAACTAGGTGCCAACTGAGAGGGATTCTTGAGCTACTGGTTATTGCTTAAATTGGATTCTAAATTTCTCTCTATGGCCAAACCTCTGTATGTCTTACTCAACATTAACAATCCTGACCCAATTTTATGGGAAGAACTGGACAACATGGCCTTTAAGGCCTTAAAGGGGAGTTTTATGAATCCACCTGCTCTTGGGCATCACAATTATCAAATTCCCCTTTTCCTTTTTTGTTTATGAAAAGGAAGGGAATGCCCTTGGGGTACCTACCCAAAAACAAGGGACCACCAACAACCCATAGGATATTATAGCCAGTAACTGGACTCTGTGGCATGGGAACACCTCCTGCCCTTGCCTTAGAGCCATTACAGCCACTGCCCTTTTAGTTAAAGCAACCAAGAAAATCACTATGGGATGCCCTTTAGCCATTTTTATACCTCATGCGGTAGAAGTTCTCCTGAATTCTCATCACACTCAACATTTCTCAGCAGCCAAACGAAAGCAGCCAAATCTCTGTCATGGCTCAAAGGGATATTTCCCCAAATGATGACTTAGGGAAACTGGCTAGAGAAGCCCAACAATTGGCCGCAGAAAAGGAAAAGCAAGGTTGGAAATTCAACCATTTTTGGTTTGATAAAAAGAGAAAGCTCTGGTTTGGACCAAATAACAACCCAGTCTTACAGAGGACTCTAAAATTCCCACTCCCCACCACTGTCCATGCATTAAACTACTGGTGTACTGACAAAATGATCGCATTTATAAACCAATATGAGTGGGGAAACATTAAGAAAGCTACAAAAAGTGACTACCGCACTTGTCCCACTTGTCCAAAGTACAACCCAGGGAAGCCTGTTTGTACTGCTCCTGGACATTTTAAACTGCTTAATTCGGGACTTCCCTGGTGGTCCAGTGGTAAAGAATCTGCCTTCCAACGCAGGGGACACAGGTTCGATCCCTGGTCGGGGAACTAAGATCCCACATGCTGCGGGGCAACAAAGCCCGCGTGCCACAACTACTGGGCCTGCGTACCACAACTACAGAGCCCACGCGCTACAACTACAGAGCCCATGCGTTCTGGAGCCCGCGCCACAACTAGAGAAGAGAAAACCTGCATGCCACAACTAGATCCCGCGTGCTGCAACAAAGACCCGACGCAGCCAAATAAATAAATAAATAAAATTTAAAAAATGCTACTAAACTGATTAATTTGAGGTTTGGCAAATGGATGTCATACCACTCCCTCCATCTCATGGATGTGAATACATTTTAGTCATGGTCTGTATGTTTTCACAATGAACTGAAGCCTTCTCTTACAGACAGGCTACTGCCTCTTCTGTGGCTAAGGTCTTTTTGGAAAAGATTATCCCTACCTGGGGAACTCCTCTCAAACTTTACAGTGATCGAGGAACCCATTTTACTGGCCAGGTACTTCAATGAGCCTGTGCTGTTTATCCGGTTTTACAAGTTTCACTGTGCTTACCACACTCAATCCTCTGGTTTCGTGTAACACACCAACCGCATTTTTAACACTGAATTGGCAAAACTGGTAGAGGCCCTCCAAATACCTTGGCCAAAAGCATTGCTGTTAGTCCTTCCAAATCTCAGATCCACCCCTTTTAGAACTCATAAACTCTCACCCTTTGAGATAGTCATAAGATGTCCAATGCACTTGGCTTCTGCTTCTTTTGACCCACAAGTGATAAAAGGAGAGATACTCTAATACTGCAAAGGCCTAACTGCTTCTATTAAAAATAACCATGCTTTCAGCCATTATGGAGAACAGTATGGAGGTTCCTTGAAAAACTAAAAATAGAACTACCATATGACCCAGCAATCCCACTACTGGGCATATACCCTGAGAAAACCATAATTCAAGAAGAGTCATGTACCACAATGTTCACTGCAGCACTATTTACAATAGCCAGGACATGGAAGCAACCTAAGTGTCCATCGACAGATGAATGGATAAAGATGTGGCACATATCTACAAGGGAATATTACTCAGCCATAAGAATAAACAAAACTGAGTTATTTGTAGTGAGGTGGATGGACCTAGAGTCTGTCATACAGAGTGAAGTAAGTCAGACAGAGAAAAACAAATACCGTATGCTAACACATATATATGGAATCTAAAAAAAAAAAAAGGTTCTTATGAACCTAGGGGCAGGACAGGAATAAAGACACAGACGTAGAGAATGGACTTGAGGACAAGGGGAGGGGGAAGGGTAAGCTGGGACGAAGTGAGAGAGTAGCATGGACATATATACACTACCAAATGTAAAATAGATAGCTAGTGGGAAGCAGCTGCATGGCACAGAGAGATCAGCTTGGTGCTTTGCGACCACCTAGAGGGGTGGGATAAGGAGGGTGGGAGGGAGACACAGAGGGAGGGGATATGGGGATATACGTATGCATATAGCTGATTCACTTTGTTATACAGCAGAAACTAATAACATTGTAAAGCAGTTATACTCCAATAAAGATGTTAAAAAAAAATAAAATTACCATGCTTTGGTAAAGCAGTCTTTTCACAGTGTACCCTTGGGAGACGAAGACCTTAAGCATCACACCTTGTAACCTGCAGATTTCACCTATTGGGAAAGAATTCTCTTATACCTCACTGGAAAGTCCCCTATCGGGTACTGCTAACCAACCGTTGTACCACTAAAGTCCAAGAAACAGATTCTTGGCGAGTCATGTGATACAAGTAAAGAAAGCACCAAACCCTGACTGGACCTGCACATTATCTGGGTTACCTGAAAGTGAAGATTTCCCAGAACAGAAGCGACAACATCTGATGAGACAGCTTTCCCAAGATATCTGGACCAGCCCTGTTGGAAGTTTGTTGCCAAACCTCTGATGATGATATAACACTTCAGATGATCTCAAATGTTTATGATCTTGATAACATACGGACTTCAGATAAAAAGTGCTTGAGAATTCTGCCTTCTACCCTCCCTTTTCACTCGAACGTGACCTCAATAGGTTTCCAATCTGTGCACTTTCCCTCTGCCTTGAGACATTACACCTAGGAAAGGTCCTTCCTGGCATTGAGGGACAAAAAGCTGCTGAAACTAGAAAAACTGACTTTTGGTCAGTGACGTTTTCAGAGAAAGATCTTGATTAAAAGGGGGAAATGTAAAAGATTAATAAACAGAAACCTCAATTAAATAGAGCTGGGAGACCAGAAGAAGGAGCTCTTATGCTCTGTGATAACAGCAGAGCCCAACAGGAAGAAGAATGACTCCTCTTCTTTCCTGGCAAGGACTCAATCGTGGTTTCTTTGTTTACTTTAGCACTCCCAGCTTCCCTTTCCCATCTACAAAAGTGTTTTCCTTCCCTTGCCATGTAGGGACTTGAATGTGGCTTACCATGGTTGCAGACCCCAAATTGCAATTCTCTGACTATCCTGAATAAACCCATCTTTGCTGGAGAAATATTTGGCAGTTTTATTTGTTTTAAGTCATTAAAAGAAAAACTTCCAGGTAGTTCCATTCTTATACATAATGGGGCTTATACATAATGGGAGTTTTACTAGTGTTTGAATACAGTAATAGTTTATTTTGTGAGTTGAATAAGCATCTACTTTACCCAACTGAGTCAGTAACCAGCTGTATGATTCTGGGCAAGCTACTTTATCCTCCTTTGTTGGACTAGACCTCTAGAATTCTGTGATTCTATGAAAGGCCATGAAACTCAAGCACTTAAAAGTATAAATGACTAATAAAATGCTATTTCCCATGGAGTTTTAACAATGATCAAAGACTTAAGCTAAACAAAATACAAGGCAAGAAATATAAGGCATGTCATTTCAGATATTGTTTACCTGGTAGAAAAAATTTTTTTCTGAGTGGGAGTATAAATTGGTAAAAGCACTCTGGAAAACTATTTTGTTTCTACCAAACTCATGTATTTCTAAGCAGATCTTCTAAAGCGAAACATACACCTACCCTATGACCCAGCAGTTCTCAGAAACAAGAACTTATATCCAACAAAAGACATGTAAAAGAATGTTTATAGCAGCTTCACTCATAATAGTCCCAAACCAGAAACAACTCAAATGTCTGTAAAAAGTAGAATGGATAAACTGTGGTATATTCATAATGTAATACTATAATGCTCTGAAGAATGAACTACTGCTATACATTACAAAATGGATGAATCTTACAGACATAATGTTAAGTGAAAGAAGCCAAACAAGAGTACATACCATGTGATCACATTTCAAGGTAGGATAACTCATCTATAATGATACAAATCAGAATGGTGGTTACCTTTTGGGGTGGTATTGACTGCAGAGGGCATGACAGAATCTTCTAGGGGTACTGGTAATGTTCTAATTCTGGATGTAGGTAGTAGTCACACAGCTATATACATATGTAAAAATTCATCAAACCATGTACTTAATATTTGTGCATTTTATTTATGTTATACTTCAATAAAACATTAAAGCAGGGACTTCCCTGGTGGCACAGTGGTTGAGAATCCACCTGCCAATGCAGGTTTGATCCCTGGTCCGGGAAGATCCCACATGCCGCGGAGCAACTAAGCCCGTGTGCCACAACTACTGAGCCTGTGCTCTAGAGCCCACGAGCCACAACTACTGAAGCCCACGTGCCACAACTGCTGAAGCCTGCGCACCTAGAGCCTGTGCTCCGCAACAAGAGAAGCCACCACAATGAGAAGCCCGAGCACTGCAACGAAGAGTAGCCCCTGCTCACCTCAACTTGAGAAAGCCCTCATGCAGCCAGCGAAGACCCAACACAGCCAAAAATAAATAAATAAATGAATAAATTTAAAAAAATAATAAAACATTAAAGCAATCTACAGCAGGCAGTAGGTTCTCTCTCAGTAGCATTCTACTCTATCAAAGAGTTAAAAAACTCTCTGGAATATAGTGACCAACTCAGTAAACTTCTACAGAGAAAGTCTATCTCCCCCGAGGTTAATCAACAAACAATTTTTTAACACCAGAAACTAACACAACATTGCAAATCAACTATACTTCAGTTAAAAAACCCCAAAAACAAACAAACAAAAATGAACAACTTTTTGGTATCAACATGTATCAGGGGATTGTGTCGGGCATAAAGTGTAAAATACATATAATGATTCTTTATTTACTGGCAACACCTCTAAATGTTTCTACTGCTACTATGCCTAGAGAGGGCACAGGAAATCCATATATTGCTGGTGGGTGTATAAAGCTGGTCCAACCTCTGGTGGCAATCGGGCATTATCTTTCAAAAAGCACATTCTCTTTGACCCAACAAATCCACTTGAAGGTATTTACCCACAAATATTCTCAGTGTACAAAATGAACAAGGTACTTACTGCTGCAGCAGTGTTTATAATAGAAAAAGATGGGAAACTAACTAAATGTCCTTCAATGAAGAAGCAATTAAATACATTTCTGCATATCCATACAATGGAATACTATGCAGCTGTTAAAAAACAACTATAAATAAACTGATATGGAACAAATTCTGAGATATACAGGCAAATGGAAAAAAAAGCAAGGTACAGAACAGTAATTACAGTATGCTACCATGTGTGTAAAAATAACCATATAAGTGTCTATTTATAAGTGCACAGAAGGTCTCTGAAAGGATAAATAAACTAGTATTAGTGGTCTTCCCTAGGGAGGGAAACTGGGTGGTTGGAATTCAGGGGAAGGAAACTTGTTTTTCATTGTATATTCATTTTACCGTTGAATTTTTATACCATATACATGTGTTACCTATTCAAAAAAAAAAAGGTAAAAATAGTAATTAATTTTGGTAGGACAAAATGCTAAATTTTTTTTCCTTTTAGGAAAGGAAAATATTATAATTGAAGAGGGCAAATAAGTGGCAGGATGAATACCATCTCTGAAACCCTGTCTCACTTCTTGTAAATGGGTAATTTCTCTTTATTCAGTTCAGAGTATCAAAGTGATTGTGGCAGTTTTAAAATATGTCCACAAATTCTTTGATATTCTTCCCTCTAAAAGGAGAGGTCTAATTCCCCTCACCCTGACTGTGGGTTACAATTAGCAACTTGGTTCTAATAAACAGAATGTGGTGAAAGTAGCCTTCTCAGACTAGGTGATAAAAGGCAACGTGGGTTCCTCCTAGTTTTTCCTCTTGGATTACTTCTCTTGGGGAAGTTAGCTGCTGTGTTATGAGGACACTGAAGTAGCCTACCCTATGGAGAGGTGCATGAGGCCAGAGACTGAGGCCTCCTGATAACAGACACGTAAGTGAGCCAACTTGGAAGTGATCCTCAAATAAGCTTTCAGATGATAGCAGCCCAGTTGACATTTTGACTGCAACTTCATGAGCAATCTTGAGACAGAATCAGCTACTTAAGCCACTCTTGAATTGCTGACCCACAGAAACTATAAGTTTTAGAATGCTATATTTTGGGAATAATTTGTTATACAACAACAGATAACCTAGAATAGCGTTTTATCCTAAGCAGACAAAGAATTCATTCAACTTATTCCTTCCTGGAGCAAATATTTACTGAGCCTCTATTATTTGCCAGGCATTATGGTAAGTATTAAAGTTATAAAAAACAACTAAGAAGATACCAAGGTCCATTTCTGGGCTGGAAGCAAATATTTATTAAGAGCCTACACTGGACTAGGTACTGGAGAACAAAGATAAACAAGGCCAGCTGCTTGCTCTCAACATAAGGGACTGAAAAATAGGTTAGGGGGAAGAGGTCACATGTGACTGAATACGCCAGTAGCTTTGAGTTTTCAAATGGAAACATCAGTATTTACCTATATGCTGCTTTTAAATCTTGTTTCAATCCCCATTGCCAATCCTGGTTGATGTTGACAACTACTCCCTGAATAAAGGGCAGGTTAGCATGCAAGTCTCCCTTTCCCTCTTTCCCTCCCTCCCTCCCTCCCTCCTACCTTTCTCCCTCCCTCCCTTCAACAAATGTACACCTACTTTGGCTCAAGAGTATCTGGGATATAGCAATGCACAAAGTTGACAGCTCTTGCTCTTATACAACTTATATTCAAGTAGTGGGAGACAGACAAGTAAATATATGTTAGACAGTGGTAAGCCCTATGGAGATAAATGAAGCAGGAGCAAATGAATAAAGAATGTGAGGGATGGGATGTTGCTATTTTATAAAGGGCAGTCAAGAGAAGCCTTATTGAGAAGGTGACATTTAAGCAGAGGAACCTGCGTGAGCCATGAGGAAATTAGAAGGAAGAACATTTGAGGCAGAGGAAAAACCAGGTACAAAGGCGCTGTAGTGCGAATGTGCTTGGCATGTTCTCAGGAAGCGCAAAGCGGAGTGAGACTATGGTGGCATAAGTGAGAAGAAGAGTAGGAAGAGATGAGGTCAGAGACGAGGGCAGCCCACATCATGCAGACCAGGGGTTTATAAACTTTTAATGTAAGGAACCCATTGTAAATATTTTAGCCTTTGCAGGCCACACAATCTCTGTGGTAACTTCTCAACCCTTGTAGCACAAAGCGTCACAGATAATACACAAATGAATGGGTTATGGCTGTGCTCCAATGAAATTACAAAAACAGGCAGTGGACTGGATTTGGCACTCTGACTGTAATTTGCAGGCCCCTGATATCAACAATTTAGCACCTTATAGCGCAAATAATGGAGGCCAGAGGGGAACAGAATATATATGCCCAGGCTTTGGCCTCAGAATGTATCCTTCACTGAAACAAAGCTATAAATGAGAGCTAACTGAAACACTTCTATTGACATTAAGCACTCAAAGGTTGTTTGTTGAATAGATAAACTGAAAAAGCAGATTGTCTGCAACCCAAAATAACAATTATTTATGTTTCTATAAATAAATGTTTTGAAAATAAAATTAACTTTGGAACACAAGCCATTCATAAATTGAGGACTCAATATACAGAGGATATTTTAATCTTTTTCTTCATGACTCAGGGACATTATTCTAGATATGATTATCCGGTGGTGTGGTAAAGGAATGTCCTTTTAAAGGTTACCGAGGCCTTAAGGGTCAATGACTCTATTAACTGTGATCAGACTTCTCTGTTGAGCTTTTGTGTTTTGCTTTTCAGTCTCCTACCTGGTTGTCAGCAGTCACTTTTTGTCATTAACATGTCTACCTTTTGCAGTAGTAGTCATTTCCATATTCCCAACCTCTGTATCACATCCAACTTGCTTCTTATAATCTACTTTAGATGAGGAAATCAGGGAGCCAGTACTAACGTAGGTCTATCATCAGGCCCTATAGTTCCTCTTAACTGACTTCACGGCCATATACATTCCACATGCATTAATTCCATGATTCTCTTAAGACTCTGTTATATTTGGAATGCAAAGTCCATGGGGAAAAATTCTATAGATATTAGCCAAAGGAATCAGTTAGTCAGACAAAACCATTTTTGGTAACTCCCTACAACTAATTTATCAGTGAGCTTTGAATGCAGTGTGGGGTGTATGTGATCAATGTCCAATAAACAAATTTTTAAAAATTGAAGACTTGTTTTTATTCCTCTTTTAAGTGTGTTATTTCTACCAACAGGTAATGAGGGTCTCAGTAGGCGTGCCAAGAATGCTTAGACATGGCAAAAAAATGAAACATACATCTTTAAGACTCTCTTAGACAGAGAAACTAAAAAACACTGCTTAAGGCAGTGGTTCTCAAAGTATGGTTCAGGGATGTCTGGCAGTCCCAAAGACAGTTTCAAGGGGTTTGCAAAGTCAAAACTATTTTCATAATAATATTAAGACAAATTTGGCTTTTTATTTTCATTCTCTCATGAGTGTACATAAGAGTTTTCCAGAGGAGGCATGACGTGATATTTCAACAAATTGGATATAGAAGTACACATGAGAATCCAGAGTGTCTCCTATTAAGCCAAACATTAAAAAGATTTGTAAAAATGTAAAATAATGCTACTCTCCTTACTAAATATTTTTGTTTTAGAAACTGTAGTTATTTTCATAAATATGGTAACATGTAAAAGGTTTATTATTGTTATTTTTAAATAGATTAATAAATATATGTATTTTTAAACATCTTTATTGGAGTATAATTGCTTTACAATGGTGTGTTACTTTCTGCTTTATAACAAAGTGAATCAGCTATACATTTACATATATCCCCATATCTCCTCCCTCTTGCGTCTCCCTCCCACCCTCCCTATCCCACCCCTCTAGGTGGTCACAAAGCACCAAGCTGATCTCCCTGTGGTATGAGGCTGCTTCCCACTAGCTATCTATTTTACATTTGGTAGTATATATAAGTCCGTGCCACTCTCTCACCTCGTCCCAGCTTACCCTTCCCCCTCTCCATGTCCTCAAGTCCATTCTATTTTTAATAGATTCTCAGTTTTAATTTCTGGTATGGCAAATATCAATAACTATAATATCAATAGATATAAACAAAAGCTCTTAGAGGTCCTTAACAATTTTTAAGGATGGAAAGGAGTCCTGAGTCTAAAAAGTTTCAAAACTGCTGACTTAAGGGATACAACCCAAGCATTATTTTACTTCTACCTTTTTATAAAGATGTTAACTAAGCTGCTGCTATCTTCATGCTGGAAGACAGAAAATTGGGGACCAGCCAGTTCTACCACTGCTGTCAGTTTTGCCTTGTGGGGATCCACTTGCCCAGTTGGAATTCTCCTAAGTTATGAGAATTTGGGACCCTGAAGAGAGGCAACTGATGATCTCTAATGGAAGCAGGGAATTTGGGGCATAATGAAAAGGGATCATGGGCTGAAAAAGGAGGAAGCAGAGCTGGCTTTCTGTGGCATCTGGATATGAGCCAGTCACCACGGCCTGTACGTTCTGCCTTTGAACTCTCTCTGAATAATATCTTCTTCCCCATCCCCAACCACAACCATCAGAATCCAGGTCCTCGTTAACTCACCTCTCGATTATTCTAACAGACTTTGAATTATGCTCCTAACTCCAATCTTTAATTCTTTCTGTCAATCCAGCCAGTAAACTACTGTCAGATTAATCTACCTCAAACAGTGCTTTCATGCAATGAGCCAGCAAATATATATTACTTATTATACTCCATCATTGTGCCAAGTGCTCGTAGAGATTCAAAACTTTCACTTAACTGAAAATCTTATTCTATTTGGGGGGAGGGAAATGAATATATATCAAATAATTATTAAAAAAATATGCTACACATACTGTGGTATAGACATGCAGTGTGACAGATCAGAGAAAGAATAGGTAGGATTTTGGTAACTCTTAAGAGGATCTGGGATGAGCTTGGTACACAGAAGGAAGAGTGAAACCATGTGATAATGAGCTGAGGCTACGTGTTGGAGAGCAGGAAGAAGATCTGAAGAAGATAGTCTAGGGCTTCCCTGGTGGCGCAGTGGTTGAGAATCTGCCTGCCAATGCAGGGGACACAGGTTCGAGCCCTGGTCTGGGGAGATCCCACATGCCGCGGAGCAACTAGGCCCGTGAGCCACAATTACTGAGCCTGCACGTCTGGAGCCTGTGCTCCGCAACAAGAGAGGCCGCGATAATGACAGGCCCGCGCACCGCGATGAAGAGTGGCCCCCACTTGCTGCAACTAGAGAAAGCCCTCGCACAGGAATGAAGACCCAACACAGCCATAAATAAATAAATTAAAAAAAAAAAAAAAGAAGATAGTCTAATACTTCATGCTAAAAAAAATACTTGTTAATTACTGATTGGTACACTAATGCATTAAAATAAATTACAGGGCTTCCCCGATGGCACAGTGGTTAAGAATCCGCCTGCCAATGCAGGGGACACGGGTTCAAGCCCTGGTCCGGGAAGATCCCACATCCCGCGGAGCAACTAAGCCTGTGAGCCACAACTATTGAGCCTGCGCTCTAGAGCCTGAGAGCCACAACTACTGAGCCTGTGTGCTGCAACTACTGACATCCGCGTGCCTAGAGCCCGTGCTCCGCAATAAGAGAAGCCACTGCAATGAGAAGTCCGTGCACCGCAATGAAGAGTAGCCCCCGCTCGCTGTAACTAGAGAAAGCCCGCGCGCAGCAACGAAGACCCAATGCAGCCCCCGCAAAAAATAAAAATAAATAAATAAATAAATTAAATAAATTATAGATAGAAAATAAGATAAAAACTTTTGATTGGTGTGCTAGGTTGCTTAATTTGCCCTCCCCTAACAGCTGCTGCTCACCATTGTTTTCTAAATATGGTAAGAATGAAGGTTATGGTTTTCAGTTTCTTTTTGTTATTACTTGATTCATTTTACACAATTCTCATGCCCATCCCCCCACTGTCATTTTTATGTTTAATGTAAATAAATGATACAAACATTTTTGTTTGTAGTATATTATTGTTTTGATTTCATGTATTTTCATATACATATATAGTATTATGTCACAGATTTCATTCTGGGTTTTTTTTTTATCAACTTGGCACTATGGGAGGGTCTGGGCAAGATGGCGGAAGAGTAAGACGCGGAGATCACCTTCCTCCCCACAGATATATCAGAAATACATCTACATGTGGAACTGCTCCTATAGAACACCCACTGAACGCTGGCAGAAGATGTCAGACCTCCCAAAAGGCAAGAAACTCCCCACGTACCTGGGTAGGGCAAAAGAAAAAAGAAATAACAGAGACAACTTGGCACTATGTTGTTAAGAATCATCTATATTTTGCTATATTGTATCTAACCCATAAGGTTATTTGTAATATCCATACCTATCATTTAATAATCAATATTTAATGAGTTCTTATCAGTAGTTAGGAGCTATGGAAATATACAGAAATAAAAGCCATGGTGCCTATCCTATCTTACAATCCAGCTGGAACAGATAAACACACAAAAAGATAACAGGCAGCAGCTGATAAAGACAGAGTAAAGTTTGGTTGAATGGCCAAATGAACTATATCTTACTATATATTTAGTGAAAATATAACATATTTAGTGAAAAAGGAGAGATAGGAAGGATGTGGTATTTGGATTTAAATGAACTGATATGGTGCAGTTGTAAAATGTTGTTAATCATTTCTACGCTTTCCTCTAGATGGTGCTAGAACAACCACATTGTCTTTTATAACTCAAGTTTCCTTTAACATTATAAAGAGTAAGAGGTAATTAATGACTCATTAACAACTTGATGGCTCCTCTACCAATTTTATTGCCTTTTTGCTTGCATGTTGGATAGTGGGAAATCCTGGACACTGCTAAGAAATTTAAATCACAGACAACTTAAACCCCAATGGTTTCTCATCCAATCTACAAAGAACTATTAATTCAAAGCAATGTACTATTTGTGTGTGTTTGGGGTGGAGAAGTGGGGTTGAATAATTTTCAGTCTCTGCTTCCAGGAAACTTATAATTTAGAATGAAGGGGCAGAACTCCTAATATAAAGCAGAAGACATTATCACCAGCAATGTTTACTACTACTAATCTAAAAGATCACAGAAATAACAAGGGTAGGTAATGAATATTCTAACTTGCCTAAGGAAATAATGGGTTCTTTAAAGATTAGTAATAAGTTTTTAAAAATTGGCTTAAAATAAAGTTATTGTTGGATATACATATCGTAGCTCCCCAAAACTGCTACATCAGGCATCTGATATATCCAGATGGAAGCCCTGTCTAGGAACAGCCATAGTGTGCATTCTGTACAGACTTTCAGTATCTCATGTAATATGGGGTATAATGATAGAGAGATGTGAACTGAGCTCTAAGATTTCATGTTATAAGGATTTTTTGTTTGTTTTTAAAAAAATTTTGAATAACCGAACTTCTAGTATACAGAGAGCTTGGGATGGTGGTGATGGCAGTGGTTAATCAGAGAGTAAGGTGAGAAAGCTAATACATAAAATGTGAATAGAAGCGGAACAGTTTCTACTTCCTCCCTGTGAGGGCAGCATCTGTAGAAAACTACAGTGTTGGTGTCTGGAGAACACTTGTGACAAACTTCTAACCAGGCCCTCTCTATCAGTTATCACTGCCAAAGCAGCTCACAAACCTTTAGGTCATCTTATGTCCTTGATGTGTCAATGATGCTTTCTCCTCATATAGTCCTCTTAAAAGCTCATGTTACATTCCTTCCCCTCCAATGTTAGTGATTAACTGGCTGGGCACCCCCTCCCCCAAACTGAAAAGAAGCTGAGCAATGGCTCACTGCTCCTAACTAATCCTTCATAATAACAGGCACCTATTGTAGTTACCTGGTCTCCTAGTTAAAAATAACTAGGCTGAAGAAGAGCTGCTGTGGTCTGCGGAACTCTTAGTACATGCTATTTGGTGGGCTAGTTATTTGCATATTATTTATTTGAAGATACTTCAGCTACAAGATTTCCTGAAAACGAGCTCCCATATACAAAGCAAATGTGAAAAAACAACTCCATAAATTTAAGAACCAAAGCTGTCTTTTTGGCATTATATGGCAAAAATGTGTCAAGGTATAAATTTCTTTTCATTCTGGCCCATTGAAAGTAAACAGGACTAGCGTTAGGCCAAGTTGTTTAAGATGTTCTTTGACTTAGTGAAGGTTTACATTTCTAAAGTAACCAATTCCATCAATCTTCCTTGTGATTTCTTCCATTACGTTTATGGTAAGCCTTTGTATCTAGAAATTTGGATATTTACTTATGTATTATTTTAACTGAATGGCTTTACAAAAATTAAAAAAAAAAAACCACATACCTAAGAATCCTGAATATATGTGTGTGTGTATTTATATACATATACATGTACACACATAAAAACTTATTTTTTCTACTTTGGAAATTATTTCTTTATTTTTATTTTTTAAATTCTTTTTTTAATTAACATATAATTGACAAATAAAATTGTCAGATATTTAAAGTTTACAACGTGATGATTCAAGATATGTATAGTTTTATATAAATTTATGTTAGTGTAAGATAGGTCTGTAAATCAACTTTTTTCCCCTCACATAGGGTTTCACCAATAGCTATTACTAAAAAATCCTTTCCATTTCCCTTAGTTTGATTATAAATTAGGGCCTGTTTTTCTGGACTGTCAAATTGGTTCTACTGAGCCACTATATATGCATGTAAAAAATGAAAAGTAACCCGTGTTCCCCCCCAAAACCCCAATGATGCTGTATTAGAAGAGGTAACATCTACATCTTTTCCTTTTCCCTACATAAATACTTAGCAGGTACTCGGTAACTACTGAACAGAATAAATAACCCCAATACTAGTTCAACCCATCAAGGCAGGGTTTGGATAAGCATCAGATCTCACCTCTGGTTGATGAGATGACAGCAGAATAGGAACTCCTCAACTACTTACTTAAAAACTTCACTTCCTGATTATCTACCCAGTGTGGTTCACCAAATTTCCAGCAGCATGGGCACGTGTGCATGCACATGCAGGTTAGGGTTTGGGGAAGGAGTGTTGGTAAGCCTAAGTGACATCCTATATAGCAATAATGAATTTATGGTATTAATATGTAGTGTAAAGATTTAGATTTTTTTTGAACAACAAATACAACTAAAGGGGGTCTTATATTTCTGATGCTTCATTTCAAGTTAAAATTCTACTTTTTCAAAATCATCTAAGGGTTAAACATTGACTGTAAAAATCCGACACGTTTTATTACATTGGGCTCATATTTAAAAGCAAATATCTGAATTTGTCCAGTCAAAGCTGCAGTCAGTTCAAACTCTTGCCTTTTATGTCCTGCTGTCAGACAAAATTTGCTGTAGGTTTTGCAATAAGTATCCATCTTCCCCTTCCATGAGATGAACCATCAGTAGCATCCTAGACCTTAACCATCATGACACACTGAATATGCCCACTCAGTTAAGATTTAGACTCCAATATCATCTCACTAAAGTCGTGGAAGAGGTTTCCCAAATCCTAATGATACAAAAAGATGCTTAGTCCCACACACAATGGGTTAAATCCTTTGTTGCTTTCTCGGATATATTTTTCTTTTGATGGGGGGAGTGGGGTGTACATTATTTCGGTGAAGTCTTGATGGCTTTTAAGATAATAGTTTCCATTTACTGTATTTAAGAGTCTTCCATATAGGAACAAGATAGAAAGCCCAGAGATTAACCCACGCACCTATGGTCAACTAATCTATGACAAAGGAGGCAAAGATATACAATGGAGAAAAGACAGTCTCTTCAATAAGTGGTGCTGGGAAAACTGGACAGCCACATGTAAAAGAATGAAATTAGAATACTCCCTAACACCATACACAAAAATAAACTCAAAATGGATTAGAGACCTAAATATAAGACTGGACACTATAAAACTCTTAGAGGAAAACATAGGAAGAACACTCTTTGACATAAATCACAGCAAGATCTTTTTCGATCCACCTCCTAGAGTAATGGAAATAAAAACAAAAATAAACAAGTGGGACCTAATGAAACTTCAAAGCTTTTGCACAGCAAAGGAAACCATAAACAAGACGAAAAGACAACCCTCAGAATGGGAGAAAATATTTGCAAATGAATCAACGGACAAAGGATTAATCTCCAAAATATATAAACAGCTCATTCAGCTCAATATCAAAGAAACAAACACCCCAATCCAAAAATGGGCAGAAGACCTAAATAGACATTTCTCCAAAGAAGACATACAGACGGCCACGAAGCACATGAAAAGCTGCTCAACATCACTAATTATTAGAGAAATGCAAATCAAAACTACAATGAGGTATCACCTCACTCCTGTTAGAATGGGCATCATCAGAAAATCTACAAACAACAAATGCTGGAGAGGGTGTGGAGAAAAGGGAACCCTCTTGCACTGTTGGTGGGAATGTAAATTGATACAGCCACTATGGAGAACAATATGGAGGTTCCTTAAAAAACTAAAAATAGAATTACCATATGACCCAGCAATCCCACTACTGGGCATATACCCAGAGAAAACCGTAATTCAAAAAGACACGTGCACCCGAATGTTCATTGCAGCACTATTTACAATAGCCAGGTCATGGAAGCAACCTAAATGCCCATCAACAGACGAATGGATAAAGAAGTTGTGGTACATATATACGATGGAATATTATTCAGCCATAAAAAGGAACGAAATTGAGTCATTTGTTGAGAAGTGGATGGATCTAGAGACTGTCATACAGAGTGAAGTAAGTCAGAAAGAGAAAAACAAATATCGTATGTTAATGCATGTATGTGGAACGTAGAAAAATGGTACAGATGAGCCAGTTTGCAGGGCAGAAGTTGAGACACAGATGTAGAGAATGGACATATGGACACCAAGGGGGGAAAACTGCGATGAGGTGGGGATGGTGATGTGCTGAATTGGGCGATTGGGATTGACATGTATACACTGATGTGTATAAAACTGATGCCTAATAAGAACCTGCAGTATAAAAAAACAAACAAAACAACTAATACTAAACTTTCATTGGGTTATTTGTATGGAAATATGTTAATATAAATGTTTCAGACATTACATGAAATTTCTAAAAATCTTATATTTGTATTTGTATGGAAATATGTATGGAAATATGTTAATATAAATGTTTCAGACAGTACATGAAATTTCTAAAAATCTTATATTTGTATTTGTATGGAAATATGTATGGAAATATGTTAATATAAATGTTTCAGACATTACATGAAATTTCTAAAAATCTTATATTTGTATTTGTATGGAAATATGTATGGAAATATGTTAATATAAATGTTTCAGACATTACATGAAATTTCTAAAAATCTTATATTTGTATTTGTATGGAAATATGTATGGAAATATGTTAATATAAATGTTTCAGACATTACATGAAATTTCTAAAAATCTTATATTTGTATTTGTATGGAAATATGTATGGAAATATGTTAATATAAATGTTTCAGACATTACAGGAAACGTCTAAAAATCTTATATGTTCTGGTATAATGTTATAAGTAATAATCCTAGTTATTACTTTAAAATGTATATCTCAGAAATAACTAATTTTCTTGTCAACTGCATTATTATGAACTTTCATCAAATCTTTAACCATGGTCATTTTTAAGTCTTTTGTCATTTACAGACAGTTCTGGGTGTACTCTGATGATTTTGCAAATATGTTCCTATAAAAGAGTTTCATCTTCAAGAAATTCATGGAAAAGACTCTGACAAGTACAGGTTTCTGGTAACTGACTGTACTGCTGAACTGAATGAATAAGCATTTTCAGAACTCTAATGAAAAACTGATGAACTCATAAAAGTGCTAACAAAAGATCAAGATGAAAAAAAAGAAATTAATTACATGGGACTGAGTGAACTGATGAGGATGAGTATAATTTTTGTGACTTTCTGTCTGAATTAAAAAAAAAAAAATCCCACAAGGACTCAGAGGAAAAGAATATACAAATCAATTTTCACTGCAAAGTAAAGGAGCTGTTACAGTGGAGGATTACTGGACTGAATGTCAATGTTATGACATAGTATAAGTGTGTTTCATGTTTGGTAATTGCAATCATTGTTGCTTTTGTTGTGGTCATCCATGTACAATGCTTGGTGTCAGTCTATCTATCTCTTGTAAAAATAAAATACAGTGTGTGTGTGTGGAAAAAAAAAAAAAAAAAAAAAAAAGAGTCTTCCATATATTATTGCATATTTAATCCTCTGAACAACCCCCAAAGTATTATCATTCCCATTGTACAGATGAAGAAATGGAAACTTAGAGCAATCTGTTCCAATGTTACATAGCTAAATAAGATGTAAAGCCAGGATCTGAATCCAAATCAGTCTGGCTCTAAACTAAAACCTGTATTTTTAACTGTGCTGTCTCGCAAGATGAGGATACACTTTCTTGGTTCTCAGCAGCTCACATTTCCAGGTGTAAAACACTAAATAGTCCATGTACTGTACTTGAGAATAAAATTGTGGACTAGAATGAAAGACATCAACACCTGTAGGTTTATTTTTGGCTGAGAAGCAGGTTATTGATTTTATGTTTGACCTCTCTCTACCAGAGAAGAAATAGAAGCAGCAATAAAACTGCATGCTGGTGGCAAAGGGGAAAATATATGGAGCAGAAGAGGCAAGAAGCAAAAAGAAAATGTCAAAGTAAGCAAAAGGCACCAAGAGGATAGAAACAGAAAAAGAGTAGGGGACAGAAACTCAAAAGTCCAAAGCTTCAAGGCTATTGTGAAACACATACAGTCATCCCTCAGTATCTTCAGGGGGTTGGTTCTAAAACACAACCCCCCCCCCCGCCACACCCGCCCAATACTAAAATCCGAGGATGCTCAAGTCCCTTTTATAAAATGGCATAGTATTTGCATATAACCTATGTACATCCTTCCACATACTTTAAATCACCCCTAGATTACTTATAATACCTAATACAATGTAAAAGCTATATAAATAGTTGTAAATAAAATGTTCACAGTTGCCAGTGAGTGGAAAATTCAAGTTTTGCTTTTTGGAATTTTCTGGAATTTTTTTTCCTGAATATTTTTGTTCCATGCTTGGTTGAATCTGTGGATTCAGAACCTGTGGATATGGAGGGCCATCTGTAATGTGTTTCCTTTGTGAGTATTTTATTGATGATATGAGAAACAAAGCTTGGTTCTTAAAGAGCTGCAAAATTTCATAAGTATCTTTTTATAAGCCATTAAAATAAAAAGAATGTAACTTAACCTAAATCAATCATGATATATCCTTAACATGGAATAATGTGTAGTTATTTAAAATGTTATAGGAGACCATTTAATGTCATGAGAATGTTCATGGTATTTTCCTCTATAAACAAAGAAGATTACAAATATACAGAGATGGGTACCAATTTGTTAAAAAAAAGAAAAAGTGTACGTATAACATAACGAAATCACAATAGGAGTTTTATCTCTGGGTGATTTATGATTTTCTTCTTTGTGATTTAGGATTTCTCCTTTTTCTTCTATTCCCAAATTTCCAACAATAAAAAGCTGTTACTTTTTTGGGGGAACCATCACTACTGTTTCCAAAACTTTTTCATCACCTGAACAGAAACTCTCTAACTATTCCCTCTGCCCCGTAGCACCTAGTAACTCTATTCTCTCCTTTCAGTTTCTATAAATTTGCCTATTCTAGATAACTTGATATAAATGAAATCATACAATATTTGTTCTTTTGTGTCTGGCTTATTTCACTTAGCAAAATATTTTCAAGGTTTATCCACATTGTAGCATGTATCAAAATTTCATTCCTTTCTATTGCTATTCCATTGTAAGTATATACCACATTTTGTTTATGCATTCATCTGTTGATGGACACTGGGTTGTTTCCATCTTTTGGCTATTGTGAATAATGCTGCTATGAATATTCGTGTACAAGTTTTGTTTAAACACCTGTTTTCAACTCTTTTGGGTACATACCTAGGAGCAGAATTGCTAGATCATTTGTTAATTCTATGTTTAACTTTTTGAGGAGCCACCGAACTGTTTTCCACAATGGCTGCAACATTTTACGTTCCCACCTGCAGTCCACAAAGGTTCCAATTTCTCCACACCCTCTCCAACACTTATTTTTCCATTTTTAAAATAAGGTCACCCTAGTGGGGTGCGAAGTGGTATCTCATTGTGATTTTTTTTTAACATCTTTATTGGCGTATAATTGCTTTACAATGTTGTGTTAGTTTCTGCTGTATAACAAAGTGAATCAGCTATACGTATACATATATTCCCATATCCCCTCCCTCTTGCGTCTCCCTCCCACCCTCCCTATCCCACCCCTCTAGATGGTCACAAAGCACCGAGCTGATCTCCCTCTGCTATGCGGCTGTTTCCCACTAGCTGTCTATTTTACATTTGGTAGTGTATATAAGTCAGTGTTGCTCTCTCACTTCGTCCCATCTTACACTTCCTCCTGCCCGTGTCCTCAAGTCCATTCTCTACATCTGTGTCTTTATTCCTGTCCTGCCCCTATGTTCATCAGAACCACTTTTTTTTTTTAGATTCCATATATATGTGTTAGCATACGATATTTGTTTTTCTCTGTCTGACTTACTTAACTCTGTATGACAGACTCTAGGTCCATCCACCTCACTACAAATAACTCAATTTCATTTCTTTTTATGGCTGAGTAATTGTATATATGTGCCACGTCTTCTTCTCATTGTGGTTTTGATTTGCATTTCTCTTATGATTAATGATGCTGAGCATCTTTTCATGTGCTTATTGGTCATCTGTATATCTTCTCTGGCAAAACATCTATTCAAGTCCTTTGCTCAGTTTTGAATTGGGTCGTTCTGTTTTTTTGTTGTTGAGAGGTAGGAGTTCTTTATATATTCTGGATATTAATTCATTATCGGATATATGATTTGCAAATATTTTTTCCCATTCTGTGAGTTGTCTTTTTCATTCTCTTGATAGTGTCTTTTGATGAACAAAATGTTGTAATTTTTTTAAAATTTTTATTTATTTATTTATTTATTTTTGGCTGTGTTGGGTCTTCGTTTCTGTGCGAGGGCTTTCTCCAGCTGCGGCAAGCGGGGGCCACTCTTCATCACGGTGCGTGGGCCTCTCACTACCGTGACCTCTCTTGTTGCGGAGCACGGGCTCCAGACGCGCAGGCTCAGTAGTTGTGGCTCACGGACCCAATTGCTCCGCGGCATGTGGGATCTTCCCAGACCAGGGCTCGAACCCGTGTCCCCTGCACTGGCAGGCAGATTCTCAACCACTGCGCCACCAGGGAAGCCCAAATGTTGTAATTTTAATGGAATCCAATTTATCTATTTTTTCTTTTGTTGCCTGTGCTTTTGGTGTCATATCCAAGGAACCAAGCATTACTTTTTAAATCAGTTTTAAAAAAATGTAATTTTTAAAAAACATCAGGGGGAAAAAGTAGTTGCTAGTAGTGGGGTAGAAAATGTAGGAGGTGTAAAGCAATTATACTCCAATAAAGATGTTAAAAAAAAAAAGAAAATGTAGGAGGAGGTATAGTTTATTGCCTCTCATTCTGAATACAAAGCACATTATAACACAGCTTAAAACAAAGATTGTTTCAAGTGTCCAAATTCCTCCTCTTACTAGAATATGGCCTGGTAGAGGAGCTCTTGGTCCAAAGGTACATATAAAAGCTTCTCTACATCATAAATCAACTATACCTCAATAAATAAAAATAATTCAAACCAACATTAAAAAATGTTCTGGGGAATACTATGAAAATCACCATAAGAGGGATTACTTATGATTTTGTAAAAAAGATTACTAAAAACAGTCAAGATTAAGATAATGAAGAATATAATTTATCTGTTTAACGGAAAGTTGTAGAAACAAGAATAAATCTATATGCTGTTTCTAAAAAAAAAAAAAGCTTCTTTACTTCAAACTTTCAACTTATCATCTTTCATAATGAACACAAAGCTACCCACTGGATAAAGAGCTCATCAATTTGGCTCACCAACTACAGATGGCATGTCAGTGCACAGTGTCTACTTTGGACTTAAAAACTAGTACACTTGGCAACAGCCCTTTGGTATTAAATAGTTTTATACATTTTATGCAATTTACAATTGACCCCCAAGACTCACATCTTAAGAGAAGCTCTGGTGAAGAGATTTATTCCTGGGTGTGTAAACACCAGTTCTATCATCTGTTACTTTAAAAAGACCCCTGTTTCTATTTCTTTGTTATTCTCTCTCTCTTTTTTTTTAAATTAAATTATTTATTTATTTTTGGCTGTGTTGGGTCTTCGTTGCTGCACACGGGCTTTCTCTAGTTGCAGAGAGCGGGGGCTAGTCTTCGTTGCAGTGCGCGGACTTCTCACTGCAGTGGCTTCTCTTGTTGCAGAGCACGGGCTCTAGGCGCGTGGGCTCAGTAGTTGTAGCACACGAGCTTAGCTGTTCCACAGCATGTGGGATCTTCCCGGACCAGGGCTCAGACCTGTGTCCCCTGCGTCGGCAGGCGGATTCTTAACCACTGCGCCACCAGGGAAGCCCTCTCTTCTTTTTTAAAAAGCTTGTAACCTTAGAAAAAGAGCTAAGCCTAATGTCCAGTGCTAATGGGAGTGGTTAAGAATAAACACTAATGGTTGTTGCTGACACTTTTTACACTGGTGCCTAATTGTTGTTCAATTTAGTCCTGTTCTATAGAAGCTGAATATACCTTCAGCCGTGCTCTTTTCTTTGCTTTCCTGGTAGAGTCCTCTTTACTGTTCCCAAGCCTCTTTACAGGCCAAAGGTCCTTTCAGCCACCACTAACTGATCAACAGCCTGCTAGTGGGCTCTGTGTAGTTCCAAGTTCTTTCTAAAGGAGAAAGACTGACATGCTTGTTTACTGACGCTAGGAGTGAGGGCAAGAAGGAGGAGGGTGCACCTGCAACGAATCTCAGCTCCCAGTCAATACTAGTTTCAGGTTTTCTAGTCCTCTCTAGAGATAGGGGTAGAGGAAGAGATCATAAGAAAATAAGTAAGTCACAGTTTCTGGAAACCTGTAAGCATAGCTGCAGCTTGGCCTGCAGCAATATAGTACAGGAAACTGGCTAGGACTGAGAGAGGAGGGAGTTATAAGAGGAGGTCTGCGAGGAAAGCTGGTTTGGAACTGTGGGTACTACTACCTCTGTGGAAGCCCCAACTAGGGGAATGTAGGAATTGCTCACTTCCCATAGCTGATCTCTGGTATATTACTGTCTAATATTTAATCTTGCCAAGTGATTAGAGATTATGCAAATTTCTGAGCACTGTTTCTTCCAGGACATAAGTTCCAATCACAGATACAGGGAAAGGGTGAACATAATCAGAAATTCACAAGAGTGAGTAGCATTCAGAGATTTTGAAAAGACCAGGGAAAATTAGGACCATCTGTGGTTCATCTACCAACTAAGATTTTTTTTCCTAAATTGGATGTTATTTGAAAACTTTTTTATGGGTTTGCCATGTAGTAATATCAGGAACTTTGGTAAAGAGCGCCATATTTCAAGGAAAACTCTAGTCCCAAATCTGTCTACTTCAGTGAAAATTATTAGAGAGAATGTTTTGCTATGATATAAATTCTTTTGTCTTATGTCTTAACAAACCTCACGCAGGCAGAGCCTAAAATCAGCTTAACAGCAACATTTCCAGGTTTTTATCTCACTTACCCTGGCAATCCATTCATCTACAAGTCATGGATTTGACTGTAGGGAAGGATCAAATCATGCATGGATCTTTCAAAACCAGAAACCCAAAGGCAGAAATGTGATTATTATTCCTTTAGAGAGAATACTTCCAAAGAGAATCTTAGTAAAGGGCTCCTGGTAAAGAGCTTCCCAGGAGCCCTTTACTAGCATTCTAAGTAGAAATCTGTGAGGTTATCCAATAAAACAATTTGGGATAAAGTCTTCTGCAGAAATGTTTGAAACCTATGGAGCAGTGGTTCCCAACTTGCTGCACACTGGATGCACCTGGAGATCTTTAAAAACTACTGACCCCTGGCTCCCACCTACAGCCACTCTGATTTCGTTTAGCTAGGTGAGACCTGAGCACCATGGCTTTTTAAATTCCCGCCCCACATTCTAATGTGCAGCAAAAACGTTCTGGGAATGACAGGAAACAAAAATCCTAAACCCTTATTTCTGGGATCTTTTGGGGCAGAATGAGCCAAAGAAAGCACAAAGGTAACACCCATCATCCTGGAACCATTTTCACATGACTATTGTATTCTCTCTCCACAGATATTCAGGTACAAGTATAATAGAGGCCAGCTGAAACCATTATTAGGCAAGTACCAATTTGGGGAGAAGGTTAGGTAGATCTGATGCTGCTAAAACTCTAAGCAGGAAAAGAAAACTATATCCTAGTACAGGTTAGAGATGTAAGGCCAAAGTGGAACATCCACCAAATGTAAACCACTCCACCCCTAGACTGCGGGGACCAGGAGGCTGGGGAGGAAAGCTAAAGATCTGATATAGCTCCTCCTCCCACCTACAAGTTCTCACACCATGGAAACTGTGTAAGTGTAACAAAGGCTGGTTTACCACACCCTGAAATCTCACATCCTCCCTTTCCTCTTGGTAAGGAAACCACACGGTGTATAACCATCGTGAGAGGTGGCTCAGCAGAGGCCATCGTGCCTTCGACTGTCCAGCTACAGTCCTTGTCTGAAAACCACTGGGAGTAAGAAGGAAGGTATCATCTCAATGGGACAGCTCTGAGGAAATACTTGCCTGGGGTTGAGATGGAATCACACTTGTCCACAGTTTTACTGCTTTATGACCTAGCAGGAAGAATCAGGATAAGAACATAGCTAGGGGCTAGCCTACAAGAGGTACTTTCCTTTTCAGCCTTCTTCAGCTAGAAGCTGAGACATGTAGGTAAATGCTGAAGCTTCTTTTTCTTTCCGGTAATCTTCACTTGACATTTTCAGGGTTTGTTAACAGAGTAGAACTGAACCACACTGAGGCTCTCAGTGCCAAGGAGATGGGAAATAGTAATGTAGGAGAGGAACAGCTGGGATCAGAGGGTGGATCCTCTTCTGCCCAGACTGGCTTGGGAAGCAATGCCTCTCTTTATTTTGTGCAGTTCTAGATTTCCTTCCTTTCTCTAACTTGTGACAATAAGTATTCTAAAATTTTTGATGGCCTCTGTTATGGGTTGAATTGTGTCCCTCCCCAAAAAGATATATTGAAGTCCAAACTCCCAGTACTTCAGAATGTGATCTTATTTTGAAATAGGGTCCTTACAGAGACAATCAAGTTAAAATGAGGTCATTTAAGTGGGCTCTAATCCAATATGACTGGTGTCCTAATAAAAAGGATAAATTTGAACACAGTGACGGACTCACTCAGAGAGAAGAAAATGTGAAGGCACACAGGAAAAAGAAAGTCATGTGACTGGAGTGATGGCACCTACAAACCAAGGGACACCAAGGACTGCTGGCAAACACCAGATGCTAGAAGAGGCAAGAAAGAATTCTTCCCTCAAAGCATCAGAGAGAACACAGCTCTACCAACACCTTGATTTCTGACTTCTAGCCTCCATAGCCATGAGACAATAAATTTGTTGTTTTAAGCCATCCAATTTTTGGTACTTTGTTATGGCGGCCCACTAATACAGCCTCAAAAGCAGACTGGTAATTATTACACAAGTCAGATTTTACTTCAGCCTCAGTGAATTACTGCCACTAGCCAAGGAGATTACAGTCTAGGTCAGTGGTTCACCAGTAGGGTGGGTGGAGAACAGTGGTGATGGCAGCAAATCATAAATCTTGGGAGCTATTTCACAATAAACCTGCCCAAGCTCCACCCTGAACCTGATGATTCAGAATATGAGTGTGGGATAGCTAACATGTATTTTAAACAAGCTCTGCAAGTGGTATCACTGACTTGCTCTGATTTTGTACCACCCCCCAACTGAGTAATCCTAAGCTTAAATAAAAGGATAAAACTTCAGGTCTTTCCCAAATTGATCTGTAGACTCAATATAATCAAAATCTCAGCAGGTTTTTCTTTTTCCCCCAAGTAAAAATTTACAAGCTGATCCTAAAATCTATATGGAAATGCAAAAGGCCAAGAATAGCCAAGGCAATCTTGAAGAAGTATGATAAAGTTGGAGGACTTACACTACGAGATATGAAGACGTATAGAGCTATAGTTATTAAGACAGTATAGCACTGACACAAGACTAGACGGATGGATGACTGGAACAGAAGAGAGAGCCCAGAAATAAACCCATTCATATGTCACTTGACTTATGACTTATGTGACACTGAACTGCAGTGCGGGAAAGGATGGTCTTTTCAATAAAGTGCTGGGTCAATTATGTATCCATATGAAAAAAACAGAATCTTGACTGTAAATTCACATCCTAAAAAAAATCAAATTCAGATACACTACAGATCTAAATATGAAATGAAAAACAATACAGTTCTCAGAAAAAAAATATAGGAGAATATCTTCATTATTTTGGGAAAGGCCAAGTTTTCTTAAACAGGACACAAAAAAGCACTAACTATAAAAGAAAAAAATGATAAACCAGACTTTATAAAAACAAAGAACTTCCATTCACGAAAAAGTAGGAAACAGGAGAAGATATTTATGATATGTATATCTGACAAAGGACTCTTAACCACACTATACAGAGAACTCCTAACAAATCAGTAAGAAAACATACAACCCAATCCAAAAATAGGTAAAAGATTTGAACATGTAATTATAAAATGAGATTTCCAAATGTCCAATAAGTACATGAAAAGATGCTTAATTTCATGACTTATCATGGAAATGCAAACTAATACCACAGTGAGATACCACTACACACCAACCAGAAAGGCTAAGATGAAAAAGACATAAGGTCAAGTGTTGGCAAGGATGCAGAGCAACCAGGATTCTAATTGGAAGTAGGAGTATAAATTGGTTCAGACACTTTGGGAAACTGGCAACATCTATTAAAGCTGATCATATGCCTACCTTATGATCTAGGAATTCCATTCCTAAGTATACACAGAATAGAAATATATTTATATTTCTATAATAGAAATACACAGAATAGAATATATTTCCCCAAAAGACAAGTAAAAAAATTTTCACGGCAGGACTTCCCTGCTGGCGCAGTGGTTAAGAATCCACCTGCCAATGCAGGGGACATGGGTTCGAGCCCCGGTCCGGGAAGATCCCACGTGCCGCAGAGCAACTAAGCCCATGTGCCACAACTACTGAGCCTGCACTCTAGAGCCTGTGAGCCACAACTACTGAAGCCTGTGAGCCTAGAGCCCATGCTCCGCAACAAGAGAAGCCACTGCAATGAGAAGCCTGCGCACCGCAATGAAGAGTAGCCCCTGCTCCCTGCAACTAGAGAAAGCCCATGAGTAGCAATGAAGACCCAATGCAACCATAAATAAATAAATAAATAAATAATAACAAAAATTGTTTTCACAGCGACATTTTCCACAACAGCCCCAAACTAAAAACAACCCAAATGTCCATCAACAACTGAAAGTAAGTAGTGTTATATTCACATTATATTCATGAAATACTGTAAAATAATGAGAATAAACAAAGTACAACTACATGCAACAACAAGGATGAATTTCACTGGCATAATGTTGAACAGCTACAAGGGTATACAAACACGTAAGAAAGTACATACTCTATGTTCAAAATGTGTAATACTACTCTTGAAAATTCAAGGACCTGTATGCTTATGATTTGTGCACATACTTATATTTATATTATTGTTAAATAAGACCTATTAATGAAAAACAAAAAGAAAAACTTTGGGTTTGTGACTCCTGTAGATCAGTGCCAGGAGCAGCTGAAATGCAGACTAGTTCTATACTTTAGGCAGTCTGTGCAACCTCCAGGGTGGCAGACCAGTCTAATATCTAATGCAACAGCATCTGGGGGTGGCGGCGGGGGGGTTCCTACTTTCTTCACCCATTCTTTCTCCATATTGATACTCAATTCTGGGAGATTTTTAAAATACAACAATTCTAAGGAGCAGGGTAAAAACTAAAAAGCAGAGGGGAGCTTGCTTAATGGGAAGATGCACTGTATTTCAAGTGTATTGAATGATATGGGAAAATTTTCAAAAGATGGGACTAATCAGAGTCAAATAAGAAGAAAGCAGGTTGTTCACTAAATTAGTTCAGGGTTAAAAGTTTCATTTGATTATGAGTTCAATGGGGGTAGAAAATTATTTGATAGCAGTCTTTCAGGCTTTTTTTAGACATCCTAAAAAGAAAATAGAGTACAATTTGTGGGAGGGGAGCTACTCAATTTCTCCCCACAGCCTTTTTGTCATAGACCTTGTTGCTATGGAGAAGGCCATGAAGGCAGCAACTAAGGGAAATAAAGGCTCTGGCAGGAGTAAGCACAGGGACAGCGATTTAAACAAAAATTCCTTATGTAATTAGCAAGTAGCAGGGCCTATAAATGACCCACTTTCCATTTTTTCCTAACCCCTAACCCTCTAAAAGTACATGGGCCTGGTTTGCCACTATAATTTAACTCAAATACAGAGGAGCCTAAATGGGCCTAACAAAGCCTAAGGCTGGCAGACAAAACACATGGCCATTTAGCAGTGCTGCCTCATGCCAGGGGGAATCAGCTACCTATCCATCCTGTCCTGGGGAAATTATCTCCAGCTGCCTAAATTATAAAGTTGATGCCCTATGATTTCTTTGTTCTGTAAAGCCTAAGGGAGATGGGATAATGAAGCAGCAGAAGAGGTAGAGAACAGCCTCTCGTTTCACAGAATAGTCAGAGACACAGAGGGGGTGTGGAGAGAGAGAAAGAGAAAGAGAAAGAGAAAGAGAGAGAGAGAAAATCTCACTGGTATCAAGAGGCAGTAGCAGCGACCTGCAAGCAAAGCTCTGCCTGAACTGGTCTGAAACTCCCGCTGTGGGAGAAAAAGGTTAGTTGCCAAGTTTGTTAACAGCTTCTGCCCATCATTGTTATAGCAGCTTTATCCATCAGGGCAGGGCCAGGACCTGTTTTTTCTTTTTTTAATAAATTTATTTATTTATGGCTGCGTTGGGTCTTCCTTGCTGCGTGCCGGCTTTCTCTGGTTGCAGCGAGCGGGAGCTACTCTTCGTTGCGGTGTGCAGGCTTCTCATTGCGGTGGCTTCTCTTGTTGTGGAGCATGGGCTCTAGGTGCGTGAGCTTCAGTAGTTGTGGCACGTGGGCTCAGTAGTTGTGGCTCGCGGGCTCTAGAGCACAGGCTCAGTAGTTGTGGTGCACGGGCTTAGCTGCTCCGCGGCATGTGGGATCTTCCCGGGCCAGGGCTCAAACCCGTGTCCCCTGCGTTGGCAGGCAGATTCTTAACCACTGCGCCACCAGGGAAGCCCCAGGACCTGTTCTTAGCAGTGTAAACACTGAAATGGGAGGGTACAACATCTTCCAGCAGATCTTGCCACAACCAGTGATTAACAAAGACAGTTCCCTCTTCTGTCCCACACAAATGATCACAGAATCATAAATATCAGAGCTGGAAGGACCACAGAGATATGCAGTCCAACCTCCTCATTTTACAAATGAGCAAACTAAGTATCAGACCAGTTAGATAAACTTATCAACAGAGCAAGAGAACTCGAAGGTCTCTAATGGAGCCTTTTCCCCTTGGAATCATGTGCCAAAGCTCAATCAGCCGGGGCTAGTGATTAGACCCAGTTTATACCAGAACTCTATTTATTGCCTAGGTATCACTTCCGGGGTTCATACATAAGTATCAGGAACTAAATTATTTGTTAGAGGATGGCATTAGTAACAACATAGGTCTGTCTTTGAGTCCATCTGAGAGGGTTTTGTTACTGAAATACCAAAAGAATCTCATTTGAAACAACCCTTACCTATCTGGCAAGCCTGCAGCCTGGCCAACTTAACTGCCGGACAGTCCTTTGCTGGCAGGCAGGGAGGAGGTGGGTAAGAGTGCACAAAAGAATCTCTTTCCGGGCTTCCCTGGTGGCGCAGTGGTTGAGAATCTGCCTGCCAATGCAGGGGACACGGGTTCGAGCCCTGGTCTGGGAAGATCCCACATGCCGCGGAGCAACTAGGCCCGTGAGCTGCAATTACTGAGCCTGCGCGTCTGGAGCCTGTGCTCCACAACAAGAGAGGACACGATAGTGAGAGGCCCGCGCACCGCGATGAAGAGTGGCCCCCGCTTGCCACAACTAGAGAAAGCCCTCGCACAGAAACGAAGACCCAACACAGCCATAAATAAAATAAATAAATAAATAATTAAAAAAAAAAAAAAAAAGAGAGCTAGTTCTTTAAGAGCTACTTCTAAAAAAAAAAAAAAAAGAATCTCTTTCCTTTGGAGATTAGTTTATTTTGCAATTTGCAAAATGAAACTCAAAAAAGGCTGTAACTGAAATTTTTCCTTAGGGCTTCCGGATTTAAATCTGTGACAGTGGACAGGTAACATAATCCACAGGGCTGTTCAAACATGTAACTGCCCTAAGGCACCCCCTGGGAGCAAACTGCTAGGTGGAAAGAATATGTTGGCTGTTGTTTTGTGTAGAGGAGGGGCTAGGAGAAAGTAAGTGTTGATTTCCCCAATGTTTCCTTTGTGTGGCTGCCGTTGCCATGTGGTGGTCTGTTGCTATGAGATTTGTGGTGCCAGACAATGGCTGCTGGCTCTTTATGCCTGTGCTATTGGTAGAGCTGTTTCTGCAGGAGTCAGGCTAGTAAGCAATTGGCTATGCAGTGGAGAAACCCTGGTCACTGTGCACCATCCCTCTCCAGGTAAGTGCTGCCTGAGGCAAGACTGAAGGTGAAGGAGTGTTAATTATAGCCAAGGAAAAAGAAAAATCAGTAGCTGAGAACCATCTTAACTTTCCAGTACAAATACCTTAAATTAGATATTTCATAGTTCACACACGTACTTTCCTACATCAGAATCACACAGAATAAACCAAGGGTAACTATCAAGGTTACCATTTCCATGAAAGATTAATGGATAGCCTCTTCCTGTTAGTGAGAAGGACAAAGACACCCACAGTCGGGATCTGTAATCAGATGAGGATGAAGAACCGCTGAGGCAGGTTCTCAGCGGAGCTACCACAGGCTAACTAACTTCCTGCTAAGCAAAACCACTGCCTATTACTCTGATAATGAGAAAACTTTGTCCCACAGACCAAAGTACAGGGCTCAACCACAGAGTTTGAAGCAGGGCCAACTGTTTTGCTAGGTAACAGGGGCCAGAGTACACAGAAGTCACCCTGGCTCTGTGTAGATGTCAGCTATTTACCCACTCTCATCCTTCTCCCATAGATTACTCTTTCCATCTGAGAGCAAATATACACTTTTAGAGTATATGTAATTTAAATACCACCTAGCCCCTATGATATTCAACATGGTAAACCACTAGCTATATATGAATATTTAAATTTAATAAAATTTAAAATTCAGTCCCTCAGTTCCACGTGCCACATTTCAGGTGCTCAATATCATGTGTCACTAGGCTATGGTTTTGGAGAGCATGTTTCCACCACAAAAAGTTCTACTGGACAGGACAGATCTAACCCAAGACCCCATAAATTAGAAATCTAAGGCCAGGAGAAGTTCAGAGACTTATCCAAGATCACATTGGTAGCTAAATGCACAATCTGTTCTGGAATTCAACTCTCCAGACTCTAGTTCAGAGATATTTGTTCTGTACTACTATGCCTTTAGGGCACTATTATTCCTTAAAACAATTCATCTCAAACAGCTGCAGACACGCCTAGTTGTTGGACTAAAAATGTATACCCTGATGTGGAGATGGGGACGCATAGCCTTTCCATGTTTTTTTGTGCACATATATGACAAAACCTTTACCAAGTGCAAAAACTGAAAACTTTCTCCTCCTCACCAAATCATTAAGCTAGAATTCAGCTGTGGAGGATAAGGCCAAGCTTATCACAGAGCTTTTCATACCCTCTGGAATACAACGGAGTTGCACTCACTTCAGCTTCAAAAATGTGGCCTTATAGCACTACAACTTCTGTCTTTCTGATATTTTGGTAAAGAAGACCGGAGAAAAAGAATTTTAGAGATGTTGTAAGAGGGATTTCTACATGGAGTGGGATGGTGAACCTAGATAAATGATTATCAAAGCTTTTTTTTTTAACAGCAGAATCCTCTTCAAATATAGTTTTACAAAGGAGCTTAACATATAAATCACCCAAAAGTAGAACCGCTCTGGGTTGCATCTGGTTGGGTAGCAGAGATGGGGGCTTCAGTAGCTGTGGCACATGGGTACAGTAGTTGTGGCTCACGGGCTCTAGAGTCAGGCTCAGTAGTTGTGGTGCACAGGCTTAGTTTCTCCACGGCATGTGAGATCTTCCCGGACCAGGGCTCGAACCCGTGTCCCCTGCACTGGCAGGTGGATTCTTAACCACTGTGCCTCCAGGGAAGCTCTGAAACGATTCATTTTCAAGATGCCATAGTCAACTAGTATTGGATCCACGCTGACTCCAAGGTTTAAGCCATAGATTCTAATAACTTAAAAGCTGGATATGTCCTTATTGGTCGTCTAGTTCAACTATACTTAAGAGATGAGGTAACTACAGTCCAAAGAAGTTAAGGAATTTGCCCAAGGTCACACAACAATAGTGGCAGAGATATAGAGGTCTCTTGATTTTCACTCTAGGGCTCTTTCCACTATACCACAAATTCTGTCTAGAAAGCTCATTTGCTGAAGTAAAATATATCACTAGTGATGGCCTTCGACTTAGTGCTGTAGTCTAGAAAGAACCTGTAGCATTTCCTGGAATTCTTATCTAATAAGTCAGCTTTGCCTTTCTTTAAAATGCCATAGAAGCCAGTAAGCAATTTTGCCTCAACAAAAGTATATGTTTCCAGGACCATGGGTTAAGGTAAGATTTGTGAACCAGAAATAGACTTGGAACCTGTTATTTTGATTTGAAGTGAGGTGGGACAAAGTGAAATCGGGGGAATCAGACCTCTGCATAAATGCTAAGAATACGTCTTAAAAAAGCCAAGGAAGACACTCCAGGTTATACTTGGGTCTTCTTAATAGTCCTAAGGTTGAGCCTAGTTAAGGAGGATCTTTGTAGTGCTGGCTGAATCACGAACAGTCTAAAAAGGAGATGGGATCTGCAGGAATTTCAAAATGCCTCCAAGGCAAGGTTTACAGTGAGAGATAGGAAAGAAAGCAACAATGCAGGACAGGTAAGCAAAGAAATCAGGAAGAATTGAGGTCATGACCCCTACACCTGTTCTCAGCAAGGTGGCTCAGTTCTATAGGAACCGCAGGATCCTCCATTCCCCTCAGAGGCCAAGCATTCATAGCTTCTCTCTAAGCTGTAAGGGTTTTTCAGTTTGAAGACAGTAGTCTGCCAGGCAAAGAGACAGAAAGTATAAAAAGTTGGGGTAGCAGACAAAAAAACCTAGAAGGCTGGAAGGATTTTTTTAAAAAGTATCTGTATGTAGTTCTTATCATTAACTTGAAAACTGACTCAGTACACTAGATCTTACAGATCTACAGAGAGTGATCTTTGCAGGAAATCTCTGTTTAAAGATGAAAAGGAATGTGAACCAGTTCTGATCCTAATTCAGAACTTTGCCCACAGACAGTTCAGGTGAAGGCCCTCTGGGACGGCCAGAAAGCAAAGTAGAGTATATCATTGCAGAACAGTTCTCTTTCCCTTGGGATGAAAGAAAAAGAAAAGAGAGGTAATAAGCCCTGAAATACAACATGATAGGTGGGAGAAAATATGGTATTAAACGTAGAGGACTAACATCTTACAGGTTTAAATAAGTTAGAGTGATCTTAAACTTGGTGAAAGTAATATTTATTCTGAGTTTCAGAGAAGGTATAGAATTCTGGAAAGTATCTGATTTTATAGTATCTATTAGATATATATTAACATAGATCCAGAAATGACAATGAGATGGTGTAAGCATCCATTCATTCAAATAAATATTTGTGAGGGCCTACTATAGATGCCAGCCATTAAGTACTGGGGATATAATGGTGAGCAAAACACAGTCTCTGAGCTCACAGAACTTTTGGAACAGTGGAAGAGATAGACATTAACAGAAAAATACAATTATATACAAAATTGCAAATTGTGATAAGTGCTGTGAAATAAAGTACAGGGTGCATTGAAAGTGTGTAACAGGGGAACTTGGTGATAGGCTGCCAGTGACAACCAGAAAGTCTTTCAGAGCAAACAATTAAAAAAAAAAAAAATCTATGCTAACATCCCCCTGGCAGGGAGGGAGAACAGGAATCCTCAGATTAAAAGGTAACCATTGTTCTCAGGAGAGTGAAAGGGTTATTAGCCTCACTCTCAGAGTTTTTATCAGGTTCACATACATAAAAAGCATACTGCTCTTGGAGAAAGTCACTACCATAAAGATGGGAAGAATACAGTAAATTGGCAGAAAATTGATGTTTTCTATCTTCAATATATTGAAGCAAGAGGCCCTGAAGTTTGCTTGGTGGCACAGAGCTGTGATCTGGATATGTCTGTCATTCCAACAGACTCTGGCTGTTTAGATATTTGGCCACAGGCAGATGAGATTTTTAAAATCAGAGATAGCCACTTGTGATTTCCAGATTGTATATTGTATACACACATACAGAGTCAACCTCTAGGTCAACCTGTCTCTTTACTGTCTCTGCATCAGTTTCTAACACAATAGGATTATTTTCTTTTTCTTTTTGCATTATGGTCTCAGGCACACAATAAAACCTTATCAGCAATGTTATTCTGAAAGCTGAAACTTTACTATATTGCTAACAACGAGAGAGCCAAGAACACAGAATTCTTAACCTGTATCACATCAGCACCTACTGCATGGAAAACCTTAAATAAATACTGGATCACGGCAAAATATTCAGAGAGGCAGACTGGTTTTTATTGAAATGACTAGAATGAAGTGCCTGAATTTCCACAGGCAGACTGATAAGATTGCTTATGATCATCAGAGATAATTAGCTGTGCTCCTCTGGGCCTCTAAACTCCTCAGAGTGGGGATGCTTTGAAAGCCTGGTTACTAAGGCAGAGACATGATGGGACTCTGAGGACCAGCCTCTCTAACCACATATTCTTTCACAAGGACTTGGATTCTTTATAAAAAGAAGGAATACTGAAATCAAATCGCCGCAGATGGTACCAAGGGATCTGAAATACCTGGTTAAGTCCCTTTGCACCCCTAATTTTTCAGGTTTACAAACTTTCAGAGCAGAAGAGATTCTGTTCTCAGGGGCAAGCAGAACATACAAGAAGTCTGGATGGTAGCCTTGGGCAGCAGCACCCTACAGTGAGCCAACTGCTTAGTGGATACCTGAAAACAAGACCATGTAAACAGCTCCCTGTTGCCTGGGCCTATAAAATCTGTACTAAGTGACAGATGCGTAAAGTGGCGTGGGTGGCTGGGCAATGAGGCAACCAGTGGGAAGGAGACGGCTGCACCTCCAGGTGCTAAAAAAGGCAAGAGCTGCATATCCAATGAGCCAACTAAGTCAGCTTAGGGGTGACTGTTTTCCACTTTCTTGACTCCCACAGCTGCCCTTTTATTACTTTTTCTCTTCAAGCCTGACCCAAAAGTTCATTTATATTCATATTCTCCCATATAAAATGATAGGGAAATGGAGAGTATAGACACAGTTTGAATTACTGCATGGCCAGCACCTATCAAATGACCGCTTAAGTACCAGGGCCAACACCGTTGAATAGCTGTGAAGGGGAGATAATTAATTTAAAAAACTGGCAATCTCTAGAAGCTAGGCAATTTTACAGACAAGTTTGCTATAATCCTCTGGGTAGGTATCCCCAGCAAACTATGGTCATTTGGACTCCTAATAAATACGCGGTATTATTTATAACAATAAGCCCCCTGTTGACAGAAGCAGGTTGAGAAGGGATGGGAAAGCCACACATAGCACTTACCATCTTCTGTTTCCTGCCACACGATGCCCTCAAGGTTGACGCTTGTCCCAGGTTCGCAGGGGCCCAGGCACTCGGGCTCTGTGGCCAGAGCCACATCACATGTGTTGACCCCAACTGATCGGGTACGAACCATGATCTGCTCACAGGGCGATGCGATGTCATTATTGGCCACTGGCACCAAAAGGTGCAGTGGCAGCACTGCTGGTGTGGAGACAGGGGACTCCATCTGTGGGGGAAGAGAAAGTAGTAGCTGAGTTACAAGGAAGATATTTATAGGAAATAACTTCTCTGTATTTAATCTAGTCCTACATCTTTTCCTGCCAGAGTGCAGAGGGCTTTAAATATAAGACTTTGGTCCTCACTTTCAAGTTCTAGCTCATGACACCATTACAAATCTAAGTGGTTTAGATGAGTGCACCCTGGACTAGGAGAAGCTCTATTTCTTATTAACAATCCTCCTCATAAACTGTGCTTGGCTAAAAGTGTATTAAAAAACTTGTCTCATTTAAAAATCTCTAGTGAAAGAGAATCAGGGCCAGACTTCAATAGCAAGGGAGCACACAGATTGATGAGAAAGAAAAGGCTCAGCTTCTGAGGCATGTTCTACTGCCACCACTTTGCTTCCCTCCAATCTATCATTCAACAAATAATACATTAATCAGGTATAGAATCCAAGAATACAGGTAGGATTAAAGAAGGGGAGAAATATCCAGATCATAGGAATGCCACTTCAGGAAGACTAGAGCTTTAATTCATCTTTGGGTAGAAGGAAATCTACTTAAAAGTTACAGGAGGGCTGGGAGCAACCTGTCGGGGCTTTCTAACCCACAGAGATTATAACAGCGATTGGTTAATGAGAATGGCATTTCGGAGTGTGAATCTAACATCAAGTGTACGTGTAAGAAACAGGAGGTACTGTTACTATCCAGAAACCAATCTATAGCAGTCTATAGTCAAACACAAGAACCAGCAATCTACCTCAAAAACTAGACCCTCTCACAAGAATGCAATTACTTAGATTCCAAGAAGAAAGCAACACATCTAGAGTTGAAAGAAAAATTGTAATAAAAAGCAATAATCCCTTAATTCTTTAAACCCCAGCATTTATCAGGTTGACAAAGTACCAACTCTGAGTCAATATTGCCTACACCCTAACTAAACAGTGTCTGGAATATGCAAAGGCACTCAATACACACACTGACTGATCTTCCCTAAAGATTAAGTATGATACCAATCAGAAGACCTAGAAAAATAAGAGTCAAGGATTGGGACCCTCTTTCCCTTGTGAAAGACAGGTTGAATGTACACCTTCAACAGACCCACACTGAAAGCAAGGCACACATGCACCCATAATCCAAGCTGCTGGACAGCTCTGCAACAGAACTCTGGTTCTGAAATAGTTTACTGCATGACCACCACTCTATCTATAATCCATCTCCCTCCTTTTAAACACATACATGCACGCGCGCACGCGCACACACACACACACACACACACACACACACCCCTACACCTTCCTGGCCTCGAACACTACCCTGGAAGCTGAGATCTGGGTACTGCATCCATTCTCTACAGGTAGCTCTCTGACTTCTTGGCTTACAAGTCAAGTGATGGTATTTGCAGACCATCACCATCAGAGTCCACAGAATGCTAGAACACTGATTCTGATCAATTCTGGTCCCTGAAAAGCTGCCAAAACCTTATCCTTATCTGTTTGTTGTTACACACATCCACCCTCTACTTCCCTAACTCCACCCTTTTCATAAAACGGAAGTGGAAGCCTGTCTAATGAATCTTCTGCATCATGGTATATGCCAAAAGGCATTTTTGGTCTTTTGTACTCTTGAAAATCAGGCATTTATAATCCAGTTTGGCAAACTTCTTGGGATGTGGTAGATGCCTGAAAAACCCTTTAAAATTTCTAAGTACAGGGCTTCCCTGGTGGCGCAGCGGTTGAGAGTCTACCTGCCAATGCAGGGGACACGGGTTCGAGCCCTGGTCTGGGAAGATCCCACATGCCGCGGAGCAACTAGGCCTGTGAGCCACAACTACTGAGCCTGCGCGTCTGGAGCCTGTGCTCCGCAACAAGAGAGGCCGCGACAGTGAGAGGCCCGCGCACTGCGATGAAGAGTGGCCCCCGCTTGCCGCAACTAGAGAAAGCCCTCACACAGAAACGAAGACCCAACACAGCCAAAAATAAATATTAAAAAAAAAAAAATTTTTTTTTTAAATTTCTAAGCACAGATTTGAAGGTGAAAACAACAGAAAAAATAAACTGGATTTCCTACTACTCCTGTGTAGAGCTGGACTCTGGCTCTAATCATTAAGTCCTCTCAGGAATGCTATAAGAAGGTGGTTCATTAACTCTTTGGAAAGAAAGTTTCCTGGAGATTTTACCCGTGAGAGTTACTAGAAAGGGGAAATCAGAGACAGAGTATACAAACCATCTTCACTCTTAGCCTCACCTCTGTTTCTTGGTTCTTTCTCTTGGGGAAGAACTAAGACAGAAGCAACTTCCCAGTTAATATGTGCATTTCCTTTGCTTAAGAGTTTTTTCCCTTTTCTATACCTTTCTTCTACTAGCAAGAGAAATTCCTGCAAAGTCCTCTTTCTTGGACAAAGAAATTGGCCTGAACCTTTTAGGTCACTCCTGTGAACTTTCTGATTGCCTCCCTTGAGCAAGTCCTATTGCCAACCTGTCCCATCGTTGAGGCAGCAATCCTAATCAGAGAAGGCGGTAAGTCCCCAGGGAGTCACCTACACACTCTGCCATCAAGGACAGCTCTTTTCTGTAAGTGGTTTCATTTCCTGTTAGGTTATTCAGTGCTGCTGGGAGGCCAGGGAAAAGATAAGCTGCTAATATCTAGACAAGCTAAGCTCCCAATTCTATACTAACAGACCCAGAAAACAACATCTAAGATATAAGTACAAAACACCACTGTTGCATTCAAGCAGCTTGCCAAATTAAACCCCGAGGTAGAACATCTGAAGAGAAGAAACTTAGCTGAACTGATCACTAAGAATAACAGAACTAATACACATGAGGAGCTGATTAACATGTGTATGCATCAAACCACCCTTACTGATCAGAGTTAAGTTACTAGAGTTCAGGATCTCTGTTTGTGTGAGGATGACTTTATTTAACTATCTGATTAGTTAAACGAGATTTCTGAGGGTGAGAAGTGAGGAAATCTACCTATGGATGTGGAACTACTGTTCAGTTTCCTTCTACTTTGCAAAAGAAATCTAAGGAGCAGCACAATAATGTTGAATTACAGCTCTAGCTCTGCTAATTACTGTTTGGTCACATCTATAATCTACATTAAGCCATAGTGCATCATAAGCAGCTCTGTGATATTCATCTAATAACCTAGGTGGCTTTGTGGGATTTCAAATTCTACTATTCATCGGAACAAACATAGCTTCATTTAACACTCTCCAGGAGAGGATAAAAATAAAAAAAGGACTCATTTTGCCATCTTTCCTGTAATGCCTAGGATATAAGAGCAAGGATTGTCAAGAGACTGATGCCAGCAGGGAAAATAAGCAATAGAAATATGAAAAGTTAAGGTCATTAAATACCTTAACAACTATGACAATGATAAAAGCTGGGCCAATTCTCAGATTCTGAAATGCTAAGAAGTGCCACCATGGCTCCTGGAGCTCACTGAAATGGGAAGGTAAACAACAAAACAAAACAAAACCTGAAAAGAGACAGAATTTAAAGATGGAGATCTCTGAAGTTTCCCAATATTTCATGTCCTTTATTTTTTAATGATACTTCTTTTCAATTCACCTTTAGATATTAGTCTAATAGCACCTACTAGGGGTCTGAGTGTTGATAGGCAGGTGACACAAAAATGAGGACTAGAGAGAATAAAGACAAGCCAGAGCCATTAATCTCCCCACAATAAGCAATTATACACTGACTTCAGCTGCCTCCCACACTTGAGAGGCACTAATGGAGGAAAAAAATTTCAAGGCTGCAACATAATTTTAAGGGTAGAAAATGTAGCAAAGAAATATTTGGGACAGACTCTCCTCTTCACAAATATGAGTCTGATATCTTTACCTTCACAGTCAAAAGGCAGAAAAGGAGCTGGTTCGACTGATAACTGGGGTAGCTCTAAGAAACTCCCTTTTATCCAAGAGTGAAAGATTACTGGGGATCATGGTTAGATGAATGTTCACATTTATCAGGAAAGACTGTGCAGAAAGTAGAATGTCATCAAATATACTAAATACTATATTAATAAGAAGTTCTCTTTCTTCAATAATTCCAAAGATCCTTCAAGATTTTATAGTGACTCGGCATCAGCAACACTAACAGTAATATACGATCTTGATTCATGGACAAAATATAAGTACTCACCCTGATGTATTATAGTAAACTTGATTTGCTCACAAAGTTTTTATTGTGGTTATTTAAAAAAAAAGGTAATTTTAAAAATCCCATTTATCAGTTTATTGTGTTATTTATATTTCTCTCAAATTAAAACACGGAATAAAACCCTCAATTGTTTGAACTGCCTTCTGTTGATTGACAATTTGAGACAAAATAAGTTCACTGTATTCTTTTTTAATAATTTAGGATTATTTTTGCTTATTCTGAAAGATCCTTATTATGAGAGGCTGGAGGGTGGAAATCATGGAATAACTGAAGATGGAGGCAGGAATCCGAATTCTTCCTCTCCATGAAGCTCTTGTCAGAAAGCAACAGAATATTCCGAGTAAATCCCCAAACAGCTTAACATTTAACTACTAGTGAAGGAGGAAATCAGCTCCTTTTCAAACACTAAGTACCTTTCCAAGTGCCTCTCCAAGAAAAAAGGAAGGAAGGGAGGAAAGAAGGGAGGGAGGGAGGGAGGAAGGAAAGAAGGAGAGGGGAGAGGAGGGGTCAGAGGGGGAAAACGAGGCTTGCCGGTTTCCTGAGCTTCCAGATTTCACTTGGGCTGCTTTGAAGAAGAATTTGGTTGTAACTCTGGTTACTTTCCCAGACATTTTGTAGTAGAAGACAAGGAGGTAAAAGAGAAAAAGAAAGACGTGGTAGCTGGCACCATAGCCAAACATCAAACAGTTCTTAAAAGCTACATATTCTATTATTCAAAGAAGACTTACTTTAGCATTCAATTTTAACCAATCAATCATCACCTGGTCAAGATCAGCAGTGAAGGCTGTTCCAGTGTGTACTACAAAATGCAAGTGCAGTGAACACATAATTTAAAGACTACAGATTAGCCATAGGGAGGTCTCCGAGATGATCCCTATAGAGTCTCAGGCTCAGACCCTAAAGACTCTTCTGGTAAAGAGAAGGAGATGGCAGATCAAATGATCCTAATATTCAAGCCTGTCTAAAACTCCCAATGTGTGGGACTGAGTAAATTATGCTGGAAATTGAACAAAAGAAAAAATCTCATAAGCAAAATCAATGCACAACATAAATCACATGGCAGTGTCCAATACTGTGCAAAGGTTTTTGCTGAATGAAGCATCTCTTTTGCTCTTCCAAGTCTTCTCACTCTACAGTGTCCTGCCTGCTTGAAATGCACCACATTTGCCTTCAGCAAAACTATTAACTTTGTAGCTGACGAGCAACCATAGGGACCTAAGTACTACCTACCTCTGAAACTGACTACATTTATTTTCCACACAAGGTTGATGATACCTCCTCCCATTCCTACATTGTTCCAAAGGAAGCACTAGAATTAGCTCTCAAGAATAAAGAATTTGAGAAAAATTCATTCTTTGGCTGCAACTACTTCCTCTCCTGAACACGCTTCTTACCTCCTTTTACATACTCATTTCCTAAAAACGTCACGGCTGTAACGTGTCTTCTCTACTCCATCCTCTTTCCCCTTAAGGAAAGTAAACACAACTGCAAGTTAAAGCCTTTCTCTGAATCATTCAGAATCACAGATGTCAAAAGAAAAGTCTCAACATATCCTCCAACATGGATGGACGAACTGTACTTACGAACCTAATCATCATTTGTAGTGATGGTCCTATGAGAAAACACGAGCATTTTAATTGAGACATCACAAACCACATCTTGCTCTGCAGCAGCTCGGGAAGGAGAAATGCGAATGATTCTTCCTGCTTTAAGCCAGCTGTTCTTCACCTTCCAGGTCTTGGGAACCCAGATTTAAAAATTGAGAACCTTACACAGCTTTTATTTATGTAGGCTATATCTATTGATATTCACTGTGTTAGAAATTAAAACTGAAAGATTTTAGTACGTACTAATTAACTAATTTAAAACAACTAACAATTTTGAAGTGACAAAATTAGAGACACAGAGAACAGACTAGCAGTGGCCAGGGATAAGGGTTGGTGGGAGGAGGAAGGAAGGTGGGTGTAGTGAGGAAAGGGCAACACAGGGATCCCTGCAGTGATTGAACTGTACCTTGACTATGTGGTAGATACCCAGACTAGACATGTGATAACATTGATAACGAAGACCAACGCAGCCAAAAAATAAATGAATAAATTTATTTAAAAAAAAAAAAAAGAAAACTGGTCTCACACAGATATGTATGTCCTTTTCAGATAATTGTGGATATTCTCCTTTGATGTGACCCCAAAGCGCAAAGAGTAATAGTTCTTTTTATTTTTTAATATTTATTTTATTTATTTGGCTGCGTGGGGTCTTAGTTGCGGCATGCGGGATCTTCGTTGTGGCATGTGGAATCTTTTAGTTGTGGGATGTGGGATCTAGTTCCCTGACCAGGGATCGAACCCAGGCTCCCTGCATTGGGAAGCACGGAGTCTTAGCCACTGGACCACCAGGGAAGTCCCAATGAGTGATAGTTCTTAAAAGTTATTGACAATGTGGAATCTGAAACTTTTTGTACTCTGTTAGATTACAATCCATTGGTCTAGCTTGCACTTGGAATGTTTCTTTAACTGCATGATTTTTTTTTTTTAACATCATGCATTGATCATTTGGAAAATACTGGTTCACTGAGTTAGACAGCTCTTTCAAATGTTGACATATTCCATTAATACTGAAAAGTGTTATTTGTTAATATTGTCTCTGAGCTTATCAGAAAAGTCTTTAAAATACTGGTAAGGTGTCAAACTCATAGTGGGGTAGATACAAATTTTCCAAAATTGTAATGTTAGCTTGAAAGCTCAAATTTTATCATTAACAACAAATAACTGTCAGTTGTTGTCCTTGGAATAATAGGCTTGTTACCAACCAGTGTTCTTGGCCTTCTCTAACCAGTAGAAATTGATAAGATGCAAGACAAGGAATTCAGGCAAGGCTTCACTGGGGCTCCTGCTGCAGCAGGAGAGAGCAAAAACAAGTAGCAAGTTCCCTGGCTTGCTCACTGAGGCAGGGCGAGCTGGTTCTTTATATGGGGTAATGGTAGGGGTGGGTCCGGGGGTTGGGCCAGAGGGGTAGTTTAGGTGGTCTGTCCACCACTTTGGTGGTGTTGTGTGCAGGGGGCATGCACAATATCTTGCTTTTGCTCCTGGTACCCTGTTTTTTTGCTCTTGGCTCTTCAGAAGTGGCAGTTGAGTTTTTGGTCTTTTTGTATTTTGTTGTCCATAATTTGCCCCAACTGGGCATGCACAAAGCTATTTTTAGTCCCATATAGTTTCTTGGCATTTTGTTGCTGGAGGAGACAGGTGCAAGCACTGCAGCAAAGGGTCCCTGGTCCCAGCCTGTCTCAGACTTATTTCATTCATTTTCAAGAAAATGTCTGCTAAATACCCAAGCCTGAATAACTATAATTTGTTAGTTGTTCTCTCAAGTAAAAATGGCATTTCATGAAAAAACTGGCTAGTTCAGCTTGCAACTCAATTGCACAAGCGCTGTTCCTAGAGACAAACAGGATGCAGAAGAAGTGCTTTATGTGTACTTCCCATTTTGCTACATAGAATATAAAATGACATGTACTCAAAGGTCAGGATTTAATAAGCTAATAATTGTTACTGCTTTATTAAAGATATTTTAAAGTGAAACTAGCTATATAAAAATGTTTACCTTTTACTGTGAGGGCACAGCAGTTAAGAATGTTATGGCTACTAGTACAATTTGGTGCCATTGATTTGACTCCTGCCAAGATGTCAGCCATTTTACCTACCATTGCTTTTGCACCATCAGTGCAAATGTCAACAGAGTGAAAAAAGCAAGTGTCTTAGTATTATCATGAAAATAGTTTTGAGCTGGCAGGACCTCTGAAAAGGTCTCAGAGATACTTAGGGGTCTGAGTGCTACATTTTGAGAAGTAATCAAGTTTCATGTTCTGGGATTGGGTAAGTGATCAGCTTCTCCAGAAGCATATGCCATCTGATTCCTATACAAAACTGGGATTCTGGTAGCAAGGAAGTTGAGGGAGGCTGCCTGTTCAGTAGGCAAACAACAGTGTCTGCCACAACAGGGCAGTTTGGAAAGACAGTGAAGGAAAAAGAGACACAAAGGCAGGGAAAATTATTAGCAAGAGTGGAGTAGGAAAGACAGCTCCTAAGATCCAGACTAAGGATCTTTTAACTAAGGGATGTTCACAAGTTAGGTATTAATAAATTTCAGCAATTGAGTAATGAGTGAGTATTTTAAAAATTTGGGAGAATAAAGCGCTCAGTTAATTGTTTATAATACGGACAAAAGAATGATGGTCATTAACTACTAATAAAATTGATCCTTACCCTTGTGGGCGGAGGGTGAATCACTCTCTCTAGTGCCTATTTGTTCTCAAATTGCTAAGCATAAGACTTCTCTGAAATTGTAATTTAGTAGTTCAGAAATTAAACATGGCTTATCTAAAAGAAATTTTAAAATGGGCCCCTTAATTAACCAGAAGCCATCACTTCCTACAGAAGTCTTCCTTGTCTTTGCTACTTAAGCTAAGGTATAGAGATAAAACTTCAAAGTGGTATGAAGGGTGTTGTACAGTCTGAGTTAACTCCTGATTATGGACACCTTAGCACTACTGAACCAAGTGGGAAATGGCCATCTGCTTAGATATGCTTCAATGCCCAAGTGTCTCCTAGGTGACTTTGTGTTCTATAATATAAGGTCACAGAATATCAACTGATTCTGTATAACTTCCACATAAGACCTACAGATTTGACAGGAAACAATGGGTGATTCCAATGAGAGGTCATTCTGTCTAAACAAAGCACCTTAAGCAGCAAAGCTATTTGGGTTCCTAGAGAGCATGTGCAAGACAAAATTATAAAATTGCATCATAGTGTGGAAAAACCTTCAAGATCATCTAACTAAACTAACCTAACCACTCAAGGGTGAAATCTTTTCTATAATAGATAGTCATAAAACCCCTATTTGGGGACTTTCCTGGTGGCACAGTGGTTAAGACTCTGTGCTCCCAATGCATGGGGCCCGGGTTTGATCCCTGGTCAGGGAACTAGATCCCACATGCATGCTGCAACTAAGAGTTCACACGCCACAACTAAGGAGCCCGCCTGCCGCAACTAAGACCTGGCGCAACCAAATAAACAAATAAATAAATATTTAAAAAATAAATAAAAAATAAAAATAGGGCTTCCCTGGTGGCACAGTGGTTAAGAATCTGCCTGCCAGTGCAGGAGACACGGGTTCGAGCCCTGGTCCAGGAGGATCCCACATGCCGCGGAGCAACTAAGCCCGTGCGCCAAAACTACTGAGCCTGCAAGCCACAACTACTGAGCCCGCGTGCCACAACTACTGAAGCCCGTGCACCTGGAGGCCATGCTCTGCAACAAGAGAAGTCATGCTCTGCAACAAGAGAAGCCACCGCAATGAGAAGCCTGTGCACCACAATGAAGCGTAGCCCCCGCTCGCCACAACTAGAGAAAAGCTTGCGCACAGCAACGAAGACCCAATGCAGCCAAAAATAAACCTATAAATACATAAGTTTTTAAAAAATAATAAAATAAAAATAAAACCCCTATCTGAACTTTATCCACCCCGCCCTAACCCTGTGGTGAGAAAATAACCCTTACTTTACTGGGTGGCTTAAAAGATTAAATTCTTTAACGTATGTCAAGGGCCTAGCAATATGTCTACAGTATTCTGGCAATCTCCAATGGTAGCCATTATTAGTTACTCTTAAGAGTCAAGTCACTCTTGAAAGCTCATACTGAATTTCATAGCCATTAAAACTCCCTAGATCTTTTCTGCTCAAACTTTGAAAACATTCTCTTCCACCTCTGATCCCCACCCCCACCACCAGTTTCCTTTCCCAGAAGCAATCAACCCAATGCATATGTATTTGCTTGTTTATATGTACCTTCCCTTCATTCTTTTTACACAAATGACAGTGCACTACATACACTGTTCTGTACCTTATTTCTTCATGTAATAAAAATGGAGGTAACTGTTTTAAACTTTAAATGCTCATCATCCTAAAAGACAGACTGGATGAAATCTCAGCTCTGTAAAAACATCAGGGGTACCTATATTTCATACGGTCATTGTAGCAATTAACTGAATACGAAGTGCTTAGTGTATAGTGCCCAAGACACAGTAAAAGTTCAATAAATATTAGCCAATAACAATAATGATGATAATAATAGTAATAACAACAATATCTTACAATTTAATTCTATCTTTCAGTCTTTTATGACATTGTCAATCTCTATTCAGACATTCAGTAATTGAACTATCCATCTGCAGTGCTGCAGTGGTTCATTCTAGTATAGTTTTGACTTCATTATGTCTTCCCTTCTTCTGGTAGAGGAATTTCTCTTTCCTGTGGGAAATCCATTCCCCCAACTTCATTCCACTATAGGAGTGGGCCCAACTCTACTCAGACTACATGGAATAGGTTCTCCACAGGCTACAGAGATTCTTTCTTCCCCTGGTCCCTTAAGGTGGAAGGACTAATTAAACCTGGAACTGCTAGTGGCCATTTTCCCTAACACTTGAGAAGGCTTGTCTAAGAATAAAGCCAATTCAGGGGAAAGTAGAATAGAAATGAGCAAAGATAGAACCCCAAAGACATTATTTGAGCCCCTGCCGGAAACGAATAAACTCCATTGGTGAGAACCTACAAATTCCTCGTTTGCTTAAACTAGCTTGAGCCAGGTTTCCATCACAACTGAAAAAGTCCTGACCACTACATATCACCCACAAATTTATATGCATACTTTCTATTTAGTCATCAGTTATAATGAAAATGTTGAACAAGACTGGATCAATGGCAGAGTCTTGTGGTATACTAACCTAGCTAACATCTAGTGATGAATACTCTTTAAATATAGCTCTTCAGCCAACTGTAAAGTCACCCAACTGTATCACCATCCAGTCCACATTTCACTGACATGTCATCAAGAATATCATAAAAGGCTTTTTCAAATATCTTGAAGAAATCAAGGCACTCCAATCTACCCACCCAAAAACTCTATTGGGAAAAGAGAGAAAGTTTAGAGTGTCATGTTTTAGAACTTAATTTGGTTTCTAATAAGCATTATTTTTCCGGATTCCTTTCTTCATTCAGAAACATTAAATACTTACTATAATCTAAGCACTGTATTATGGCAAGTGATGAATCTTAATATGGTCCCTGTCCCTAGGTCTGGGCAGGTAAACAAATGTGAACAAGTAATTAAAGAAGTATCATAAAGGATGTAAAAGAAGTACAAAGGTGGCAAAATCACTTGTGTACACCTGGGAGAGAGGCAGGTGATGTTTCAGCTGAGTCTTAGAAATCAGTTCAACAGGAAGATAAGGAAAATTAGGTTATTTTAGTCAGATATAATACCAAATACATGGCCTGAGAGGGAACCACAATAGTTTGGCATGGAGGGAATGGTCAAGTGGTGGGAGATTACATGTCATGCTAAAGAAGGTCACTGTGGAGTTTTAAGCAGGAAAGTGATATGATCCAATAAGGTTTTTAAATGATAGAAGCAAACTTCAATTACTGCTTACTGTGTATGTGTGTCAAGCACTTTTCAAAGCATTTTACATGTATTCCTCAAAATGACCCTCTGAGGTAATTAACATTGTATCTCCTTTTAAAGATGAATATACTAAAGCTATATGGGCTAGGTAAGTTGGCCAAGGTCATATAGCTACCAAGTGATAAAACTGGGATTCAAACTCAGGCAATTTGGCTCTAGAACCCATGCAATTATAAAGAAGTGAGAACCCAAACTGAATGGTGTCACAAGAAGTCAAGGGAAAATGAAGTTTCAAGAAGAAAATGGGCTGCTGTTATGCAAGCTGAAATTGCAGGAAAGGGTAAGGCACAGAAGCTAAATTGCACTGGCTAAGGGAAAGCATCAAGAGGTGAAGGAAAGATAATCAGAAGTTATTGTGTGTCTACTGTGCACCAGAGTTATCTTAGTAAATCTCCTACACCCCTATGAAGCAGATGATGCTTTGTTTGATAGAAAATAAACAAAGCCCCATGAAGGTTAATTGATTTGTCCATAATGACCAGTTACCAAGTGGCAGGGCCAGGATTTGAACCAAGGTATGCCTAACTCTAAAGCTTGTGCTCTTTTCCATTATACCATGCTACTCCAAAAAACCTTAGGCATGACCAGGAAGAAGAGTGCAAGTTACTTCACAAACTATCTGTTTAACATTTTGTTCTAGGATTTCGCTAAAGTTCAATGTTAAGTTTGATGGTCTACAATTTTGAAAATTTGGACATTTGCCTGTCTGCAGTCTTATGGTTCTCTCCCATCTACGAGGATTCCCTAGACAAAAGGATCTCTGACTACATGTGCAAACTCTTTCAATATTTTCCAGTGTGATTAATTTGGATTTAGACACTTGAACTCTGTCAAAAATAGAGGTGCTTTGTCGAAGAGGAAAGGAGGTGGTTGCTATTTAGAATTTGGTAAAGCAAACTCATCTTTTATAAAAAGAACAAAGGTTGTTCAAGAGTTTTTAATCTGTTTTTTAGATCTGAATTTGCACATTTGTTTTGGTAAATCCTTGGTTTCATACAATGATTTTTTTGCTTCAAGTTGCATCATAACATGGTTCTGATTTTCCAGTACAAATATCCTTTGAAGTGGAACTGAAACACCTATCATAATGCAGTTAAGCCTTGCTAAACTATGTTTCACTTTTCAACAATTCCTTAGCTTAGCTCTTCTAATATAGACCAACAAAAGTGAAAATACCAAATAACAACACTACATGAAATTTAGAATTTTGTACAACATACTGAACATACAGGGCTCACAAAATCTTACAGAAATTGAGAGGGGCACTTCATCTTTCAAGGGCCAGTAAAGTTAAGCTTCCTAAATAGAGTAACTTGAAAGGCATCAGAGCATTCAATATTGGAAAAAACTCTGGCCTTAAAAATCTTTCACCAAGGTAGAGCATTAGGCAAACCCAACAATGTAAATAAGAGTTGCTATATTCTAGGTAACAGATTTTTACAGCCTTCATTACTAAACATGGTCCTTATTGTAATACTCACAAATCCATTCAACAGTGTAATAAAATGAAGAACTCTATAAGGCTCAGAAAAAACAGATATCCTGTATTTGTAGAGTCAAGACAAAGTTTATATCCTAGCTTGCAAAACTTCATTTTATATTAGGAGACAACTGTTAAACAAATAATCGTAACAGAGGTGAACAGAGGGCTGCAAGTACCCTGCCCAGGGAGTGACTGCCAAGAGGCAACAGGGAAGACTTCATAGTGGAGTGGACCTAAAGGAGTTTCCCAAGAAAATAATAGAAAGCATACTCCATTTGCACAGCAAAGGAAACCATACACAAAAGGAAAAGACAATCTACAGACTGGGAGAAAATATTTGCAAATGATGTGATGACAAGGGCTTAACTTCCAAAATATATAAATAGCTCATACAATTCAATAACAAAAAAACCAAACAACCCAATCAAAAAATGGGCAGAAGACCTAAACAAACATTTCTCCAAAGAAGACGTACAGATGGCCAATAGGCACATGAAAAGTTGCTCAAAATCGCTAATTATTAGAGAAATGCAAATCAAAACTACAAGGTACCACCCACACTGGTCAGAATGGCCATCATTAAAAAGTTTACAAATAACAAATGCTGGACAGGGTGTGGAGAAAAGGGAACCCTTCTACACTGTTGGTGGGAATGTAAATTCATGCAGCCACTATGGAGAACAGTATGGAGGTTCCTCAAAAAACTAAAAATAGAGTTGCCATATGATCCAGCAATCCCATTCCTGGGCATATATCCAGACAAAACTATAATTTGAAAAGATACATGCACTCCTATGTTCATAGAAGCACTACTTACAATAGCCAAGACTTGGAAACAACCTAAATGTCCATCAACAGATGAATGGATGAAGAAGATGTGGTACATATATACAATGAAATATCACTTGCCCATAAAAAAAGAATGAAATAATGCCATTTGCAGTGTCATGGATGGACCTAGAGATTATCATACCAAGTGAAATAAGTCAGAAAGAGAAAGACAAATACCATATGATATCACTTATATGTGGAATCTAAAATATGACACAAATGAACTTATGTATGAAACAAACAGACTCACAGACATAGAGAACAGACTTGTGGTTGTCAAGGGGTGGGGGGGTGGGAGAGAGTTGAATTGGGGGGTTAGGGCTAGCAGATGCAAACTATTATATATAGAATGGATAAACAGCAAGATCTTATTGTACAGCAACAGACAACTATATTCAATATCCTGTAATAAACCGTAATAGAAAAGAATATGAAAAAGAATATATACGTATATCTGAATCACTTTGTCACATACCAGAAACCAACACAACACTGTAAATCAACTATACTTCAATTTTAAAAAAATGAAAAGAAAAAAGAAAGCATACTCCAAGCAGAAGGAACAGCCTGTTCAAAGGTGCACAGGCACGAACAAACACAATTAGTATATTCAAAGAACCGCAGGTCGTTTGGTTTGGTTGGAGGAGAGAGTAGTACAGGGAGAGTAAAATTTGGACTTAACTTTGCAGGTATTAAGAAACTTCTGAGGAATTAAAGCAAAGGAGTGATATCAGGTTTGTATATTTAAAAGTAAAATTAATGGAAGGGGGTAGACTAAAAGAGATTGAAAAGGAGGGCACCTAGCTAGATGCCTGTTGCAACAAACCCAGTAAGTAAGAAGTAGGAGAAGGCCTCAAGAGACATTCAGGACATACAAGCAGTTTGACTTCACGACGTATGAGACATGTAGGTAATCAGTAGAGGAGTCAGGTATGACTAGAATTTCTAATTCAGATGGTTGGGAGATGATGCATTCCACAAATATTTAATAAGCACCTAATATATGCCGGGCACTATTCTAAGTGCAGAGGATATGCAATGAACAAAACAGATCAAAATCCCAGTCTCTGGAGCTTAAGTTCAAGTGGATGGTATTCTATTACTGAAAGAAAAAGAAAGAAAAAAGAGGAGGAACAGGTTTCAGTTTTGATTTGGGGAGACTGGAGAAAGATGAGTGAGATTAGTTTTATATTGCTTTTACTTTGCTTAATTGCCAGCATTCCAGGAAAAGAAGACTGGAAGTGTGTTACAAGGAAGAGGTGGGTCATCAGTGCACAATCTGAAGGGGTCTTCTGAGTATTTTTTAAGGACTTCAGAATAATATATAAATACAAATGAAAACACAATATAATTTTTCACCTATATGACTGGTAAAGATGAAGCAGTTGAACGATATCCAATCTGGCAAGAATATGGACAAAAAACAGACACTGTTACGCAGTATTAGTTGGTGGGAATATGAATTGGTAGAAACTCTGGAGAGGGCGATTTGGCAATAGGTATTAAGATGTAAAATGTACATGCTCTTTTGTCCAAAAATTCCACTTTTAGAATTTATATTAAGAAGATAAAAGGACAAGTGCACAAAAATGTATCACGTACAGTTTGCTTCAGTGTTAGTTTTTAATAGTCAAACAAACAAAAACCCAGAAACAATCTGAATGTCTATTATAGCATAGATCTATAACTACCATCAAGTACAGATATCCACAGCATATTTTTGAGTGAAAAAAAGTTTACAGTACAGTATGTATTAAATTAGCCCATTAATGTTAAACTGATCTTTATGTAACTATATAGGATTTTTTTTTTTTTTTTGGCCGCACTGTGTGGCACGTGGGATGGAAGCTCAGAGTCTTAGCCACTAGACCTCCAGGGAAGTCCCTATGTACAATTCTTACACACTATGCAGATCAGAAGTGAGAAACAGAAGTTGAGATTTAGAAGGATGTTCTTGCAATCATCTTTGGGTAGTGAGACTCTGGATGATATTTAGTTTCTCTTTTATATTTTTCAGTATTTGATTTTTTCATTTGAGAACTTGTTTAAAATTTAGTTTTTAAAAAAGCTACTTTTAATGGAAAGGGAGCAATATTTACATATGTGAAGGTTTACGTTTATTGTAAGAAAAGGGACCTAGGTTAATGAGGAAATAGGCAGGCAGGTGAAAAGAGTAAGAATACTGGGGCACATAAGTAGAAGAGGGGGGAGGCAGAAGGGTAATGACATTAAGTCAGTACTTCCATTGCATAGGTCACTGGGACAACGGGCCATAGGACTGGCCCCAAACAGCTGGGTGGTTCCTAAGAGCTGGGGATATGGGCAGTACTACACGAACATTTCTGTGATCTTCGTAAGGCAGATATTCATAAACCAGCCACTGCCCATATTCATTTGATTCTAATTGCCAAGAACTGAGCAGCATCTTCCACGCATGTGCAAATATGCAAACTCTTTGTTGAGAAATAAACAACAATCCCAAACCCCTCTCTGTGGCGACCAGAATCCTACCTGGAACAGGGCCAGAAAGAGCCATGTCTCCAGCACTTCTGAGAAAACTGTGGCTGCTGTTTATCAAATTAAAATGCAAAGCAGCTCATTCCAGTGTCACTGGGAAGTGTCAGAAAAGGATTATGGTGCCCACCCCAAGGATGCAGGTCAGCTAAACAATACCCATCTTCTTGTGCCGAGAAGGAGGGAGGAGGAGGAGAAAGATTAGGCCTGTTTCCAAATAGCAGTCTGGCCTGCTTGTTACTGTGGTAACCTCCCTTCCCTGAGCTGCTCTCATTTGTCTTTCTCTGTCTGACCTTTATGTTGTTCTGACAGTAACTGCGGAGGAAAAGGTGCCCGCCTGCCAGCGAAGCACTCAAGTTGAGGGCACTGAACAAGAAAAAGAGGCACTCAAAGTCTTCCTCATTCTAGACTCTAAACGGTGACCTTAGAGCAATTAGAGTCCTGAAAGAGATTTCTCGCGGCCCTCATCATTCCATCCTTCCTCCCCTGCTCTCAGGGCCACCTCACTTCTCTGATACTCCCTTTCAGTGTGAGGAATCTGAGTCAGAGTCAAGTGGGTAGGTGAGAAGTCACAGAGAAGAGAAAAAACAAGGCACGAGAAGCTGAAGAACAGAGGCAATAAAATATTAACTCAAAAATGCCTGAGACAATTATCAGTACAGTGGTTAAGTACAGCTTTCAGTTTCCTCTCTATTCAGGATTCATGCCATATGCTCAGTCAGTGAAGGTATGAGGGCAATTAAGGTACTTGGGACGGGGCTAGGGAAGGGCCCAAATACTTAGTGCTTTTTATTGTTTTTCTTTAAGCCCTGAATACCTTTAAAATTCAATCACTTAACAAATAATTATTGAGTACCCCCACTCTTGTCCTAGACACTGGGTATGCAGTGGGAAATGAAAGAGACTGGTAAATAACTATAATAGAAACCTACTAAGGCACAAATAGGGCAAGTGGTAAGAGGTAAGAGGACAATGTGAGTTATCTCCGGTATAGTGGGGGATGGCCTCTCTGAAGAGGATGATTTAAGCTGATACCTAAAAGATGAGAAGACATGAAGAACCTAGGAATGAGCAATGCAGGCAGAGGGAACAGCATATGTAAATCTCTAAGGCAGGAAAGAGCTTGGTATATATTTGAGGTCCATATTTCATTTCGTATTACTATGCAAGCCCATGGAAAAATGTTTGAGTCTGCTTATTCTAGAAGCTTAAGGAGGCCCAGGAAATGGGCAACATGAGAACAGTCAGCCGAATATTATCCACTAAGTTCACAGATGAATGAGTCATTAAGTTGTCAGTCATGAAATGCTATGGTGTACAGACAGAACTCTTATCTAATAGTTTGAAAAAGTAAGAGCTACAATACTGGGGTCAGTTCTCTGCCAATAGCAGTCACTGTCATTCCAAAAGACACACTGTGTAGGTCTAATTTAGTTTTATCTTAAATGGCATCCTCAAACCCATCAAAGACTTCACTGCAAACCTACTTAAACTGATTTATGTTGGAGTAATGAGCTTACAAAGGAGGCAGCAGGGCCAGGTTTTAGTCCCAGTTTTCCACCACTTAGCTGTATAACCTTAGACAAGTCATTTCACTTCTCCAAACGTTGACCTTATGAAATGAAGTAGTTGGACTTTATGATCTCTAAGGAGACTGTATTAGGACTTTTTCAGTTACAAGTGACAGAAAAGCACACCAGACTGGCTTAAATAAAAAGTCCAAATAAGGCTATCATATAACTTAAAAAGTCCAAATTAGGCATGGCCTGATATAGAGGCTCACATGATGTCATGGAGGCCAGGTTTCTATCCCTTCCTCCCTTGGTGGTGTCTTTTCGGTTCTGCTTCATTTTCAGACAGGCTCTCCTCCTGGGTGGCAAGGTAGCTGCAGCAGTTCAAGTTTTACAAGCTCTTAATTCCAGGCTCAGTGGACAGACAGGTTCTTTTCTAGCCACCTAACAAAAATCCTGAAGTTCCTTCTGACTGGACCAGCTTCCGGAATGTAAGAGTTGATGTCCCTTACAATTTTTATAATCTTTATATTTTGTAAATATTTAAGCATATTCCCTCCAAGTTTTTACCTTTTCAAGTTTTAATTTTTAAAACCATAGTGTATATGTAGTTTTTGTCTGCCCAGCATCCATCTTTCATAGAAAACTGTCCCTTCCCCAGTCCTTGTGCTCTAGTAAGATAGGCAATCACAGTGACTCTCCAGTCGCCTGTCTCTGGAGTGGGTTCGGCATCAATCTATTTATTTCTTCTAAAATAATCTGTTGATGGAATATTTATTTCATTTTTTTAAAAGGTGGAGTCATGCTTCATCCTTAATATGCCTGTTTAAGATATAAAACCCTTCAAATCTCTCCTGCTCTTAAAAGCATTAAATTTCTGCAACTGCCTCAAACAAAACACTTGAATGACAGTCGAGGCATTTCATCACAAAAGTATTAATACGGCCAGACGGCAAACATCAATCCTTCTTATCTACTCAATTATACTACAGAACTGAGTTATAGTTGGATTATCAGAACATTCTGAATTATTATTAAATATGGGAACTTTCTTGAAGACCAAATGGAATTTTCAGATTGCAAAAAACCATTTTATCAGAATTTCACTGTACCACAAACATTTTTGTGTTGATTAATTTAAAACATAATTTTAAATGTTTGAATAGAATCCTTTTGAACAAACAAACCATAATTTATTTGACCAATTTACTACAGGTGGATATTTAGGTTGTCCCAATTTTCACTTGTATAAACAAGGCTGAGTGGAGTATCTTAATGGCTACATATCTTGTACCCGTTTTACGATTTTCACAGGCTAACATCCTATATATGAGATTAGTGAATAAAAGGGTATGCATATTTTACAGTTTTTTGATACACACTATTCCATCAACTTTCAGGCTCTATAGAGCTTAAAAAAATAAAAACAAACAAAAAGTCTATAGTACTGCTTACATTTCCAGGGTAATTTATTTACCCTTCTCAGGACCTTCCTTAGGTATTACCAAGACTATACAAAGTATTCTACTTTTAAACTTATTGGTTGTTATTCCCAAAGGATTACAACATTTTCTGTTTGTTTTTAATGTCTTCCTGACTATAACCCTGTAAACTGACATTTATAGCCACTGCTCTTGCCTTCACTTAAGGAGGTCTACACTAATTCTTGATTCCTTTCCTGGGTTACAAATGACTACCCAAAACCCAGATACATTTAATATATAACACAAAACATACAACATACAATATGCATTATATATATATATATATATGGCTCCATTTATCTCATGCCCCCTCCTATATACATGACTTTATATTTATTCATAGGTAATATTCAAACAGTTCAGGCCCAAGAGCTTGAATACTGAGCAGAGTCTGAATCCCTCTTAAGCCAGGGCAATAAAAGGCTAGATTTCGTAGAGTACAGGTTGGGGGTTGAGATTTCTAATCGGCAAGTAGCTGGCAGACAGGAAAGACTTAAGTTCATAAACGAAATGGGGGCCACGCATAGCACGTGTTTCTTCTTCCTCTCTCCAACTTCTTCTGGCAGCTCTTCAACTTTCTAGTAAACTAGGATAATGTTTTAGCTTTTACCATAACCAGTAGGATCAACCATACCATCTACTATTTTACCAGCATCTATCAGTCTCAGTTTTCAGTCACTTATCTGTGAATACAACTGAGAGCTTTTTAAAAGGATAGAGTTTTTCTTGAGAAATCTCCATAATGAACAAACCTCTTAAGTTTCTGGGTCTGTTTCCAACATGTAAAATTTCTTAACCACTTTATTTATTGGGTTGGCCAAAAGGTTTGTTCGGTTTTTTCTGTAAGACGGCTCTAGTAGTGCTTAGCTGTCTTTAACTTCATTTGAAACAATTTTGTTAGATTGTATTGTGACAGCTTTCATATTAGTGTGCATTTAAAAAAACCTTATCAAAATTGGTGAATTTTTGTGTAGCCATTTTAATATGAAGATGGAAGAAAAAAAGCAACATTTTTGGCATATGATGCTTTATTATTTCAAGAAAGGTAAAAAATGTGACTGAAACACAAAAAAAAGATTTTTGCAGCGTATGGAGAAGGTGTTGTGACTGATTGAACATGTCAAAAGTGGTTTGCAGACTTCCCTGGTGGCGCAGTGGTTAAGAATCCGCCTGCCAATGAATGGGAGATGGGTTCAAGCGCTTGTCCAGGAAGATCCCAAATGCTGCGGAGCAACTAAGCCCATGCACCACAACTACTGAACCTGCTCTCTAGAGCCCGCAAGCCACAACTACTGAAGCCTGCGTGCCTAGAGCTCGTGCTCCGCAACAAGAGAAGCCACCACAATGAGAAGCCCGCGCACCGCAACTAGAGAAAGCCCACACACAGTGGCAAAGACCCAACGCAGCCTAAACAAACAAACAAACAAACAAATAAATAAATAAAAAGTGGTTTGCGAAGTTTCGTGCTGGAGATTTCTCCCTGAACGATGCTCCACAGGCGGGTAGACCAGTTGAACCTGATAGTGATCAAATCGAGACACTGAGAACGATCAACGTTATACCACACGTGAGATAGCCAACATACTCAAAAGATCCAAAGCAAGCGATGAAAATCATTTGCACTAGCTTGGTTATGTTAGTCGCTTTGATGTTTGGGTTCCACATAAATTAAGTGGAAAAAAACCTTCTTGACCGTATTTCCAAATGCTATTCTCTAATTAAGCATAACGAAAACGTTCTGTTTTTTTTTTTTTTTTTAAAGAAATTCACGTTCTTTTATTTATTTATTTATTTATGGCTGTGTTGGGTCCTCGTTTCTGTGAGAGGGCTTTCCCCAGCCGCGGCAAGCGGGGACCAGTCTTCATCGCGGTGCACGGGCCCCTCACCACCGCGGCCTCTCCCGTTGCGGAGCACAGGCTCCAGACGCGCAGGCCCAGCAATCGTGGCTCACGGGCCCAGTCGCTCCGCGGCATGCGGGATCCCCCCAGACCAGGGCCCGAACCCGCGTCCCCCGCACCGGCAGGCAGACTCTCAACCACTGCGCCACCAGGGAAGCCCGAAAACGTTCTGTTTTTAAAACAAATTGTGATGAGTGATGAAAAGTGGATACTGTACAATAATGTGGAACAGAAAAGATTGTGGGGCAAGCGAAATGAACCACTAGCAACCACACCAAAGGCCAGTCTTCATCCAAAGAAGGTGATGTTGTGTATATGGTGGGATTGGAAGGGAGTCCTCTATTATGATCTCCTTCCGGAAACCCAAACGATTAATTCTAACAAGTACTGCTCCCAATTAGACCAACTGAAAGCAGCACTCGATGAAAAGCGTCTGGAATTAGTCAACAGAAAACGCATAATCTTCCATCAGGATAACGCAAGACCACGTTTCTTTGACGACCAGGCAAAAACTGTTAGAGCCTGGCCGAGAAGTTCTGATTCATCCGGCGTATTCACCAGACATTGCACCTTCGGATTTCCATTTATTTCGGTCTTTACAAAATTCTCTTAATGGAAAAAATTTCAAATCCCTGGAAGACTGTAAAAGGCACCTGGAATAGTTCTTTGCTCAAAAAGATAAAAAGTTTTGAGAAGATGGAATTATGAAGTTACCTGAAAAATGGCAGAATGTAGTGGAACAAAATGGTGAATACGTTGTTCAATAGAGTTCTTGGTGAAAATGAAAAATGTGTCTTTTATTTTTACTTAAAAACCGAAGGAACCTTTTGGCCAAACCAATATAATCTCTACCTTGTAGAATATCCTAAAAGAATATCCCTGAAAAATTACATAGATATGGCCTATTTTAGAAAGTAGTAGAGGAGGATTCTGGTTTAAGAATGAATGTGATGGACTTCCCTGGTGGTGCAGTGGTTGAGAATCTGCCTGCCAATGCAGGGGACATGGGTTTGAGCCCTGGTCTGGGAAGATCCCACATGCCGCGGAGCAACTAGGCCCGTGAGCCACAATTGCTGAGCCTGCGCGTCTGGAGCCTGTGCTCCGCAAGGAGAGGCCACGATAGTGAGAGGCCTGCGCACTGCGATGAAGAGTGGCCCCCGCTTGCCACAACTAGAGAAAGCCCTCGCACAGAAACGAAGACCCAACACAGCCATAAATAAATAAATAAATAAATAAATAATTTTTAAAAAAAAGAATGAATGTGATAAGGGTTTGAAAGACTTCTTCAAATAGGAGAAAAGGGTGAAGATAAGTAAAAAGAGATGATTAAGAGAAATGGACTTTGAAGATAGTCAACCTGGGTTCAAACAGATCCTCCACTATTGGCTGTGCAACGTTAGGCAAGTCATTAACCATTTTTAGCCAGTTTTCCCATTAATAAAATGGAAATCATGATACTACATGTGTCACAGAACTACAGTGAGAGTTAAATGAAATATCATATAAAAAGCATTCAGCCTTGTTGCCTGGCACATACTCTGATAAATGTTAAATGCTGCTGCTGCAGCTTCTGTTATTATTAAATGTGTCCTAGGGATCCTCCAAAGGGGCATCATCCACTGACCTTTACTACAGAATAAAGGTTAGAAGGCTCACAAGTCAAATAGCAGCATTCTCTTTTCAGGCTAAAAGCCAGGTCAGGAGCTGGCTACTAAATCAGCAATTTAAAAAATCAAATGAGTTTTTCTTTTTTTTAGCTTTTCAAGCCCATTCTTATTTCAGGTTGGAAGATGTGTACATAAGGTGAGTACCCATTCCATAATTCTTGTACTACTCTACACTGGGCTCCACCAGAAGAGTTAAAATGGAACTCACTAGTGTCCATCTGAGCAACCCAGGAACAAACCCAGGAGAGAAAGTCCCAAAATGACATTCTGATGTGTAGTTAAACGATTTGTGTTATATGGGTAGCTGAAACATCGTCCTTGTTATACCACGAAGACTGAGAAAGAGGTTGCCATAATCTCCAGTAGTCTGTACATCTGTCTCCTTCTTGTAGAAGAAACTGTATAACCTACCAACACAGTCTCCCCAGGTAGATAAAACTGGTCAGCAGGTGACAAATGGTAATAATCTTCTAATTCTCTAAGGAGTTAGAGAGAAAGCACTTAATCTTCACTTCGTGAGGCATTTGGCTAATCACTTGCTGGAGAAGGAAAAACAAATGAGTAGGCCATCTTCTAGTAAGGGAAAAATGCCTACAGCACAAATGCTTTAGCTGTCTTTACAAAGATCAGAGAGGCCCTCCCTCAATCTGCTCCTCATGTCCTTTATAACAAGCAGACCTTAATTTTGCAAAGGAAGCTTTCCTGGCTTCTAGTACTGCTTTCTAGCACCCTCAAGATTTCTACAACCTAAATGTCCAATGTCAGATGAATGGATAAAGAAAATGTGGTACATATATACAATGGAATATTACTCAGCCATAAAAAGGAACGAAATTGGGTCATTTGTAGAGATGTGGATGGACCTAGAGTCTGTCATACAGAGTGAAGTAAGCCAGAAAGAGAAAAACAAATACCGTATACTAACGTATATATGTGGAATCTAGAAAAATGGTACAGATGAACCTATTTGCAGGGCAGGAACAGAGGTGCAGACATAGCGGACGGACATGTGGACACAGGGGGTGAAGGGAAGGGTGGGACGAATTGGGAGATTAGGATTGACATGTATACACTACCATGCGTAAAATAGATAGCTAGCGGGAACATGCTATAGAGCACAGGAAGCTCAGCTTCTCAGCTCGGTGCTCTGTGATGACCTAGATGGGTGGGATGTGGGACGGGTGGGAGGGAGGTCCAAGAGGGAAGGGATATAGGTATACATATAGCTGATTCACTTCATTGTACAGCAGAAACTAACACAACATTGTAAAGCAGTAATAGTACAATTAAAAAAAAAAGATTTCTAGGTAATAGCTGTGGTCATTTAAGCTTGCTTGGCCTCAGTTTCCTTATGAGATGAAAAAAAAAAAAAAAGCTAGGATTTTATTCTCCTAAATTCTAATCTAGCTTAAATTCCAAACTGGTGTAACTGTCAGATGGAGCTATCCTTAATACCACTGCTATTAACTTCAGCTTTCTTACAAGGGTATTCATCAAAATGAAGACCTCTACATTCAGACACACATTTTCAGTACAAAAATAAAACGCTGCAACCAGGAACCTCTTCAAAATGATATAAATGAGATAAAGGCAGCACCTAAACCAGTGGCTTTGGACTAACATCAGGCTTAGGGTCCAAGCATGACAGGTGTTGGAAGAAACACAATTTTAGAGCTCCATAGAGATATGTGTATTTCAAATATAATAAACGATGAAAAAGTTGAGATGCATTTATCTCTTAGGCAATATTTTCTTTCAATCTATAAAATATTAAAATGGCCTACTTTGGTATGGTTTTCACATCTCTAGTATTCTAGAGTCTAGTTCTAAAGATATTCTTACTTTTTTTCCTTTATAGGTTTTGCTTGGGTTGCTAGAAGAGATTCTATGGATTCTAGCCTCAAAGCTGGGCTGATCTGATCGAGGAAAAGATTAGAGTGAGCCAGCAGGCACACACACACAAAGAATTATCAAGAAATGAAATAAACCAAGGCACAACTGCCAGAAGGGAGGAAGGGACCAGTACAGAAGAGATATATTGCATTTATATTTCTAACAAATGCATGTGGCAGAAACACACGCTTTTTAACTTCATTGTTGTTTACCTCACGTCCTTAATCAGCATCCAATTAATTCCACTGGTCTAAAGAGAAACTCCTAGCAAAATTTCACAATGGGCACCATCCTGTGCTTTAGTAAGATCACACCAACAGACCCAAAGCAGGTCTTCCTGTTCTCCCTCACACTAAGGTTTTGCCTAAGAGTATACCAAAAAATTTCTAATCTCCTGGAGAAATAGGAAAAAAATAAAATAAAGTCACATTCCAAGAAGCTCTCATTTCATATACAGTATATTCCAAGCCATGTGGCAAAGTACCAAGTTATTTCATTACCAGCCTAGTAAGAGTAGAATGAGGAAGACAAGTAAGAATTCCATTCAGAGGGAAAGTCTATAGACACACATATTTAGAAGGATGTTATCTTAGTACATTGGCCTTGTTTTACAGCACTCAGAGGAAGCAAGACTTTTCCCCTATAAATCTAAGGGTATGCCCTGAGAATTTTAAAATTTCTACCGCTGTATCCCTCTTTGGGTTTGTTTCTTTCAAAGAATGAGATTAAGGGAAAGAAAAGACAGACTTTAGTACACAACATACTGATAGATGCTCACATTGTCCTTAATCACTTACTGGCCATATTTAAAACAGTATTAGGCACCCACCGTTCTGGCAAAAAAAAAAAAAAAAAAAAATTTTTTTTTTTTTTTAATTTATTTTTGCCTGTGCTGGGTCTTCGTTGCTGTGCGTGGGCTTCTCATTGAGGTGGCTTCTCTTGTTGCGGAGCACAGGCTCTAGGCACGTGGCTCGAGGGCTCTAGAGCACAGGCTCAGTAGCTGGGGGACATGGACTTAGCTGCTCCGCAGCATGTCGGATCTTCCCGGACCAGGGCTCGAACCCGTGTCCCCTGCATTGGCAGGCGGATTCTTAACCACTGCGCCACCAGAGAAGCCCTGGCAAAAATCTTTAAAGTTGACAGTACCAAGTACTGATTAAGCAAAACTGGTGGAGGCATAAACTACTGGTACAACCACTTTCATAAACTGGCCTTACCTAGTGAAGTAGAACATGTGCACATCCAACTACCTAGCAACTCCACCCTTAGGTGTGTACACTAGAGAAACCTTGGCACTTGTGCCCCAGAGACATAACAATGTTCAAAGCAGCAATGTTGGTAATAGCAAAAATACTGGAAAGAGCCTAAATGCCCATCAACAGATGGATGATATATTTTCATGTACTCATACAGTGGCACACTAAAAGCAGTAAAAATAAACTAACTACACTGCATATATCAACACAGACAAGGAAAAAGCAAGTCACAGAAAAAGGCGTGACACTGTGATTCTACTTAAATCAAGAAAAGAATCAGGGACTTCCCTGGTGGCGCAGCGGTTAAGAATCTGCCTGCCAATGCAGGGGACACAGGTTCGAGCCCTGGTCCGGGAAGATCTCACATGCCGCAGAGGAACTAAGCCGGTGCGCCACAACTACTGAGCCTGCGCTCTAGAGCTCGCGAGCCACAACTACTGAAGCCCATGCGCCTAGAGCCCATGCTCTGCAACAAGAGAAGCCACCGCAATGAGAAGCCTGCGCACCGCAACGAAGAGCTGCCCCCACTTGACGCAACTAGAGAAAGGCCCTGCGCAACAAAGACCCAACTCAGCCAAAAATCAATCAATCAATTAATTAAAAAGAATCCCGTAAAACTAAGATAGCTTAGTGATACAGACAAATGGAAAAACATAAAAGATAAGCAGGTGACTAACATAAAATGCTACATAGAGGGAAGTAAAGAGGAAGGAGAGGGTACAATGAGGAAAGGGTCACACAGGAGGTTCTAAACCTAAAGCGTTGTCATGCTTTACTTCTTAAGATGGGTAACATGTACATGTGTTCTTTTTATTGTTATTCTTTGAAACTTACAGGATATATTTCACAGTTTAAAACCAACAAAAGGAAACAAATTATACTAAGCTATTCCTTATTATCTAGTGTCTACACATTGCCACAATGAAGAAATATGCCAAGCCTTCTGAAGAATGACCTTTTTAGGTAGTAAAGAGATTTGACTAACCAGTTAGTTTTCAGAAAAATTAAGCTAGAGAGTCCACTTCCATAGTATCTCAGAGGTATGTTCCTTTGTAGCAGTTATCACATGCAAAATCACTTTTTATAATGTCTCCCTTCCACAATAAACTGGAAATTCCATAAAGGAAGGCCTTCCCTCCTTCAACACTCTATCCAGAGTCTAGCACTGTGCATGATCATGGGAAGTACTCAATAAAAATTTCTGAAAGAATGAATAAACGAATGATCTTGAGAATCTAGTTAGGCTGGGATAATTTACTAGTCTCTCCACAAATGTAGGAAAACACACCACAGTTTTTCAGAAACTTGATGTTTCATCCCTGTCATTCGGCTCTCTGAACCAGTTTCCCAGAATTTAGTAGTTATTTCAGCATTTACACAACAAAATTTATTAAGGTCCTACTATAAGTGGGCACTGTGCTAGGTGCTAAAAATATGGCACTGACAGGATGGAATAGTCTCATTTATCTATATAACAGCCACTCCATGGCATAAAGGAGATGGCAGGATAGGATTTTTCCCCTCTGACCTCTTAGGACATTGAAATGTATACAAAGGCAAGCCTGAGGTTTCAACAAATGGTGTGTGGCAAGATCCACTTTGGAAAACAATGGGCTGCTATTTCCTTCAGCTGCTCTGAACAATGAACTAATTCCTTTAGTCTCTGCCATCCTTGTTGAGTTAAATTATATCATTCTTTGTTCTGCAGAGTAGCCTCTCCTAAAGTATTGAATAAAGAGCAAAGCACCGGCCTTCTGGAACCTCTTCTAGAAAGCAACAGGCAGAGACATCACTCATAGGAAGAAAAGCTATAAAGGAAAGAAATTATTATCTTGAAGACAAACATCTCTATTCTGGAGATAAAAGAGAAGAGCCATAGGTTGCCACATTACAGCTGCCCCTCTGCCTGCGATTTATCGGAAAGGTTAAAATTAAAGACAACTAATGAAAAACCATCAAATGGTGGTTGTAATAAGCTTGAGAACTACTTTGTTTCACTAAACTCAAAACTTTGCTGCCTTTCATTCTGTTTCAATACAGTCATCATTCTACCCAGCATTCCTTTAAAGGCCACAGTAGAAAATGTTGCTGACACCTATTATCATCAGGTCCAGTTATTCCTGACTCCCTTCTCCTTCCTTCTTCTTCTTTAAGCCAACCTAAAAGTTAAGAAATGAAAGTTGGTGAGGAGTAGTGTAATTAAGTAGGACATGAAGGGGACAACCAGCACCCCTCAAAACGGACTGTGTTTCTATTTTCTTTTTAGGCAATTAACTTCTTCCTGAAAATTTAACAAAGTCATCGCTAATTTGACTTTGCAAGGCATATTTCCTTTTGTACATTATCTCAATTAAAAGTATGCATTTCCAAATATCTTATATTCAGTTTTCATCTCTGTGAGTCACTGTTTATAGAACAAGAATTTAGCACTCAGAATGCTGAAGTAATTCATTCATGCCTGAATCTACTGAGAATGGTTGGCACAGGGGTCAATGAGGCCAAAGGCAAATGAGCATTAACTAAGGATACTGAACACCCAATTAGGTGCTAGGTAGCTACACTGGAAACTAGTCAAGAAAATTTAGAAATTGGGACTTCCCTGGCGGTCCAGTGGTTAAAATTCCGAGCTTCCACTGCAGGGGGCATGGGTTCGATCCCTGGTCGGGAAACTAAGATTCCACATGCCGCGCTGCTTAGCCAAAAAAAAAGAAAAGAAAGAAATAAAATTTAGAAATAAAATTTATTTATTACTATATTCAAAGGGAATACATAGGGATATTTACCAAAAAACTGGGTAACTTGCTGTAGAACTGAAAAAGTAAAGCAGAACTGTATATCAGATTCAGATTACCTAAAGACAACAGCAACAAATAAAACACCCAGGGCTACCAACAGCATAAGACCTTTGTGAATTAGAGAGAAGCTGCCTTCAAGATACTGACCAGGTTCAAGATACTGTGAGCCAAGCTCAGGCTGGATTTCAACCCTTTATTCAACCCCTCTCAGGAGGGGGGACCCTCCTGAAGGGCACACCCTGTACAACTGAGGGTGAATGCCCTATATATGTGTTTTTCTTCTTTCTCTTCCAAAACCTAATTAAAATGAAAACATGTCAACAGAAGAAGAGGCACAAATCTCTGAGGACTACGAGAGCAGGAGAGAAGAGAAGAGCAGGCATGAGATATCAAAAACATTTAAGAAACTAGAAAACAGACGGACAAATGTTAACCTAGCAGACCAAAGGAAGCTGAAACATAAGCCTGTGAGAGACCTCAGCCTGTAAAGTGGAAGTGAGAGAACTATACTAGCAAACATTCAAAACCCAGGAAAAGCTCAGTGGCCTCAGGTACTTCTGAAAAGAGGACAGGGCTAAAAGCAGAAAGATCAGTTCCAAATCTTTAAAAGATACATCAGAACTCTAGACCACCTTCATCAACAATGCAGCTTTCCCATCTCCCCACCCCCTACCCCTCACAATTCTAGTAGAAGTCTGAAGGTTTATTCTCTGGATATGTTGGACAGACAGGCTCCATACTCACCCACGCCAAGCACAACTGAGAGCAGAGATAAAGTACAACACTGACAGCAACAGTGAGACACAAAACTCCTTTCCCTTCGCTGGGCTCTGTGAAAGCAGGCAAAAGATTGGTTGATTCTTCTGAGGGAAAAATGACTTGCCTAAGTCAAAAGACCAGATGCTGGCAACCGGGTGACCCTCACCTAAATAGTCAATCACCCCTAGAGTAAAGCCCACCAATTAACAAGCTCCACCAATGAAAACCCAGCTTCTAAAAAAGGACTGTACTGTTTTGCTTTTAAATACAAGTGGATAATCAAGAATGGCAAGACATTTGATTAAAAACACTCCAATATGAGTCTAAACTAAACAATGAATGAACTTGTAGCAAGTAGAGATAACGTAGGGAGCAGAAATAAACAAAATGAAAAAATTATCATATCATACATAAAACACTGCATCCATGGAACAAGAACAAGAGATTATGAAAAAGCATTCAGAGTATAAGAAGGATACTGTAGAAATTAAATATATATATATATATTTATAGAGTAGGAAGTTGGAGGATAAAGTTGAAGAAATCTCCTAGAAAAAAGACAAAGAGATGAAAAATTGTGAAAAAATAAAAAATTGAGAAGAGCAGTATAGTAGGGCTGAAATGCAACTAGTAGAGTTGTAGAAAGAATAAGGAAGGGAAAGAAAATTTATTTAAAAGAAAAAAAGAAAAGAAACCAAAAAATGTCCAGACATAAATTTCTAGATTGAAATGGCTATCTAGAACTTAGCTACTAGTAGTAGAGATTAAAAGAAACCCACACCAAAGCACATCAGGTAAAATTATTAGGTTAAACACATCAAACTACCACTTTTGTATGCCAAAAATTATTAACTAACAGCAGTTTCTCATAGTTCAACCTAATATCTCCAATCTTGAATTTAATATTTAGACAAACTTTTTGGGCTGGTAAGGTCTTAAATTATTTACCTCCCATACTCCTTTTCTCAGAAAGCTACTCTGAAGGATATGCTCCAGCATCATAAGGAAATAAGCTGAGAAAGAGGAAGATGTGGCATCCAGAAAGGTAAGGATCCAACACAGAAGGAAATTCCAAGGACAAAAGCTATTGAGCTGGCCTAGAAAGCCACCAGTGCACAGTTAGAGAAAGAGCACTGAAGGAGTAATGTCTCTAAGGGGAAAAAAAAAAAAAATCAAATATGTTTATAACATATCAAGAAAAGATTTTCAGTTCTATTGAAGAGTTTGGAGATGACTTTTTTTTTTAAAATTTTTTGGCTGCACTGTGTGGCATGTGGGATCTTAGTTTCCTGACCAGGCATTGAACCCAGGCCCCCTGTATTGGAAGTATGGAGTCTTAACCACTGGACTGCCAGGGAAGTCCCTGGACATGAATTACTGATGGATACATAAAACTATCAGCTAACAAACAAAAAACAAATCCAAGGAAAACAAAAGGCTGTGCAAGAAAGGAAGCATAAGAGAGGTAGTGTGCATGCAGTGAGGTGGGAGGGGTAAGAGAATTAAATTTCATCCTTCATCATAGTAAGTTAATAGATAATTTAATAAAATTGAAATATTAAAACAAATAGCAGAATAAGCATATTTTTTGAACTATGGAAGTTAATACCAGAAGAAACAACTAAAAGACTTGACAGTGTTGCCTCTGGGGAGCAAGAATCTAGAGTGTGGAGAGATAGGGCATGGGACTGCTCTATTATAAGCCAAGTTGTCCTTTTAGCTTTTAAAACTATATACAGGGCTTCCCTGGTGGGGTGGTGGTTAAGAATCCGCCTGCCACCGCAGGGGACACAGGTTCAAGCCCTGGTCCAGGAAGATCCCACATGCCGCAGAGCAACTAAGCCTGTGTGCCACAACTACTGAGCCAGCGTGCCACAACTACTCAAGTCCACGTGCCTAGAGCCCGTGCTCCGCAACGAGAGGAGCCACCTCAATGAGAAGCCCGCGCACCACAACAAAGAGTAGCCCCCGCTCACCGCAACTAGAGAAAGCCCATGCGTAGCAACGAAGACCCAATGCCGCCAAAAATAAATAAATAAAACAAATAAATTAAAAAAAGAAAAGATTAAAAAAAACTATATACAGATACTACTTTAATAACTAGATAGCTCAAGGCAGTATGCCAAATTAAATATAATCTCATTAAATAACCTGCATATAAAGCCCTTAGTTACAATAAACTAATCCTTTTAGAAAGCCATCTAAATTAATCACTTCAAAATTACACATCAAGAGATTCCATATAAAACACCAATCAAATTAATTTGCATGACCTACAGAAATACACATAAGAGTATGGATGTTAAAAATTTGATTGATGGGGTTTTTCCTTAGATGAATTTGATATGCCTAGCTGACGAGTCCATGACAAAATGCACTTTGCTGAGCCGATTTCTGGAACTATACTATTTTATTCCCAATTCTGGGGTGTTGGGCTTTTTTTGTTTGTTTTTTGTTTTTGAGGTGGGGGTAGACAAAGACAAAAACTAAATACCACTAGAGAATACAAAATTAAATACCTTAGCTGAATCTTTTCTTGGGAAATAGTCCCACCTAAGAATCAACTATAAAGTTGATCACCATTCAAATTAGAAAGGATTTTACATTCTGAAAACAATGTGCTTATAGGTATGCAAGGTCTTTGATAAGACTCTCTTCCTAAAAATCAACCACTTCTTCTGGCATAGGGCAGTTTCATGAAGCTGTAGAGTTTCTTTCTGTCCAAGAATGAAAAAAATCTCCCTTCCCACAAGGTACCTTATAGATTCTTCCAAACCATATTAGAGCCAATATTTATTTTTTAATTTTTACTTAAAAATTTAAGGTTACATTTGCATAATAAATCCAGTTTGTGGCAAAAAATATTTTAAAATACAGGAAGGTATAAAGAAAGTAAAAGCTTCATTTCCAAAGAAAATCATTATAAATATTTTAATACTTACCTTAAAAAAAAAAAAAGCTGGGCATACCCAGTATACTTATTTTTGAGCATTTTTTTCACTTTCACAGGAATATTTGCCTATGCCATTGAGAATATAGTTTTTTATGGCTGCATGTCATATATATATATATATATATATATATATATATATATATATATATACATGTTGAAATTTTTCTTAACTTGCTTCCTATAATCAGAATTTTGGGTTGCTTGAATTTGTGTTTTAAGCATACTTGTCCATAAGTTATTGCAAAATGTTTCCCGTTACTTCTTATAAGCGTAAACTGGTTACAAGTGAAATTGTAGGGTTTTCAACACATATTCTTAAACTATCTTTTAGTAAATTTACATCAATGAACTTTCCTAGTAACAGGACATGAGATGCTTCACATTCTGATTACAATGGGAGTCTAGTTAGTTAGTTAGTTTACCAACTTTGTTGAAGTATAACTGACAAACAATAAACCATACAAATTTAAAGTATATAATTTAATAAGCTTTGACGTGTATAGCACCAAGTAGACAGTTACTAGAAGATCTATAATAGATAAATAGATTTATAATAAGAACCGAAGTCAGGTAGTGTAAGTGCATTTCCATACGAATTTTAAAATCTGTTTGTCAATTTCTATTAAAAAGACTGCTGAGAATTAGGATTCACTGACTCTATCAATCAATCTGAGGACAACTGACACTGTAATACTGTTGAGTCTTTCAATCCATGAACATGGTAAATCTCTCCATTTATTTAAGTCTTGTTAAATTCCTTTCAGCTATGTTTTGTAGTTTTCAGTGTACAGGTTTTACACATCTTTTGTCAGGTTTATCCCTCACTATTTTATATTTTAATGCTATTATAAATTATGTTTTTAAAACTTCAATGTGATTGCCAGAATATAGAAATTCAATTGATTGTCATACAATGAACTTCTGTTCTGCACTATTGCTAAACTCACATATTACTATCATTCTAATAGCTTTTTTGTAGCTTCCTTAGCAGTTTCTTTTTTTATGATTCTAATAAATATTTCTTTATTAAAGTCATGTTATCTGTTTTTTTTTTTCTTAGCATTTTCCACATAGATGATCATAACATCTATTAAAAAAAAAAGACAGTTTTATTTCTTCCTTTCCAATTTGGATGCATTTTATTTCTTTTCCTGGCCTTACTGAACTAGCTAGAACCTCCAGTGTAATGATGGATAGAAGTAGTGAGAGGACATCCTTACCTTGGTCTTTATCCTAAGGCAAGAGCATTCAGTTTTTTAACATTAACTATGATATTAGCTGTAGGTTTATGGTAGATACACTCGATCAGGAAGAGATTCGCTTCTATTCCTTCTTCTTGAACAGGGTGAGGCAAATGAGGCATGGGAAGTATCAACCGCAGGTACAAAATTTAAGGGGGCACCAAAAACCTCAGTAATAAAGATAAATGATATTTTAATGCAGTATTTTAAAAAAGTCAAATGTAATGCAAAAATCCACAATGAACAAAATACTGAAATTTAAATAAAGATTAGATTGATCTCATTGATTTTTCCTTTTGCTTCTGGCTTCAATATGGCTCTGCATAGCACTGTTACTGAAGCCATGAGAATAACAGAAGGGTGGGCATTGTAGACAGAAGGAACAACATGCATAAAGGCCATAAGGTAGGGATGTGCCTGGAGCATTTGAGGAATATTAAGGAAAAGAGTGAGACAGGGAGAGAAGAGAGTAAAGGAGGTCAGAATGAAAATAGGGGCTAGATGATCTAAGTGACTATAAGAACTTTGAGTTTTTTAGAATGATATGGGAAGCCACTACATGGTTTTAAGTAGAGGAGTAAAATAATCTGACATGCTTAAAAAGGATCACTCTGCTATGCTGAGAAAAAATTATAAGGCACTAAAGACAGGGAGACTAATTAAAGGTTATTACAATAATCCAGAAGAGGTTAAACAGTGGTTTAAACCAGCTGGTAGCAGTGAAAGTGGTAAGAAGAGTTGGATTCTAAATATACTGAAGATAAAGCCAGTATAATTTGTTGGTGGATTGAGAAGAATGACTCCTTGGCCCAAGCACTTAGAGAAATGGAATTGCTATTTACTGAGATGATGAAGACTGAGGAAGGATTAGGTTTTGGAGAAAAAATCCAAAAGTCTGGTTTTGGACATTTTAAATTTGAAATGCCTATCAGATATCTAAGTCAAAATGTCAGGTAGGGGCTTCCCTGGTGGCGCAGTGGATAAGAATCTGCCTGCCAGTGCAGGGGACACAGGTTCAATCCCTGGTCTGGGAAGATCCCACATGCCGCAGAGCAACTAAGCCCGTGTGACACAACTACTGAGGCTGTGCTCTAGAGCCCGTGAGCCACAACTACTGAGCCCGCGCGCCTACAGCCCGTGCTCTGCAGCAAGAGAAGCCACCGTAATGAGAAGCCCGTGCACCTCAACAAAGAGTAGCCCCCACTCTCCACAACTAAAGCCCGTGCACAGCAACGAAGACCCAGCACAGCCAAAAAAAAAAAAAAAAGTCAGGTAGGCAGATGAATATGTGAGACTGATAGTAAATGTGAAGTTGTCAGAATATGAATGAGAGCAGAAGAGATAACAAAGAGTGGTGTGACAGAATAAGCAGTCTGAGGACTGAGCCCGGGGGCACTTCAATGTTTAGAGGTTGGAGGGATTAAAAATAAGCAGCAAAGGAGACAGGTGAAGAATACAGTAAGGTGAGAAAAAAATTCAGGAGAATGTGGTATTCTGGAAATCAAGTAAAGAAAGTATATGAAGGAGAAGGTAATCAAATCTGCTGAAAGATAAGGATTGAGAACTGAGAACTATCAGGAAAGTGAAAAGACAACCCATTAGGGAATGGGAGAACATATTTGCAAATCACATATCTGATAAGGGACTTGTATCCAGAATACAAACACACAAACACACTCTTATGACTCAACAATAAAAAGACGAACAACCCAATTAAAAATGGGAAAAGGATCTGAATAGACATTTTTCAAAAAAAAAAAAATACATATATACATACACATACATGTATACTTACAAATGACCAATAAGCAAATGAAAAGACTCTCAGAACCACTAATCGTTAGGGAAATGCAAATTAAAATCACAATGTGATCCCACTTCACACCCACCAAGATGGCTCAAATAAAACAGACAACAAGACAATAACAAGTGTTGATGAGGATGTGGAGAACTTGGAACCTTCTTACATTGCTGGTGGGACTGCACCCACTTTGGAAAAGTTTGGCAGTTCCTCCAAACGTTAAACAGAGTTATCATACGACTTAGCAATTCCACTCCTAGGTATAAAACCAAGTGAACTGAACACATATGTCTACACAAAATGTGCACATGAATGTTCACAGCAACATTATTCATAGTATCCAGAAAGGGGAATCAACTCAAATTTGTCCATCAACTGATTAATGGATAAACAAAATGTGGTATATATATATCCATACAATGGAATATATGGCTATAAAAAAGAACAAAGTATGGATACATGCTATATAACATGGATGATCCTTAAAAACATTATTCCAAGTGAAAGAAGCCAGACACAAAGGGCCATATATTGTATGATTCCACTGATATGAATGTTCAGAATAGGCAAATTCATAGAGTCTGAAGCAGAGTAATGGTTTCCAAGGGCTACAGGAAGGCAGGAATGTATAGTGACTACTAATGGGCACAGGGTTTCTTTCTGGGGTGATGTAAATGATCTAAAATTAGATAATAGTGATAGCTGCATAACTATGAATATACTAAAATCCCCTAAATTTCATACTTTCAAAATGTGAATTTTATGGCATGTGAATTGTGTCTCAAGAAAACTCCTACTTAAAAAAATACTGAGAGTTGATCATTGGATTTACCAATGTACAGGTCACTGGTGACTTTGACAAGGGCAGTTTCTGTAGAATGGCAGAGGAAAAAGCCAAATTAAAGTTGGTTTAGGAGAGAAAGGAGAAGAATGGAGATGATTGTGAAGACTATAATTTGAGTCTATACTGTAACTGGAGTATAGACTGCTCTTTGAGAAGCTTTGCTAAAGGGAGCAGAGAAATAGGGCACTTTCTGGATGAGGACGTGGGATCAAGAGAGGTTGTTTTTAAAAGATTAGAAAAATTTAGTGCATGTGTGCTGCTGATGGGAATAATCTATATACAGGAAAAAAAAGTAATTCTGCAATAGAGAAAAAGGCGATATGTTGGAGTGAAGTCCTTGAGAGACAGGAGGAAGAGATCTTGTGTATGAGAGGAGCGATTAGCTCTAGATAGGTTCACAAGCAGCCCATGAGCAAACATGCAGATAAATGGGTATATGCGAGTAAAAAAATAAATGGGAAGATGTGTGTAGAATGGGTAGAAGCTCTTGCTTCTATTTTTTCAGTGAAACAGTAAGCAAGGTGAGACTGAAGATGAGAGAGGGATGCAGGAAGTTTGAAGAGAAAAGAAGGTAGGAAAGAGTGAATAGATAGGGAAATGTAGTAGGATTGCCGTGAAGTATTAAAGGCCTACGTAAGGGTAATAACCATGAACTTAATATGAGAACAGGCAAAATAGTTGCATAGTTTTCTCTAGCCACATTTAGATGCAAAGGTGTAGGCATGGAGTAAGCCAAAAGATGGGTTTAACCATGGTTGGGGTTTTATCAATGAGCAAGTTAAGAGTGTATAGAAGGAAGTAATCATAATGTAAGGAGGTAAGGAAGGAAGTAAATATGTGAAAAAAGTGAGACGCACAGTACAAAAGGTGGTGAGGTCAAAGGACTGATGGATTCTAGAGGAAGGGAACCGCAAAAATAAACAAATTTTCAGAAGTTTTTAAAAACGAGGGGCTGTATGAAGAACAGGATGCTTGAAATTGGGATAATAGAGGAGATGCAGCTCTAAATGACTAGGTCTAGGACAGAAGCCTTGCACACTTTTCCTGCAAAGGGTCAGACAGTAAATATTTTAGGTTTTGAGAGCCACTGGTCTCTGCTGCAATACTCAATTCTGCTGCTATAGTGTGAAAGAAACTGTAGACAACACATAAATGAAGGAGCAAGGCTGTACTTAAATAAACTTTATTTACAAAAATGCATAGTTTGGCAGAGGCACTGCCAGGGGCACTGGTTTAGGATATGACCATAGGATTAGTAGCTGAGACAGGATGGAGAATAAAATCACTGGGAGAGATATGGCCAAGGAACTAAGAAACAAAGGCATTAGTAAGATCATTAGTATGAACGTTGAGTTTAAGAAGAATTAAGCCAGGAGTAGTATTGGAGAGAGTGACTGTGAGCCAGGAACTAAAACCTTTAAAGAATGAGGGGACACATCAGCAAAAATGGGGGAGATCTCTGAAAATTCTCTCCTCCATAAAAGAAGTAGGAAAACTAAAAAAAATCGTCAGAATTAAGTTTTTCAGAATTCTGGAAATTAGCCAAAGGCTTGCAGCAATCAGAGAAGCCTTTACTCAAGAAATAAGCTGAATCTCAATAAGAGCAGTGAGCTCTGTGGCGTCTGAACTTACCCTATTCCCATCCCTGGCTCTGAAAATCAACTGCCTACAATCACAGTGAAAAGCAGCAGCCTGACAACTACTGGAAAGGGGAGAACAAGCTTTGTTCCTAAAGAATTGTCATTATTTGACGTTTCTAGTGGCTTCTTGGAAAACCCCACTTGCAAGGTTGTCTATATTTGACCAGATTTAGATCTTGCCCAGTGTGAAAAGCCTTTTCCCTGGGGACGGAAACATGGCCAAAAATATTCACAGGCAAGTGTTTAACTTTGTGGCTGCCTAAGACAGTAGGTAACAGTTGGGGCAAATAATAGGCTAACCAAAAAGCTTAAAAGGAAAGCTAGGGAAGCAGCTGTCCACAGAGGCTTTGAAAAGTTCTGATGTGTTCCTGGGAATCTAGAAGGCACCCACATGCCCAGGGCTGACCACATGCTCAGGAAAGGCCTGAGGAGGCTCTAAGCTCTCATCTCTGGTTGACCTTGAGGCTCTGCCAAGCAGAAAGTGAAGAGTTGTCAACTGCCTGGGTGAGCGTTCAATTCTACATCTACCAAAACTATTCTTTTTTTTAAAAATTTATTTATTTTATTTATTTATTTTTGGCTGCGTTGTGTCTTCGTTGCTGTGCGCAGGCTTTCTCTAGTGGCAGGGAGCGGGGGCTACTCTTCGTTGCGGTGCATGGGCTTCTTATTGCGGTGGCTTCTCTTGTTGCAGAGGAAGGGCTCTAGGCGCCCGGGCTTGAGGAGCTGTGGCACACAGGCTCAGTAGTTGTGGCGCACGGGCTTAGTTGCTCCACAGCATGTGGGATCTTCCCAGACCAGGGCTCGAACCTGTGTCCCCTGCACTGGCAGGTGGATTCTTAACCACTGTACCACCAGGGAAGCCCTACCAAAACTATTCTTAAAAAACTAGGAGAAATTAAGATATTCCCAGGTAAACAAAAATTGAGAAATCATTGTTAGCAGACCTGCACTATAAAAAATATTTTAAAAGGAATCCTTCAGGTTGAAATGAAAGAATACTAGGCAGTCACTTGAATTCACATGAAGAAATAAAGAACACCAGTAAAGGTAGCCCCAAGATTGTATTAGTTTTCTACTACTGCTGCAACATATTACCACAAATTTACAGCCGTAAAACAATACAAATTTATTATCGTTCTGGAAGTTGCAAGTCTGAAATAGGTCTCACTGGGCTAAAATCAAGATGTTGGTAGGGCTACATTTCCTTGTAGAGGCTCTAGGGGAAACTTCGTTCTCTTGCCTTTTCCAGCTTTTAGAGGCTGCCTGCATTCCTCAGCTCATGGCCCCTTCCTCCATCTTCAAAGCCAGCAGTATAACATCCTTAAATCTCTGACTCCTACTTTCCTGCCTCCCGCTTTCCCTTATAAAGACCCTTGTGATTACATTGGGCCCACCTGGATAATCCAGGCTACTCGCTCCATCTCAAAATCCTTAATCACATCTAGAAAATCCCTTCTGCTATGAAAGGTAACATTCATAGGTTCCAGGGGTTACAGGGTTTTTTTAGGGGGTCATTATTCTGCCTATCACATACATAGTTTTTGCATACTACTGAAATTAAATTGGCATTAACCCAAACTAGATTATTATAAATTAAGATGTTAATTGTAATCCCTGGGGCAACCACTAAGAAAATAACTCTAAACATTATATTAAAAGAAACAATCAGGGAATTTAAATGGTATACTAGAATATCTCCACTTAACACAAAAGAAGACTTTGTGGAGGAACAGAGGAACAGAAAAGACATAAAACATATAGAAAATAGGGGCTTCCCTGGTGGCACAGTGGTAAAGAATCCGCCTGCTAATGCAGGGGACACAAGTTTGAGCCCTGGTCCAGGAAGATCCCACATGCCATGGAGCAACTAAGCCCGTGAGCCACAACTACTGAGCCTGCGCTCTAGAGCCTGTGAGCCACAACTACTGAGCCCACATGCCACAACTACTGAAGCCCACGCGCCTAGAGCCCGTGCTCCGCAACAAGCCACCGCAATGAGAAGCCCGCGCACCGCAATGAAGAGTAGCCCCCGCATCGCAATGAAGAGTAGCCCCCGCTCGCCGCAACTAGAGAAAGCCTGCGTGCAGCAATGAAGACCCAACGCAGCCAAAAATAAATAAATTTATATTAAAAACATATAGAAAATAAACAGCAAATGGCAGACATAAATCTCATCAGTAATTATGTTAAATGTAATCAAATTAAACATTCCAATTAAAGAATGAGGGGAAGTAACCCAGTGTCTATAAAATTACTAAAACAGACAAATGACAAGACTTACAAACCTAGGAGGTTTTAGAGAAAAAGGAGAGATAATGATCTGCAAGTGGCAAGAAAGAAAAAAGAGGACACCCACTTTTTTTTTTTTTTTTTTTTTTTTTTTTAGGACACCCACTTTTAAGTCCACTGATATATGGAACATGAGAGAGAGGACAGATACCGCTCCAGAGGGCTGCACTGTAGCAGGATCCTGTGGAGATGTTTATGATCTTTTTTGATATAAAGAAATTTAAAGTTTTTGTTAAGTAAAAATTTATCAATCTTTTCCTTTATGTTTCTTCCCTTAGCATTCATGCTTAAAAAGTCCATCATATCCTGAGAACAGATAAAAAATATTCATCTCTGTTTTCTCTTTTATATACAAGATTCCTAAATTAGAGCCTCCATTCATTTTAACCTTACCGTAGACTCTGCTGTATAAAACTCTCTTATTTTTCTTTCCTAGAATCAGAAGGAAAGGAGTGTAAAGGAGACAATGTATTCTAGAAAAATCACTAAATTAAAAGGCAGTAGTACTGACATTTAATCCAAGCTCCACTATAAAGCCACTGGGTGGCAGCTTGATCTCTATATCTGCCGCCCTCTTCCCCCACTGCCACAGTTTAACAACACATCATCTCTGGTCTATGGCTATAGGTTATTGTAATATCTCCCAATTGGCCAAATTGACAACAGTCTCTCCTTCTTCCAAGCCATCCACCACAAAGGCTAGAATTACTGTCTTAAAAAAGCCTTAAAATGAAGGATTCATTTCTATACTTCATATAAATCGTCCCTATGAATCATTAGGAAAAACAAACAATTCAACAGAAAAATGAGTAAAGGATATGAACAAGCAATATACAGAAGAAGTACAAATGACCAATAGAGATATTTAAAAACCACACTAATAATTAGGAAGGCACAGATTAAAATGACAAAGCATCTCCCCCATCAAATTAGCATTAATTATAAAGAATCATAAACACCCAGTTTGGTTAAAGATATGGAGAAGCAGAAACTTTTGTATTAAAATCTTATTTATATTAGGAAGTTTCATACTTAATAATAAGGAAATCCAAACTCCATAATATTACTTAAGGCCTTTCACAATATGGCCTTGGCTTATCTCTCTTTTCTCTTCTCTATCTTCTACTCACCCTGGGTTTTACCTGCACATCACCCAAAAAAGGCATGAAACGTATCAGATTTTTCATCCCTCAACAATTAGGGGCATGTTCTTCCTACTGCCTGAAATGATCCTTTCATCTCCTCAATGCAAATGCCATATTTCCTTTCAAGATAAAATTCAAACACCCTCTTCCATGGTGTTCCCAAATTTAGCTGACTTCCCCTTTGTGTTCTTATAGCACTTTAAAGCTCAAGGGCCCTTATCACGCTTCCACTTCAAGTTATCTGTTGATAATTTTTGTCTTCCTAACAGGCTGAGGAGAGAGGCCCTTGAGATTCTAGTCTTATTTATTTTTGTTTTTACAGCACTGAGCACATAGTTGGTGCTCCATAAAAACTGAATTAGTAACATTTCACCTACCACCTAAAGCTAACAATAAGGTTTTTTTCATTTCTCAAAGTCTACAAAGACCAGTATTACCTTAAAATTACAATTCTCTAACACACCACTGTCCAAAACACCAAAACCAACTACCTTATATTGGTAATCTAGGTTTTATTATTGATCATTTACAAGGCTAAAAAAGTGAAATGTTGCTTTTGTCAATATGGGGTCTCAGTAGATTAATTAGAAATTTAAGCAGTCCTCTTAGAGAGAAGCAGTGGTGTGCAAAGTAGTTGACTCCACATTGATAGATTAAAATAGGCCAGGGTTTTATTTACACTACGAAAATTGGTAAACACTACAAAAAGCCCTGTCCCCTTCTCCCAGCTGGTTAAACATTTACCAGCACATCACTGGACAAAAGTAGGACAGCACTGTGACTAGCTGATGAGTAAACAGTACTTTAAGTCTTCTCTCTTCTTCAAGAAGCTTCCTGGTCTAGTTACTAAACTATTTTCATGTATTTTCCCCTAATTTAGAACTCCTAAAGCACATCTATATCAAAAAGTTTTACTTACACTCACCTAATTCATTCAATAAATATGGACCTATGACACTGTCCATATTGATGATCAATTGTTTTATCCACTCATTTTTTACCTTTAACTAAACAGTAAAGCTTCTTGAAAGAGGAGGTTTCTCAAAAAGTACTTAACAGGTAATGACTGGGGTAGCAGATGCGGTTGGCTTCCAACATCCATTTCACCTGAGAACATCAAAGACAATTATTGAAATCCCATTCCCCTTGTCAGCAAGTAGTTTAAAAGAGGGCTTATGACCCAGTTATGGTCAGAGATGTGAGAATAAAAGTCTGCTGGGAGCTTCTGGGAAAGGCTTCCTTGCTCCTAAGAAATAGGAAATTTCCCTTCTTAACCTCATGTTGTGGTATTTGAATGAAATCCTTACAAAGCTGGAGTCATCACGTTATCCAAACCAAACAAGCAAAAAACCCAAACCTGACCTACTTCTGAAATTCTGAGTGATAAGAAATTTCCTAATGCCATTTAAAAACAAGGTTTGTGGGACTTCCCTGGTGGCGCAGTGGTTAAGAATCCGCCTGCCAATGCAGGGGACACGGGTTCGAGCCCTGGTCCGGGAAGATCCCACATGCTGCGGAGCAACTAAGCCCATGAGCCACAACTACTGAGCCTGTGCTCTAGAGCCTGCGAGCCACAACTACTGAGCCCACGTGCCACAACTACTGAAGCCCATGCACCTAGAGCCCACGCTCCACAACAAGAGAAGCCCCTGCTCGCCGCAACTAGAGAAAGCTCGCGCACAGCAACGAAGACCCAACGCAGCCAAAATAAATTTAAAAAAAAAACAAAACACACATTTAAAGAATAAAAACAGGGTTAGAAAAAGCATATTAACTGATAAATCAGAAATGTGGACAAAGATATATGTACTAAACTAGGATTCTCACCATAGTAAAATTTATTGTTTAGAGTGTAACTAATTGTGTTTTAAATTGGTCTTTTTCCTTTAACGTTTTCCTCCTAGGCACACAACTATTTTTTTAATTGAATGAAAGATTCTTTAAATTCTATAGTGCTTTACAATTTTCAAAAGTTTCACACACATGATTTCATATAATACCTTAATAACACCCTTCCCCCCACCTCTATCATGCCCCTCCCCCTTCCCTTTCTCCACTGGTAACCACTGCTTTGTTCTCTATATCCGTGAGTCTTTCTTTTTTGTTTTATTCACTAGTTTGTTTTATTTTTTAGATTTCACATATAAATGATATCACAATGTATTTGTCTTTCTCTGACTTATTTCACTTAGCATAATGCTCTCCTAGTCCTTCGATATTGCTGCAAATGGCAAAATTCATTCCTTTTCATAGCTGAGTACTATTCCACTGCATATATACACAACATCTTCTTTATCCATTCCTCTCTTGATGTACACTTAGGTCGCTTTATCCATTCCTCTCTTGATGTATACTTAGGTTGCTTGGCAACTGTAAATAATGCTGCTATGAACATTGGGGTGCATGTATCTTTTCGAATTAATGTCTGTGTTTTTTTGGTTAGAGACCCAGTAGTGGAATTGCTGGATCATATGACAGTTCTATTTTTAGTTTTTTGAGAAACTTCCATACTGTTTCCCACAGTGGCTGCACCAATTTACATTCCCAGCAACAGTGTACTAGGGTTTCCTTTTCTCCACATCCTCACCAACATTTGTTATTTGTGTGTTTTTTGATGATGGCCATTCTGACAGGTGTGAGGTGTTACCTCCTGGTTTTGATTTGCATTTCCTGATGATTAGCTATACACAACTTTTTTTTTTTTTAAAGATTTTTTGATGTGGACCATTTTTAAAGTCATTATTGAATTTGTTACAATATTGTTTCTGTTTTGTTTTGGGTTTGTTTGGCCCTGAGGCACGTGGGATCTTAGTTCCCGGACCAGAGATTGAACCCGCACCCTCTGCGTTGGAAGGCGAAGTCTTAACCATTGGACCGCCAGGGAAGTCCGCACAACTATTTTTCAAAGATTAAAGTTAAACATACACATTGTTTAAAGAATAAGAGTTTCACAAAGTTTGTTAAAAAAAAAAAGTTGCCCTCACCCCCACTGCTGTCCCACTTCTACTCCCTAGAGGCAAACCACTTGCACATCTTTTAAGTAATTATTTTGGAACTAATCTCCATGTTTCTAAATGACATGGTTGTGTTGCTACCTCTTGATTCTTCAGTTTTGGGAATTATCCATTGATTTCCCACTTGGAAGACGAGCTCTTTTCTTCCTTCTGTACCCATAATACACACACATGCATCCTTCCTTTCTATCTCCCAAACTACCCTTTATAAGGATACTATAATTCTGATTCGTTCAATATGCAGTGTACATTGTAATGACTACATAAGCCTATTCACATTTGAGCCATTCAGTAAACCGTGATTCCTTTTCCTTTCCTGCACAATTTTTTGTTTTTCCTATTTATCTTTTTAATTCATTTGCTTAGATTTCTATGTATTTATAAACACTTTGCCCCAGAAAATCTTTGCCAATAGTCTAAATTTCCTCTCAAGACACTGACATCCATAAAGTATTCTATTTCATCTTCCTGAAGAAGTCTGTTTTGGAGACTTTGAACCTTCTCCAATCTGGACTGGCTGACCTCTCAGTGCTGGTAAACTGTTTATCTGAAATCTCCATTCACTAATCTGAGGAATCCCCTAGCTTGTCTTCTTTTTTGGATCTCCCGTTTCCTCAATCATGTCTCCCTCCTTCCTGGTTTATGACCTTATTTTGTGGAGAACATTTTCCAGTAGCTTCCTAGAATGGTGCATGGGAAGGAAGTACATTTTTTGAGACATTGCAAGTTTATTCTAGCTTTTCAGACAACATTGATAGTTTGGCTAAATTAAAAAAAAAAAATCTAGGCCCTGTTCTTGGATACAGTTTCGACAATGATGTGTACTGACTTTCTTTTTAATTTTCAGAACAAAAATTTGATAATTCTGAATTGACATAGGAACTCAGAAACACACGACTACAGAAGTCGGTATCAGAATTTATAATACACTTAAGCTAGCCTAGACTCAGTGTTAATGTTTAAAGAAAGCCTAATGAAATTGGCAGCAAGAAGACACTGAATAAATGGTAGTTGTTATTAATAACAAAAACCATATTTACATCTGCAGGTTCTGATATAAATGAAGTAGATAAATTCGACCCAAAAGAGAAGCCAAACCAGGGTTTTGGTTTCTCAAGATGCCTAATCCTGATTAGTCTCCAATTTTATTAATTTCTCAGATATATCAAGTAATTCTTTTTGTATTTATATATATATATATTTTTTTAACGTTTTTATTGGAGTATAATTGCTTTACAATGGTGTGTTAGTTTCTGCTTTATAACAAAGTGAATCAGTTATACATATACATATATCCCCATATCTCTTCCCTCTTGCGTCTCCCTCCCTCCCACCCTCCCTATCCTACCCTTCTACTGGTCACAAAGCACCGAGCTGATCTCCCTTGTGCTATGCTACTGCTTCCCACTAGCTATCTATTTTACATTGTATTTATATTTAATACAAACCAGCTTGGGTAAAAACAGCTTGCTTGGTTGAAATGCAGATTAAACTCCAAATACTGGCAAAGTTCAAGTGGCTATATCATTAAGTTCACCTTGCTAAAATTTCAAAACCTTCTTTTTGTAAACACACAGTCCTACACACAGCCATACCACCCAGGATCTCAGCAATCTACATAATTCAATAGTACACAAAACCGCTGCATAAGAAAAGGGAATTTAGTATCAAGAAAACAAAAATGTCAACAAAAATGTTTCCCCTCTGAGGAAACAAAAGAAATTCCTCAATGATTGCTATTCCCATCCTGTCTCCAAAAGATTCACATTGCCAGAAATTTCATAAGCGCAAAATGCTATACATATACTGAGGAGTCAAATCCCCTCTGTGATTGTTACAGGCAATTTCTGCTTCTCCCCTCTTCTTTCTTCCCGTCCCCAGACCCAACCTCTAGGTGTCAATGTTCAAAACACTGATGGTGAAAGAAACTCTCTTTTTCTCCCTTCATGAAAAACTGAAATGAATTTATATAAATTTTCATCTAATGAAAAATTAAAGTTGGAGACATTCTAGCCTTCCCTTGGTTTCGTGAAGTCTTCTCATTCATCAGTACCTACAATCAAACCAGCATTCTCAAACACATTAGTCAAGGCTCAGTATTAGGAAAATCTCTCAGACTAAAGGAGAGATTTAAACTAAGGGCTGGGAGAAATTTGATTAACTTCATACAACTACATAGGGTATGTAAGATATTAATAAGCATTTGGAGGATCAATGTAGATTATGTACAGTGCAGTCTCACCCTCTGTAAGAGCTATATTTATTTAAATTTAACAGCAACAACCCATTTTGTGAGCTGTGACTCTACAGTAGAAGTGGCGGTGGGTGGCAGTGGTTGTAGCAGTGAGGTTGGGGGGTGGCAATAGTGTAAATCATAATCAGAGAGTTCAAGAGCATGAATGTGGACATTCAACCACTAGAGTGAAATGGAAAAACTTGATGGCTCTAAACTTGGCCATTAGAATTCATTAAAGTTTTACCTTAATCCTAAAAATAATGATAATAATAAAATAGATAAATTTAACAGCAACAACAAATTTACTTACTAATACTAGTAAAAATATAAAATAATGGGAATAATATGTTTGTTTAAAAAATAATGGCCCGGTACTTCCCTGGTGGCGCAGTGGTTAAGAATCCGCCTGTCAATGCAGGGGACATGGATTCAAGCCCTGGTCCAGGAAGATCCCACATGCCGCTGAGCAACTAAGCCCGTGTGCCACAACTACTGAGCCTGTGCTCTAGAGCCCACAGGCCACAACTACTGAGCCCCGTGTGCCACAACTACTGAGCCTGCACTCTAGAGCCCGCAAGCCACAACTACTGAGCCGGTGCTCCACAACGAGAAGCCACCGAAATGAGAAGCCCACGCACGGCAACGAAGAGTAGCCCCCGCTTGCCGCAACTAGAGAAAGACTGCGTGCAGCAACAAAGACCCAACGCAACTAAAAATAAATAAGTAAATTTATAACAATAAATAATGGCCCCACTCCAGTAGCAAGGGGCATGACTAGTGCCTAGATCTTATTTTCTAGTACCATTCTCTAATAAAAGGAATCAGGGCTTCTTGGAGAAATGGCTCATTCTAGGGCTGGAGTATGAAATATACAAGATGAGTCTACCACATCTTATAGCACCAGAAAGCAAGGAAGTGCACCAACAATAACAATGCACACAAGCGAGTATGCACGGGGACATACACACACATTAAGGATGTTACGCACAGGAATGTGGAAACCAACTGAAAGGGCTCCCAATGGCCGAAGCTGGAACTATTTGAGAACCAAAATTAAGTGATATTGGAATACAACCCAAAATATAAAACAAATATCCATGAATCCATTCTGATATAAATAAATAACTGGATAAACAAATAAATGGGGAAGAAGAATCAAAAGTTCCCATGCAGAAGATTTGAAATAATTTATGTAGATACTCTGCCCTCAAGGAGCGGGAGTGTAACTCCCCACTCCTTAGGCTGTGACTTTCCTCCAGAGTACAAATGGAAAGAGGAGAAGAAAAGAGAGTAACTTTACAGTGAGGAACCTGACAAGCCACAGCCAGGTGATCAAGGCCAACATCAACAGTCATAAATCATGTTAACAGTATGTGTGCTTGATAGGATGTGATGAAAATGGCCCTTTACCTCTGTGGTTATCCTACCAATAACCCATAACCTTCGTTTTATCATGAGAAAAACCTAAGACAAATTCCTACAGTGGGACCTCCTACAAAATACCTGACCAGTACTCCTCAAAACTGCCAAAGTCATCAAAAACAAGGAAAAGTCTGAGAAACTGCTACCACCAAGAAGAGCCGAAAGAGACATGACAACTAAAAGTAACGTGGTATCCTAGATTAGACTCGAACAGAAAAAGGAAAAGTTGTTCTAAATAAGATCCAGACTTAATAATAACAAATCAATACTGGTTCATTATTGTAAGATGTAGATCATCTAATAATACAGGATGTTAACAACAGGGAAAACTGGGTGTGGGGGTATATGGGAATTGTCTAAACTAACTTTTCAACTTTTCTGCAACTCTATAACTGTTCCAAAACAGTAAAGGAATTTAATAAATTAGAGTACACAAGGAAACATACATTGCATACTTCCCTTACCTTAGGAAAAAATTTGGAACCTGTCATCCAGGCGCATAATATCAGATCAGATGTCTAATCATAAACACATATAAGACATTTAAGTTGCAAAGTAACTACACCTTTGCATAACAGAATCAAGCACCCTAACAGATATACAGCTAGCAACGAACATGGATGATCTGACAAGAGATCTGTGTAGGAGGGTTGCTGAAAGTAAAAAACTCAGATAATTTCAATTGACTAACATTTGAAGGTAAAAGCAGATAAAAATCTTTGGAATCTGTCACATCCTAAGATAGAACTACTAGAAAAATCAAATCAAATCAGCAAATACTGAGTCTTATTTACGTGTAAAGCATTATCCCTAGGCCAGTATTACTCTAAGTATGGTCTCCAGATTGAGAGCATCAGCATTTCCTGGGAACTTCTTAAAAATGCCAAATGGCCTCACCCAAGATTTACTCAATCAGAATCTCTGGTGGATTCAACCTAGAAATCTGTGTTTTAACATGCTCTCCAGGTGATTCTCATGCATGCTGAAGTGTGAGTAGGCAGTGTGATCCCTCGGCGAATGTGGCAAATGCATACAGTGGTCTGGGGTGCAGGTAAGCAGATGGAGAATTCATGTCTCACAGCAATCCACCTGCCACATGATTACCAAGCAGCACTGGTAAAGAGCAGTCAGCCCTCCTCTACCAGAAACTGAGTAGAAACACAATGGTTAGGTCCTCTGAGTGTCTCCTGGCAATTCTGAAGACAAGCAAAAAAGGAACAGAAGTGAGAAGTCAGAGCAGGCTGAAAATGCTGGCCAGCAGGGAGACACACATAATTGCAGGTGTAGTGTATGTTCCACCCAGTGACCCCAAACAGATTAAGTGTTGCAATCCAGCCCTCTTAACATCTCCAGGTTCTTGTTTTTCATAAAAACCTGGGGATTATAGGTTTTGACTCAGAATTCTGAACTTTGAGATTGCTGTTTCCATCTTGCTCTCGCCTATTTAAAAATGAAAAGCACTTTCTATATCACCAACAAAAGCAATTCAGCAGAATTCATTTCTATATATTGTGTTGCCAAATATAAGCTCCATTAATGAACAGCACAAGGGACTAGTGCTTGGTTTCGTAAAAGGATTAGAGTGTCAGGAGAAATCTAGCTCTGCAAGCTGCTGCGTTTAGAAAAATGCATTTAACTGCAGCCACAGGTCCCTCCCTCCTCTTGCTTCAACATCAGATGTTCACTCACCCCTAGCAACAAGATGAAGACCTTAGAGAGAGGGCCCTGACAGCAAACCACAGAGACTGCAGACACATCTCATTTTAATTGCATCAGCAACTGCTAAGCAATTAATGAAAGAAAGAGGGAAGAAGCATCGGGGCAAAGAGAAGAGAGACTTGAGCAACCATGTGGAAATACTTCATCCTCACCCCAATGAGAGTAGGTTATTTATGGCAGCTGCACAGAGCATCAAATCCTTGCATCTGATCTCTCAGGCCACGTCCCAGGCAGCAATAAAGCTACAGAGTCTAGATTTCCTCTTGCTTACAGTTTCATGTCTCCCATATTCCTCCCTGTAGCCACCAACAGAGATGAGGGAGAGAAACCAACAGATCGAGTAGGCTATTCAGCTATTAAGTCCCTTGGGCAGATTCTATGCTTTGCACAATACTGGGATATGAGGATCAGTAAATACTAAATACTAACAGCAGTGATTCATCAGAAGCATGCACGTACTAGGCCTAGGGCATGATGGGGCAGGAACTCCATCAATAAACCCCTGCAGTTTCCTTTTTTTTTTTTTTCCAAGCTGTATCCTTATCCTATCACAGAAGAGAAACGAAATAAGATAAAAACTGCCAACAAAAACCTCTCAGAGAGAAAGTGAATTCTCAAATGTGGCCTTGGGTGCCAAAAAAACATCAGCACGAAAGAGAAACAAAAGCTCAAACAGTCATTTAATGCCAAGATTCCAGCTGTCATCTCCTCAGTGAACTAGGAACCCTAAATTACATCAGTGAAGGTTGGTGTTTTTGGGGGAGTGAGGGTGGGAGCTGATAAAAAATTAGAGGTTCTTGACTAATTCATACAAGAAGTTCCTAAAGAGAATAATAACCAGATGCTCTCCTCTCTTTGCTCAGTCACTATTCAAACACAAGGACCAGATGTCCTGGGTTTTCTGCAACAGCCCTCACTGAAAAATTCTACCCTACTGTGTCTGGATTTGAGGTTGCAAGAAAAATGATCATTTTATATATAGCTTATCCCAATGCCCCTCACACAGATCTTGATAGAACATAATAAACCAACATATGCAGGCAAAATGCAATGCCAAATTGATAAGGATAAAGTAGGCAGGAGACAGATTCCTAAAGCCAAGGTCCAAAAGTATTGAAAGTTGGACTTCAACTAACTTGGCCTATGCCTTTCTGTACTACAGAATTACTTGCACTGCTTACTAAAAATACAGAAGATTATGATTCATTGAAAAGTAGTTCTGGACTTCCCTGGTGGCTTAAGAATCCGCCTGCCAACGCAGGGGACACGGGTTCGATCCCTGGCCTGGGAAGATCCCACATGCCGCGGAGCAACTAAGCCTGTGCGCCACAACTACTGAGCCTGCGCTCTAGAGCCCGCGAGCTACAACTACTGAGCCTGTGTGCCACAACTACTGAAGATTGCGCGCCTAGAGCTCGTGCTCCGCAACAAGAGAAGCCACTGCAATGAGAAGCCCGCATACCGCAAATAAGAGTAGCCCCCGCTTGCCGCAACAAGGGAAAGCCTGCAGGCAGCAACAAAGACCCAACGCAGCCAAAAAAAAAAAAAAGTAGTTCTTAGCTGACTGCTATTAGGGGGAAAAAAAAAAAAAAAAAAAATCAAACTCCTTACAAGTCCCTACCAGATCTGGTTTCTGCCTACCTGCTCATCTCATAACCACTCACCCGCTTCATTCTAAACTATGCTGTCATTCTATGAATATTTATTCAGTGCCTCCTACATGCTGGCACTGCTGGAGGTACTATGGATGCATGTAGGACTCTCATGTAATGCTTGTTCAATTATGTCTTACACAAGGGCTCCTGGCTGAGGAGGCAGGAGGAAGTTGGAGTCCAGATCATGTTATGCTAGCTGAGCTGCTTGTCCTGGTGTGGGGCTGCAACCTCTTAGAAAGGAGGCTTTTTTCCTAATTTGCTGAAAGAAGCCCCATGGCCTAAGAGAGGCCCTAGGTATAATCACAAACAAATCAGACAAAAATCCCTGCCTTCATGGACCTTATATCCCACTGTTGGGGGAGATGGACAAAACCAAAATAAATTATACAGTATGTGAGACAGTGAGAAGGGTTAGGGAGAAAATAAAACAGAGAGGAGGGGATAGAAAGTTTGTGTAGGCATGTAATTTTAGAGTATTCACTAAGAAGGTGAATATAGGCCTTTGCACTTGCCTTACTATCTGCATAGTAGGCCTCCTGGTGCACCCCTACCCTTAATTTTGAATGGCTAGCTTTTTTTTTTTTTTTGAAATTCACGTTCTTTTTTTATTTATTTATTTATGACTGTGTTGAGTCTTCGTTTCTGTGCGAGGGCTTTCTCTAGTTGTGGCAAGTGGGGACCACTCTTCATCGCGGTGCGCGGGCCTCTCACCATCGCGGCCTCTCTTGTTGCGGAGCACAGGCTCCAGATGCGCAGGCTCAGTAGTTGTGGCTCACGGGCCCAGTTGCTCTGCAGCATGTGGGATCTTCCCAGACCAGGGCTCGAACCCGTGTCCCCTGCATTGGCAGGCAGATTCTCAACCACTGCGCCACCAGGGAAGCCCATGGCTAGCTTTTTATCTTTCAATTTCAGCCTAAATGTCACCTCTTCAAAGGGGCCTTCCCTGGCTGCTCTAAGTAAAACAGCTATCCAAACTTAACTACGTAGGCTAGAGTTTAAATTCTATTCTATTTCTTGGTTTAACGCCTGGTATTTAGCTTCCCCATCTGCAAAATGGATAAAAATAGTACCTGCCTTACAGGAATGCTAGGAAGACTAATTACAACCACCACCACCACAATAACATGACAATAAAAATGACAATACCAATGACTACTTACATAGCTCTTACCACGTACCAGGCATTATTCTGTGTGTTCTACTTTTATTAACCCACTTGATCCATTCGATTAATACATTTAAAGTGCCTAGCATGGTATTCAGCACACAGGAAAGAAACGCTGGCTGTCATTCTCATTACCACCATCATCAGTGGCAGCATTATGAGCTATTCTACTGAAGTATCTTAAGCACTCTGCCGGACTTTCTGCTCCACTAAAGGATCTATGCTCCAAAGTTCCTTCTTTCCCTTTTAGGATTAACAGTCTAAAGAAGGAATTTATGTATCAACCTCAACACTCACTCTGTGCAAAATAATTTCTCATTCCTGGCAATGTCATGGACTTAAAAAAAGGAAAAGACATAAGCTCGTCCTTATGCATCATATGCTTTAAATTTTTTTTTAAATTTATTTTTGGCTGCTTTGAGTCTTCATTGCTGTGCGCGGGCTTTCTCTAGTTGCAGTGAGTGGGGGCTACTCTTCGTTGTGATGTGCAGGCTTCTCATTGTGGTGTCTTCTCTTGCTGCAGAGCATGGGCTCTAGGTGCGTGGGCTTCAGTAGTTGTGGCACGTGGGCTCTAGAGCGCAGGCTCAGTAGTTGTGGCGCAGGGGCTTAGTTACTCCGCGGCATGTGGGATCTTCCTGGACCAGAGCTCGAACCTGTGTCCCCTGTACTGGAAGGTGGATTCTTAACCACTGCGCCACCAGGGAAGCCCGCATCACATGCTGCTGTAAAAGTCTCTAGAGGGCAAGTAGTAAGGTAGTGTGGAACTGGATGCCAAAATCCCTGGATTCATTGATTCACAGAATGCTAGAGGCTATCCAGATTAATCTTTCATTTTACACACGAATGAAATGAGGTTCAGAGAAAGGAAGTTATTTGCCAACTTGCCTTGTTACTTATAGGTAGTTCAATATGAACCTGGAACCAGAATCTAAATCTCTTACTCCCAGTCCAGCACCTTTTCCATTACTCCATAGAACCACTAGTTCAAAGTGGCCACCTGGAGAACAAGGGAACTGAATTTGTTCATCATATAGGTCTCTCCTCAATCTGTTCTAATACTGTGATTCTAATAGGAATGAAACCGAGAAAGAGATAAACACAAACTTTCAATTTGGGGAAATCTTAGGCTTTTAACACTAGATTAAAGTTTAGGAGGCAAAAGTATTGAATCCAGAGGAGTTAAGTATTTGAATATATAGGTGTGATATTTAAAAGCGGTAATGAAGACTTCCCTGGTGGCACAGTGGTTAAGAATCTGCCTGCCAATGCAGGGGACATGGGTTCGAGCCCTGGTCCAGGAAGATCCCACATGCCGCGGAGCAACTAAGCCCATGTGCCACAACTACTGAGCCTGCGCTCTAGAACCCATGAGCCACAACTACTGAGCCCGCATGCTGCAACTACCAAAGCCTGCGTGCCTAGAGCCTGTGCTCCGCAACAAGAGAAGCCACCGCAATGAGAAGCCTGCGCACCGCAACAAAGAGTGGTCCCCGCTTGCCGCAACTAGAGAAAGCCCACACGCAGCAACGAAGACCAGACGCAGCCAAAAATAAATAAATAACTTTATAAAAAAAAATAAAATAAAAGCTGTAATGAAATAATCTCCCCATTTGGTGGGAAACACCCTTCAGTGCAAAATTCCCAGATTTAAACATAAATTCTAAGACTGTGTTAAAGTAAACTAGGTTCTGCCCATAGTGGAAAGAAGGATTAACTGGGATAGAATTCTAGATCTGCCATTATTTTTATGACTTCAAGCAAATTACTTTTCTTCTTTATAACTCAGTTCCTATACACAGAAAATGAGAGGGTTAGGCTAATTATTTTTAAGGTGCCTTTCAACATTAACAATATAGGATTTGAATCCAAATACAGAACAGAACATTACATCCTTTTAGATTAGCAACATGATTTTCTGTCTAAACAAGCTCTAGTAAGGTCAGCTTGCTATCAGTCTGAAAAAAGGGAAAAGAAAGGGAAATGAACAGCTTGGATAGTTAATTACTAAGGCTTAATTATGATTTACAACAAATAAGTACGATAATGAACTTATGAGTGGATGTCTTTTTCAGGAACTACTTAATCATGAAAATGATAGCTGGCACTGTGCTTGGCACATAGCAAATTCTCAAAAATTCATTGAATGAATGAATATGTAAATAAATGAAGTAATTAGCCAATTAGATATGTTTATTTTTTCAGGCAGGTCAAGCTGATGATAGAGAACTTTTGATGGCATGGAAATGAACTTCTTAGACTTTGGCTCTATAAAGAATAAATATACCAGATACAACATATACAAAAGTGCTAATTAATATAGGTGGATGTACTAGTTTCCTGTGGCTGCTGTAACAAATTGCCACAAACTTAGTGGCTTAAAACAACATAACATTCTCATATTTATGAAGGCCAGAGTCCAAAATCAGTTTCAGTGGGCTGAAATCAAGTGTCAGCAGGGCCAAACTCCCTCTGGAAGCTCTATGGGGGGAATCTGTTCCTTGACCCTTCCAGCTTCTGGTGGCTGCCAGCATTCCTTGGCTTGTTGCTGCACTACTCCAATTCTCAAGGCCAGCATTTTCAAATCTCTCTCTGCTCCATCTTCACATCGCCTTCTCTTCTGTGTGTTCAAATCTCCCTCTGCCTCTCTCTTGTAAGGATACATGTGATTGCCTCCAGAGCCCACCTAGATAATCAAGGATAATTTTCCTGACTCAAGATCCTTAATCACATTCACAAAGGCACTTTCTCCATATAAAGTAAAGGGATTTTACAGGTTTCAGGGATTAGGATGTGGATCTCTCTTGGGGGGAACATTTCTTCCAGCCTCCCACAGTAGAGTATGAAAAATGGTGACAGAGTGTCTAGGTACTTCCTAGAGTGGTCGAGTGGTAGCCAGAGTCTAAAGAGATAGATCTTAAAGTAGAGTTTGGGAGGGAATAAACAGGGTTTGGAAGAAAAGAAGGGGAAAGGAGATTGAGGAAGAAGGGTTAGTGTGAGAGGGAAAGAGAGGGAAAGAATGGTGTATACCAGAGGTAAAAATGGGTGAGCTGTACATAAAGAAAGGCAAATATTTATTCATTTTTTTTAATTTTGGGGGGACTGAAGTAGAAAGTTTCAGCAGGGGAGAGCGTCAAAATAAAATTAGGTATACAGGAGCTTTTTTTTTTTTTGTAAAGAGCTGTGTTTACCAATTGTGTGTTGAGGTGCCCTGGGGCAGTATAACAAACTTAAAAAGGCACTGCTGAATATTTTAAAAATTTGAGGGACAGTAGTGCTCAATATCTATGGGACACCACACAAACTATACCAAACTTACCACACAAACTGCAAGGTAGTTCATAGTTTCATAGTTCAGTAGTTCATAGTTTCAACACTAGATCACTCTATGTTCATTTTGCTGATGTTGTATCTTTACAAAACTGGATTTTCAACGTTGTGATAAAAAGCAAGTACATGAAAAATCAGTGTGGGATGGGAAACGAGGGTGATGGTGTCCATCCAATATGACTCCAAAAGTTTAGAAGGGTATGGGTCCCAACAGGCACACACGACTCATTAGTGAAGTAACTGTGGTTAATTAAGAATGAAATAAAATTATTTTTCTTTTATTGCTATTATTGGCTTTTAAATTATGACTACTGTGTTGTTAGACTGTAAATCCTTATTAAGTTTTTAGACCTAACACTTAATATACAGGACCATTACATGTGTCTTTTGACCTAGGTGTGCTGTGAAAAAATTGAGACATTAAGAACACTGACAACCAAGAAAGTTTAGGAACATCTGACATAGGGCAGTACGAGTAAATATGAGCTTCTGAAGTATAGTGAAACACACAGTATGTAGGACAGTGACAGGCTCTGAGAACTGTGGAAATGAAGTGACAAATTACTTTACATCAGGATCAGGAAATTTAATTTGATACTGAAGGGGAACTAGATATTAGCACAAGGATCATTTCTTCTTAAAGTTTACCTTCTCCAATAAGCAGGCATCTTTTATTTGGACTGCCCTACTTAAAAACAAATACCTATTTTCCCTTGAATACAGTTACATTTTTTAAAAATTGAATTGAGTACTTGTGAAAACACAAAGTTGCAGGATGATATAAAGAAAGCAGCCATCGTCAGAGAGTGTCACATAAGACTGGCTTTCCTCATGTTAAACTAAACTTAGTAACAAAGTTTGATGATTTTAAACAAATCTGGGCTAATTTTACTTGTCTCATAAAATGTAACATGAAAATAACAGGAGTTAATTCATTTTAATAACATTAGTATCTCAAAAGTTTTTAGGATTAACTACAAATGCTCCTTTTGGATCCCGCACTAAAGAGAGCCTAGAATCCATGCAATTAACACCAAAGATATCAAAAAATATTCAGAAGGCTTAAAGAAAGTGGAAGTCCAAAGACTTGGTTCCACTTTCAGACTCATCCACTAACACACATTAACAAACGTAGATGCTACTATTCTTTAAGAATCTTGACGTAGTGAAAGCAATCTTGAGAAAGAAGAACAGAGCTGGAGGAATCAGGCTTCCTGACTTCTGACTATACTACAAAGCTACAGTAATCAAAACAGTAGGGTACTGGCACAAAAACAGAAATATAGATCAGTGGAACAGGATAGAAAGTCCAGAGATAAACCCACACACCTATGGCCACCTAATCTATGACAAAGGAGGCAAGAATATATAATGGAGAAAAGACAGTCTCTTCAATAAGTGGTGCTGGGAAAATTGGACAGCTACATGAAAAAGAATGAAATTAGAACACTCCCTAACACCATACACAAAAATAAACTCAAAATGGATTAAAGACCTAAATGTAAGGCCGGATACTATAAAATTTTTAGAGGAAAATATAGGCAGAACACTCTTTGACATAAATCACAGCAAGATCTTTTTCGATCCACTGCCTAGAGTAATGAAAATAAAAACAAAAATAAACACATGGGACCTACTTTTGCACGGCAAAGGAAACCATAAACAAAATGAAAAGACAACCCTCAGAATGGGAGAAAATATTTGCAAATGAAGCAATTGACAAGGGATTAATCTCCAAAACATACAGCTTATGTAGCTCAATATCAAAAAAACAAACAACCCAATCCAAAAATGGGCAGAAGACCTAAATAGACATTTCTCCAAAGAAGACATACAGATGGCCAATAAACACATGAAAAGATGCTCAACATCACTAATTATTAGAGAAATGCAAATCAAAACTACAATGAGGTATCACCTCACACCTGTCAGAATGGCCATCATCAAAAATCTACCAGGGGGCTTCCCTGGTGGTGCAGTGGTTGAGAATCTGCCTGCCAATGCAGGGGACACGGGTTCGAGCCCTGGTCTGGGAAGATCCCACATGCTGCGGAGCAACTGGGCCCATGCGCCACAGCTACTGAGCCTGTGCTCTAGAGCCCGAGAGCCACAACTACTGGGTCCGTGAGCCACAACTACTGAGCCTGTGCGTCTGGAGCCTGTGCTCCGCAACAAGAGAGGCCACAATAGTTAGAGGCCCGCGCACCGCAATGAAGAGTGGCCCCCACTCGCCGCAACTAGAGAAAGCTCTCGCACAGAAATGAAGACCCAACACAGCTAAAAATAAATTAAAAAAAAAAAAATCTACCAGGACTTCCTGGTAGAAGTGGTGCAGTGGTTAAGAATCCGCCTGCCAATGCAGGGGACGTGGGTTCAATCCCTGGTCTGGGAAGATCCCACATACCACGGAGCAACTAAGCCTGTACTCCACAACTACTGAAGCCTGTGCGCTCTAGGGCCCTCATGCCACAACTACTGAGCCCATGTGTTGCAATGACTGAAGCCTGCGCACCTAGAGCCCGTGCTCTGCAACAAGAGAAGCCACTGCGATGAGAAGCCGGCGCACCGTAACAAAGTAGCCCCTGCTCGCCACAACTGGAGAAAGCCCCCGCATAGCAACAAAGACCCAGTGCAGCCAAAAGAAAAAAAAATCTACAAACAATAAATGCTGGAGAGGGTATGGAGGAAAGGTAACCTTCCTACACTGTTGGTGGGAATGTAAATTGGTACAGTCACTAAGAACAGTATGGAGGTTCCTTAAAAAACTAAAAATAGAGCTACCACATGACCCAGCAATCCCACTCCTAGGCATATATTGGAGAAAACCATAATTTGAAAGGATGCATGCACTCTGATGTTCATTGCAGCACTATGTACAATAGCCAGGACATGGAAGCAACCTAAACGTCCATCGACAGGAATGGATGAAGAAGATGTGGTACATATATACAATGGAATATTACTCAGCCATAAAAAGGAATGAAATAGTGCCATTTGCAGAGACGTGGATATACCTAGAGACCATCAGACAGAGTGAAATAAGTCAGAAAGAGAAAAACAAATATCGTATAATATCGCTTATATGTGGAATCTAGAAAAATGTTATAGATGAACTTATTTGCAAAGCAGAAATAGAGTTACAGATGCAGAAAACAAACTTATGGTTACCAAGGGGAAGGTGGGGTGGGACGAATTAGGAGATTGGGATTGACATACATACACTACTATGTATAAAGTATATAACCAGTGAGAACCTACTGTATAGCACAGGGAACTCAATGATCTGCGGTGACCTAAATGGGAAGGAAATCTAAAAAAGAGGGATATATGTATACGTGTAACTGATTCACCTTGCTGTACAGCAGAAACTAACGTAACACTGTAAAGCAATTATACTCCAATAAAAAATAAATAAAGAGAGAATGGGAAAAGAAAAAGTAAGCAAGGAAGGAAGGGAGGAAGGGAAGAAGGGAAGAGGGAAAGAAAATAAAGAATTGGCAACTCAGTTCATATGTAATGTGAATAATCAACCTGGTAAGAGAATTTGAGAAAAAGATTTCTGAAAGAAGTAAATAAAAACTGACCCGTAACAGGAGAAAAAAAAAAAAAATCTTGATGGAATAGAACAAGATTTCTGAGCAAGGCCCTTGGGAACTGTTTTCCTGGTATCCGTTGCTTTGAGACATAAATTCACCATGAGCCATCTGAAATGCATTTTTACAGAAATCTGTAAATGATAAAGACAAGTTGAGAAAAGAATATAATGGGAGGTAGTGTAGTTAAAATTGTGGAATATAAGGTCAAACTACCTGGACTTTAATCCTGATTCCACAAATCTTCAACTAGGGCAAGTTTCTTCAACTTCCTAAGATTCATGAATAAAATGAGAATAAGAAATAGTGCCTACCTCATAGAGATATTGCGAGATGGGTTCTAATCATTCAGTGCCTGGGATATAATACAAGACCATAAATTAAGGCTTAAAAAAATTACACCAAGAAGAAAGAGAAAAGTCAAGAACATTCTTTATGCATTTAACACACTTGCTTTTTAGATTGTAAAAGACAACAAAGAAAGTTAACTAGCTGACCAATGCTGCCTCCTTCTTGACTCTTAGTGATACACAAGGGAAGACTGACATCAACACATTCTGTTTCCCTAGCATTACCCAAAGGTTAAACAGCAAATTCCTGTTCAGAGGGAGAAGTATTAAGATTAGCACAATTACTCTTGATGCCTTTTCGCAAGGAGACTCACGGTGAGAGCAAGAAGGAACCCTAAAACCCCAGTCTGGGGAGGGGGCTACTGAAATGACAGAGCCAACGCACTCTGTTACACATTCAGCACAAACTTCCCAGCTGCTTAGATTTTCTAAACTTTCAGCATAAGAAAAGATGCTCCTTGGGGGAACGGACACGTGAGGACTGATAGGAGATTATCCCCAGGAGCTTTTCACAAGTTATCTCAAATGTAAGGTAGGATTACTGTCACCACTTTACTTATTCATTTATTCTACAAATATTTATTACACATCCTCTTTATCTCAGATATTTTCCTACAGTTACTGGGAATACAGGAAACAAAAAAGATGAGGTCGCAGCTCTCATGGTGTCCTTACATTATAGAAGATGGAGAGAGTCTATAACAAACAAAACAAGAAAACTTCAAGAAGGGTAAGTGCCAAATGAAAATTAAACATGATTATACGATATGGACTATCTGGGAGGTTACTTTAGATCAGGTGATCAGGGGAAGCCTCACTAAGGAGATGACATTTCAATTGAAACCCAGGACTTCCCCGGTGGTGCAGTGGTTAAGAATCTGCCTGCCAATGCAGGGGACACGGGTTCGAGCCCTGGTCCGGGAAGATCCCACATGCCATGGAGCAGCTAAGCCCACGCACCACAACTACTGAGCCTGCACTCTAGAGTCCACGAGCCACAACTACTGAGCCCGCGTGCCACAACTACTGAAGCCCGTGTGCCTAGAGCCCGTGCTCTGCAACAAGAGAAGCCACCACAATGAGAAGCCCGCGCACCGCAACAAAGAGTAGCCCCCCCCCGCTTGCTGCAACTAGAGAAAGCCCGTGCGCAGCAATGAAGACCCAACGCAGCCAAAAATAAATAAATAAATACATTTATTAAAAAAAAAGATTAAAAACAAACAAACAAAAAAATAAATAAATTGAAACATAAATGACTATTAAGGGCCAAACTGTGTTACAGGCTGTGAGGTGGGCGTGGGGGAGCTAGTAAAAAGGTCCTAGAGCAGGAATGAGCTTCGTGTGTTTGAGGAACCAAAAGAAGGCCAGTGTGGCTGGAGCATAGAGAGAGGTGGTAGAAGTGGTAGAGTTATCCTCTGAAAGAAAAGCTAGGTCATATTAAAGTCTCATTGATGTTCAGGACTTAGCTACTAAGTTACACAACTTGTTCCCCGGTAAAGCTAGAGTTGAACTCCACAGAAATATGACCCTCAAGTCCAATATCTTTCCAGGACATCACAGTTAACATATCTTATTCTTAGCTCAGTGCTTTAAATACTGTAGATGTTTAGTAAATGCTTACTGAAAGAAAAAGAAAAAGAAAAAGCCTAAAGACCTTCACATACCACTCTTCATTTCTTTACTGGTCAGAAAAATGCCAACTGTCCATCCGAACACTTCTGAACAGTCTCACTGAAAATTAGTAGGATCTACATAGTTGTGATTCTCAATCTTGGCCATGCACTGGAAATTACCTGGGAAACTAACAAATACTGATGCCTGAGTCCCCTAGCCCCAGAAATTAGGACACATGTGGTCTGGGATGAAGGGGATTCGAATTTTTAAAAGCTACCCACGTTATTCTAATGTGCATCCCAAGTTGAGAACCACTGCCCTAGACATTCTCAAATTTAAAACCATATGAACATGCAAACAATTTCATCAATTGCTGCTGGGCATCAGGTCCACGGCAAAGTCATAAGGAAAAATACGGCCCTGGGGCGAGTAGGGTTATTTGAGCAAGGAGAAATATACTTAAGTAAGGGGTTAAATAAAATATCTTGCTACACATGGATAACAGATGATATTAAGGAATTATTGTGTAGTATAATAATGGTATTTTGGTCACATAAGCAAATGCCCTCATTTTTTGGAAATGCGTGTTGAAGTATTTAGGAGAGAAACATCATAATGCCTCAAACTTATGAACTGTTCAGCAAAACAAATAAATGAAATACATATACATAGACAAAGCGAATATGGCAAACCTTGAACAATTATTGAATGCAGGTGGTAGGTGATCATTTTACTCCTCTGAACTCTTCTGTATATTTAAAACTGTTCATAATAAAAGGTTGGGGGAGGGAAAATCTCCTGCCACAATATTATTATGTTTGAAAAGCTATCTTGGTAATTTTTTTTAGATAGAATGCCAGCTTGCACTATCTCAACTGAAAGTATAAAATAGAAACCTGCTTTTAAAATATTTAGTCTGTTTATAAATATTTCCTCTCAATTCTACTGAGCCAGATCCTTTTCAGCCCATTATTTCCTTTTAACTGCATTAACAGGGGAAACTTACACACTCTTCAGAGTTTATGATGTTTACTCTTTCTGGGAATCAGATTTCCCAAAGTTTACCACTGAAGACCTCTGTGCTATCAGCAGCTTCAGGCTGCCTGCCATGAAATAGTCCTCACCTCTGAATGACGCTCAGTGATACCACCCATGACCTGGAAGAGGATGGTGGCCTCCAGCAGAACCGAATCACATACTACAAGGCTGTAATAGTCTCTTTCTACTAGCTCTCAAAAGCAGCTCAGAACTGAAAAACTGTAACTTGGGTCACCCAAGGTAAAACAGGAAAGTAGGCCACACTGTCTCTACCACTTCCCTCGCTGACAGCTTAGGACCCTCCAATTCTAAACCTTTCCTCATCTCTTCTGTACCTGTTCCTTTACTCAGGTTTAATTTTAAACTGTGAGTCAACTAAATAAATTAATCCTAATTAAATATGTTTTGCTAACTGGCCTTTTAAGAAATGGCTAGAGTTTTTGGCTCTTAAGAGTCTCTGCAAATCATATCATGGCCACCTATCCTGATATCTATCACATATACACATAATCTCAAGTACCCACCTATGCAGTCTTGTTTGAAGTTCCTATAAAACCAACTCCACTATGCAGACAATTCAAATGTCAGCCATTGACTGGTCATGCTTACTTCTCTCTCCATGACTACCCCAGGAGACTCATTTAAAATACAACAATAGGGGCTTCCCTGGTGGCACAGTGGTTAAGAATCCGCCTGCCAAGGCAGGGGACACGGGTTCAAGCCCTGGCCCGGGAAGATCCCACATGCCGTGGAGCAACTAAGCCCGTGCGCCACAACTACTGAGCCTTTGCTCTAGAGTCTGTGAGCCACAACTACTGAAGCCTGTGTGCGCCTAGAGCCCGTGCTCCACAACAAGAGAAGTCACTGCAATGAGAAGCCTCCACACCGCAATGAAGAGGAGCCCCTGCTCCCCGCAACTAGAGAAAGCCTGTGCACAACAACGAAGACTCAACGCAGCCAAAAATAGATAAATTTATTTTAAAAAATAAAATACGACAATAGAAAGGTACTTAAATGAATATATAGGTCAGTGTGAAGTGGATACTTAACTGCCCTCCTTACTTTAACCAAAACTTGTGGTGAATTTTAAGGCACACAAAAAAGAAACTTATCTTAATATTAAGGATGCTTATTCTAGTATCCTTCCTAACTTGGTTCTCTTAAGAGATGATCAGAATCACCACAGTGATAACTTCAAATGCCTTTTTGCCAAATCTTAATTTCCTGGTTTTTCTTCTTGCGTTCAGTGCTGCTAAAATTAAAGACATTAAATTCATTTACTAAAATGCTTATGTAACTTACTGGGTATTCTTAGTAGCCTAAGCAGACATTAACGGTAAACATGGCACAGTTTTATAAATTATCAACAAAGAACTTACTTTATCCTACTAAAGAAACAAGGACTTAAAAAAGCAAGGACTATTAGTGGATAAAAGGATATGTTTAGGTAACAATACGCATAGCAATGGATCAGTGACAATGCTGTCATTCACTGTAATCTAAGTGGGTTGAGGGGAAGTAGCTGAGTTTGACGTGTTCTTATATACAGCCAGTTTAATTAAACTTAGATCATACAGATTGAAGCCATACTGAAATGGGTACTCTTCTTTTCACTTGCTCTACAACAAAACATACCTCTGGTATGACAAAGTACCATGGAGAATAAATTCTAACTACGGGATGGATATCATTATGCCTGAAAACAAATCAAAATGCATTCTATTTCAAGTTCTGTAAAAGTAAAAATAAACCTTCACTGTTTGCTCTCAACTTCTAAATGTTAACCTCTCCCTTATACCACGCCCCCTAAGACCAGAGAAGCTACAACACTCAGTATGCTTACATCTCCTCTCATGTGATTATCTTGCACTATACTGGATTTCATAACAAGCAACTTCCCTGACCACAACAGCTCTCTCTTCTCTGAGCCACCGGGGCGATTATTGTGGCTACCACTCATCTGGCTCATCTATTGTTTGGTATATACTTAGTTATCATCTTAATCCTTTTTATAAGTATAGGTCTCCCCCTGCCCCGGTCTGAAATTACACTTCAGACTTCTTACTTGGCACAGTAACTACTCTCTCCCTCCTTACAGGCATGCACGCATGCACGCATGCACATACATGGAAGCACACACGAAGCTACCGCTAATATTAAATTAAATTTTTGCTGGCTTCTGCTTCTGAACCATAAACTCAGGTTATTGTTTAATTATAACAATTATGATATTATTGCAAATATAAAGCCTACTTCCTATCTGTCTAGCACCATTAGTTAAATCTAAGAAATTTAATAGAATTCAATAGAGTTATCTCAACCAGGAACTCTAAGAATGTGTGTGGCTGTGATACAGAGGGATTATTAGTAACATATGAACCCAGGGTGGATGCTGTATTAGTGCCTCCCTCAAATAAAACGATATAGGCAGCCAAGCATTGTGGCAAGATGACCAGCTTTAAAGTTACACACAGACCTAGGTGATAAATCAACTTCTGCTCCTTTCTAGGTGTGTGACCTTGGGGAAGTAAATGTTTCTAAGCCAAAGTGCCTTCAAATGTAAAATGAGAATAGTAACCCCCTACTTGTCAAGGCTGTTGTGAGATTATCAAGATAAATTATTGCCTAGCATGGTCTACTTTGAAGGCACTCAAAATAAATGATAGCCATTATTACTAATTACAATGACTTTCAGTGAACAGACTTTTTACATTTATTTGGCAACCAACATTCATCAATATCCTTGGTATTATGCCAAACTGATAGATAGGCTTGTACTTAAAAGAATGAAAAGTGGACCTTGGAGAATGAAAAGATTGAAGTGAAATTATTAGGTTTTATACCAGGATCTGGGATTTATTCTCAGGAGTTTGCAAGACGTTTGGTGATCTGTAAAATTCAAAAGGATAATTCAGATGCCAGATGCTACATTATTAAACATAATATCAAAAACTTCACAGGCAGCAGTAGGTATATCCTTATCTCCCTTAAATTTGAGCACGAACTCCAGTTCTTAAGGTCGCTTAACAAATGGCACGCATTAAACCACTCTGAAAAATACTAATTAAATGACTTTCATCCTCATAATACCCCAACACAGCACTGTTTAGTTCCTAGTCCTCAGAGGAGAGGCAACATAATGTTAACAGTTGATCTGTTGCCTAGCATTGGTTTTTGGCCATAAGACCTTAGTTGGTACAAGTTTCTCTCTAGAGATCAGCTCTGAAGGACATGAAAACTATTCCAAGAAAATCCGTTTTGCATTATAAAAAGGAAGTTAGAATACACAAACCTTAAGTCTTAAGCAATCAAATCTCAATAAATAGCATTATTATTTTTTTTGAAATTAAGATCTATTCCGTTTTGGTTTGTTATGTTAAGACTGATATAGTATAGAGGTTGGGCAATGGGACTGCAGCAATCAGTGAAGAACAGACAAGGACCAATTCCCACAAAGATTACTCTAGAATAGAAAGACTGACAAACAAGAAAATAAAGTGGTAAGCGTTATTACAAAAATAAAAGAAGGTAATGTGTTAGATTAAGAATAACTGGGGAAGGAAGTGGTTCTGGAAGAACTGACGGCTGAATGGTGAGTAAATCAGCCATTAGGGAGGAGCAACTGGGTTGAGAGACCAGCAGGAGCAAAAACTCTGAGGCAAGACCAGACACAAATCTTGTGTGACTGGTATATGAATGGGCAACAGTGATTAAGATCACATAAATAGGCAGTCATAGTCAGATATGCGGGACTTTTTGGCTTTGGTAAAAGAATTTGGATTTTATCTTAATTTGATGAGTCAGAGGATTTCTAAGCAGAGAAATTAGGGACATTGAGACTGACTGAAATCTATAGATGCTGTTTTCCCATTAAAGTTCACAGGTTCATATAAAGTCTTTCAATGTTCATGAGAAATATATGGAGGAAGTTTAGCACTTAAAATACAAATTCTATGGATTTCAGCCATCTTTGACCTGTTTCTATTCCTTGCTTCCCTAATCCAGTCAGTTAAGTCTTGCCAATATCTCCTTCAAAATCATCATTTATTTACTCCTTTTGCCAAGCATCACACTTTAAAATCTTTTCCATCTCTGTTCTTTTCCCCCTTTTCCCAATCATGTGCTCATGTGCATGAATGCACAGAAAATGTAAGAGGTAATTTTATAGGGAGGTCCCTCAGTTTTCTTTGTTAGAATCTAAATGAGTATGAAAGAGTATTTCATTTCCAGGAAGAGGAAATAAGGGATTCACTGGGTAAGAGAGGAATATGAACAAGGAATGTATAAACTCTATCTAGATGAAACAGCACCTGATGGGTTGTAGAAAGCCAAAAGATCCTTTGTTGATAAAGATGAAACAAAAAACTAGGGATACACCAGGAAGAGCAAATGAAATTGAAAGTATGTGGTTACTCTAGATCCAGGACAGATGTATAGCAACCCATCTGGTGTAAGATATGGCTACACAAGCTCCTATTTTCCTCTACTCTGTTTATCAAAACCTTATTCTCCTTAAAGACTTGGTAAAAAGACTGTGTCCTTAGAGAGGCTTTCTGTGACCCTACCAAGTCAGAATTAATTCTTTCTCCTTTACAGTCTCATATTTGAAGTTCTATTTAACTCATAATTATTCTGTCTTATGCTACACTACTATTCTTATGGATACTATTATCCATCTTGCTTATACCACAAAGGGGGTGAACAGGAGAGAAAGGTGGAATACTAAATGAGATATCTGTAAATTGTGAAGGATTATACAAATTAATTTATTCAGTTAATATTTATTGAGCAGCTACTATGTGCCAGAAGTAAAATCTAAGCTGAGATCAGAAAAGTGAATACGAGCCAGACAATAACAGTAATAATTATATAGTGATTTTTAAGTGCCAAGTACTGTATATATTCCATATATTTACCCATTGATTCTCTCAACTACCTCATGAAGCAGGAGTTTATATCCTTGGAAGTGGTGGGGAATGTTAGCAGTTATTAATATAATTAATTCATTATATGTCCATCTTTCCTATCAGATTCTGAAATTCTCTAGGAGACCATGTCATTTTTTAATTCCCCCAAACAATGACCACTACAGCAGATGACAAATAAATGTCAGAACTGGGAATACTTCACACAAAAGCTTTTCTAGTGCTCAGCCGCAGGGCCCCTTCTAAGAGGTCCTCACTTGGCTACCAGTGGTCAGTCTCCCTCTTATATCAGACCCCAGAGCCTCAGTGGTAGTTGTCACTCAGCCACTTTAATCTTTGAGGTTTCCTCCACCCCATCCCTGGCTGACTAACCAAGAAAGTCAGGTCAGCTTTTGGCTCTCCACTTTTTATCTCCAGGAATCGAATCTCCCCATCATCACTTTTTTATTCCATCTTTAAGCTGAGGTATCATTTCTTTCCAAACAGACACTGCAATTAAGGCAGAGTAACAAGCACCTCCACAGTCTAAAATGAAAAATTTATATCTTTGAGGCTCCACATTAAATAGTTCATGAGGTTAGGGCCCAGCCTGGGAATTATCCTCTCTGGGCATTTCTTCATATTCCAGCCAAGGCTAAAGGGGTGAATTTAACTGCAAATGCATGAATTCCTACAGATACTAAAAAGGTCACTTAGTATAATAGCTTAATTTCAAACTGGGGGATGGAAATAGGGTAAAATTGAAAAACCTTTACTTCTTGGGTCAAGGTCCAAATGAAAGACTTGCTGACTAAAAGAAAATGGGGTGGAAAGAAAGAAAGAGAAAGAGAGAAAAAGAGAGAGAGAGAGAGAGGGAGGGAGGGAGGAAGAGAGGGAGGGAGGGAGGGAGGGAGGGAGAGAGGAAGGAATGAAGGAAGGAAGGAAGAAGGAAGGAAGGAATATTTTAGACTTTCAAAGCTATACAAATGAATCTATAAAACTCTTTGAAATAAACCTCAATAGTTTAGTTTAAATACCAAAATTTCTCCACACTGTAATCAATTTTAATTTTCTATTTGAACCGTATGTGTGTGCTAGACAACAAATTTTTATTGAGCAGTTACTATGTGCCAGTCAAGGAGGATATGATGATGTGATGGTAGCAGAAAAAGAATGTGTGGCAGTCAAACAGCTAGGCAATGATGATATAACATGGCGAGGGAAATACAGGAATCTAAGGGAACACAAAGGAGTATCTAACCCAGTTTTAGGGTCAGGAAAGACTTCCCAGAAGTAAAATCTAAGCTGAGATTAGAAAAATGAATACGAGCCAGACAACAATAACAGTAATAATTATATAGTGCTTTTTAAGTGCCAAGTACTGTATATATTCCATATATTTACCCATTGATTCTCTCAACTACCTCATGAAGTAGGAACTATTTTTATTATCTACCTTGTATAGATGAAGAAACTGAGGCTTTGAGAGATTAAGTAATTTGCCAAGGTCACACTGCTAAGTAGGGGCAGAAACCAGGATTAGAACCAACATACTCTAGAGGCTCTATCTCTACATCAAGATAGGAGGTGATGGGGAGGGTTGGAAAGAGATGTTAAGGAAAGGGAAAATGAAAGTGTGACAGACAGAGGAATGTATGTGTTAAAACTTGGAGAGGAGAAAAGATACAGCAAGAATTGAAGGAAGCTCAGTATGGTGGGCTGTTGGGAAAGGTTAAGAATGGAAATGTAAGAGAAACCAGGTTAAGCTGGGGTTCCTTACACCTTGGATTAAGGCAGTCAGTATCAAACCCAAGAATCATTAGTGTGTATATTACAGCAATGAGCTTATTAAGTTATTTCTTGGTGTCTCTTCCTTTTGGACAATCTTCCTTATACAACCATCAGAATTCAACTTCCTGAAACATCATTTTCACGATATCACTACACTGCTCAAAAAGTCTTTAGTAGCACTCCATTGACTATAGGATTCATTCCAAGTTATCGAGCCTTTGTAAAACAGCCTCCATCACTCTTCTAAACTTTGTTTTCTACCAATCTCAATCACAAATTTCAGCCCCAGATATAATTATTTTTTTGCCCTTGGAACAAACACTCTTTGCTGAATAAAAATTTGGAAGAAATATTTCAATTTCACACTTTGTATCATACTTCAACCTACAAACAATATATTTATCACACTTGCACAGTTTCACAATTTTGAACGGATGCACAGAGGAGGGAAAAGAATTTGTGCAACAGTACCTTAATATTTCTCAATGCTCCTTAAAATCATTACATGTATAAAAAAATCTTTTACCTCCAGCTAATGGAAAGTATGTAAAAAACTACATTTCAGGTTTGTTCAGTGGCAGATATTTTAGCATTCAGAGTAGCATCTGACATACAGAACACCATAATTTTAAGTGAATGAATTTGGGCTATCCTCAAGAGCCAGAATTTCATTCTTACCAGAAACGTCAGGAAAAAGAATGAAATTAAATACCAAATGAGCCTAGATTTTGGGGTATAATTATCCTGTTTCCTCTTTAAGGTTTTGGATCTTTAATGTTTAAAAGTCCTATTGCATGTCTCATTTATTGTAAATTATATTAAATCCCTTTTCAAAGCAGGTAGAATATAAATAAAAATTTTAAAATCCTTGGAAGTGGTGAATAACTTTAAATCTTAGTCATGAAAAAATCTCAATAGACCTAGCTAATGTTACAACTGTTAAAACACAATGTATATTATAACAATTGAGTACTTGTCAATATGATGTCATGAGGTTTAATCTAGTCAGATTAAACACACTGGTACAATGCCAAAGACTAGTAGTGTTATTAGTGGCTAGGAGAGAAGGACAAAGATTTCTGTGTTAAATTTTTACTTAGGAAACTGATCACTTATTTAACTTGTCCATAAAACAATATCTGATCATCATGAGGGTTAAACAAGTTAACGTATACGAAGCATTTTGAATAATACCTGGCAATTAATAAGTGCTGAGCTTATTGTTGACAGCAGATTAGTGGTTGTAACAAAGGGCTCATACAAATAATTAAAACAAACTGAGATCCACAAAGTCCCAAAGATTAAACAAACAAAAAAATCAAAACAGAATTTACAAAAAATATATAGAAATAGGTATCAAACATTTGAAAAGTTATTCAACCCTATTATTTTACTTCTAAGAATTTACCCAAGAAAATAGATGCAAATGAAAATGTATGCATGAAAATGTCCACTGTAAGAGTATTAATATCTAAGGATCTATCCACAAAATAAATGTAGATTAAACTGTCTAGTAAAAGAATCTGAAATTTTATTTATAAGTAAAAAGCTGAAAAAGCTCTAAAAGTTTAACATTAGGGAGTTAAGGAAATTGTTCCGTAATTTATGATATACCTTGACTCTGGAGTATTTAGCAACAACTAAAAATGTTTATAGAAAATTTTAAATGAAATAAAGAAGTTGAAAAAGCAGTAGGAGCTCAGTGGTACAAAGCAAAATGTATATAATAAGAGAAATGTAGGCACTGTTACAAGTGGTTATTGCTACATGTTGGGAAAACACAGAATCTTTGGGTTCCACTATGCAAAGAACTGGAAACACAATTAGAATCCCTACTAAATAATTCCTACCAAAGCTATTATTGCAAAGTTGTGTAAAAAAAAAAAAAAAAGAAAGAAAGATTGTACCAAAGTCATTAGGACCTACAACTGTATGGCTGGCAGTAAGTAGAAGTGACAGTTTTTACTTGTTTTGCAAATCACATGCAGCACACCTCAAATAAAAACATCTTTTTATGAAGAACAAGCAGGTAGCAAGGATGAGATGACAGTGGAGAGAAAACAAATACTTCATCCTGAGTTCAGATTTCATCAAAAGTCAGTAGTAAGTAAAGAGATCTTTTCTTGTTTTAGACATGTACTAAACATACTTGGGTTAGCCCCAGCAGTCTAGAGCCTCACCAAATAAAGAAAAAAATGACCAAGGTATAAAATGAAATTTTCACAATGACTTTTATCCCCACAAACATTGCTACCCTATGGATTTTATCATCATTCTGAACTGCCTCACCTCTAGGATATTAAATGACAAATGCCCTCTGATCTTAATTCTAATCCCTTCATCTCTAGGCCCCTGGTCCTACAGGTCTGTACAATTGGTTACTGTGAGCCATTGGAGAACTCCAGTACTTCGATTTCTCGGTCATATTCCAGGTTTACCTTGATCCTCACCAACACTTCCCTTGCACTTGGCTTGACTTCAAGACCATTTAAATTAGGATCTTACTACGGTGGATTTCATAAACCACAACTAACTACGCAAAAAAAATTACGAGACGAATGTATGATTGATAACTTTGTATTTAGTCGAAAAAGGATACCAAAATAAAACCCCAAACACCATCATCTACCAACACAATTTCATAAAAGGGCATTTAAATACCAAAAGTAGGAAAGGCAATTTTAAAATAAAGGACAGTGCCTCCCCAGGAAGAAAAGAAAAAAGACAAAAAGAATTAAATTTTTTCAGCTGTAAAATATTTCTAATTTTCAAATTTTTAAAATTTCCTTTATAATATTTTTTTCTGTGTAATCATTTTCTTTACATAAGGATGTCTAGTGCCACCAGAACTGAAGCGTGAATGTCACTTCTGAATTTTCAGAACAGAACAGAAGGCAGTTAAGGGACATCAGTGTCTGCCCTTCAGCAGTACTTGGACTTTTCCCTGAAGGGCTGGGGATAGCAGACTAGGTCTGGAAAAGGCTGCAGGGCCACCTTCCATCACTCAACATGAAGATGATAAAATATATATGGAAAGAGAATTTAAAGACGGCTAAAAAATACGCATGGATACTTTGTTTTAGAATACATCTTTTGGAAGTTCTTCTTAGAAGATATTTTCTCCACTTCAGTATTGATTCTTCCTTTCCCCTCTCCTTTAAGAAATCTGCCCCTATCCACACCAACCTCTTCCAGGGACACTTCTAATAAATGAATGGACTGTGTGGGAGTAGGAAGACAGGAGGTATTGAAGATCTAACTCAGAGGAGAACCACTAAAAGATCAGAGTTAAATGTTTGAAAACTTAAAACAAGAGATGGAGAGTGAGTTAGATCAACGGCTTGCAACCTCTCTGACTGTAACATATAGTGAAAATTACATTTTATTTAATCATCTCTCTCAGACTGTTATACATTTCTCTCCCAAATGGTCTCCTTGCTTCCACCCTTGACAACCCTCAGTCTATTCTCAGGACAGGCTAGAGGGATCCCATTAAGAACTAAGTGGTGAGACTTTCACTTCCAATGAAAAACAGAGATCAGATTTATCCTCCTGCCAAAAAACAAGGGAAAAAACCAATAAAAATATATGAAACACTTTTCAAGACCCTGGACATCAGGAAATGAAAATAGTGATTCCTGAGAGATTAGAAACAAAGGAGGTAAGTTCTCCAAATGCCCCAGCTCTGCCTGAGAGAATTTCTAAGCAGCTGTATAGGAAGGAGGAACCCAATCATAACCCAGCAGTCATCCAGAGATGACAGAGCTGGAAGTTTGGAGAGGTCAAAGCAGCTCAAGTTTGCAGGGCAGAGTACAACAAAGGAAAGTGCTGCCCCAATTGTGGAGATCGTCAGAAGTTCCCTTCAGGTTGTCAGCTGAGTGCCAGTGAGCACACGTCTGTGAGGAAACTACCCAAGGCTAGGAAGAGAACCACCCAAAAGAATTAGAAGGGAAAAATACCTGTAGCTCACATAGGACAGGGAAGAGTGCCTGTTCCTACCACCAGGGAGGAAAACGTCATAATTCACAGAGCGTCAGATAGGATCCACATTAGGGTTCAGCTTTAGTAGTGGAGAAAATCAGCCCTACTTTAGCACTGCTTTGGTCCTACCAAGGAAGTTTAAAAGGATAAACTATTTCTGAGAAATCTAACCACAACTCAGAATAAAGCTCAAGAATATTTAAAGTAATAAAAAAATATCCAGCACAATGTCTGGCATCCAACTCCCAGGCATGCAAAGAAGCAGGAAAATATGACCTACAATGAGAAGAAAAATTAATCTATCAAAATCAACCTGGAAATGACACAGATGATAGAACAGACAGAACATTAAAACAATCATTTTAATATTCCACATATTCAAGAAGCTTGAGGAAAGATTAAAAATGTTACGTGGAGGGACTTCCCTGGTGGTCCAGTGGTAAAGAAACCACCTTGCAATGCAAGGGAGGCAGGTTCGATTCCTGGTCAGGGAACTAAGATCCCACATGCCGTGGGGCAACTAAGCCTGCGCGCCACAACTACTGAGCTCACGTGCCTCAACTAGAGCCTGCGTGTCGCAAACTACAGAGCCCACGTGCTCTGGAACCCATGCGCCACAACTCCAGAGCCCACGCGCCCTGGAGCCTGTGCACCACAACTAGAGAGAGAAAACCCTCACACCACAACTAGAGAGAAGCCTCCGCGCCGCAATGAAGAGTCCGCACGCCCCAACGAAAGATCCCGCATGCCTCAACGAAGATCCCACATGCCGCAACTAAGACCTGAGGCAGCTAAAAATAAATAAAATAAAATAAATAAATAAAAAATAAATAAAAAATAAAAATAAATAAATAAATAAAAAATAAATCTTTAAAAAAATGTTAAATGTTAAGATAGGTTGGTGAACTTGAAAACACAGCAACAGAAATGATCCAAAATAAAATACGGTGAAAAAAAGTCTGAAAAAAAGAGACAACTTCACGTAGAATAATAAGCATGTAATTCAGGTCTGCAAAGAGGGGAAGAAAAACATTTGAATAATAGCTGAAAAATTTCCAAAGTTGATGAAAACCGTAAGTTCACAGCAACAAGAATCACAACAAACCCCAAGCACAAGAAGCATGAAGAAAATTAAATCAAGGCACATCAAAATCAAACTCATTAAAATGAGTGATAGAAAAAATTTTAAAGCAACCAAGCCTAAAATTTTTTAATCACTAAATTTACTTAAATTTTATTTAAAACTTAAAAGCAGACTCACATACAGAGAAACAAATATAAGGGTGACCACAGATTTGACAGAAACAATGCAAGCCTTGAAAGACACAAACTACCAAAGCTCACTCAAGAAGAAAGATAATCTGAATAGTCCTCCCTCTGTTAAAGAAATAGAATTTTTAGTTAAAAGCATTACCACTCCTATTTTCCCAGTCCTCCACCCCCTGAAAACTTCTAGGCCCAGATGGCTTCTCTGGTAAATTCTACTAAACATTAAAGGAAGAAATAATACCAGTTCTGCACAAACTCTTCCACGAAATTCAAGGGGTGGGAATACTTGCTGACACATTCTATGAGGCCAGAATTACTCTAGTACCCAAACCAAAGACATTATATGAAAGCTTTAGATCAATATCCTAATGATTATGGACGTAAAAATTCTTTAAAAATTAGCAAATCAAATCCAAGAATATATAAAAAGGTTACCACATCATGATTGAGTTTTATCCCAGGGATATATTATTTGAACATCTGAGATTCAATCCATGTAATTCACCACTAACAGTAAATAGTAACAGACTAAAAATGTTTTTAAAGTATGTAAGCATCAGGACTTCCCTGGTGGCACAGTGGATAAGAGTCGCCTGCCAACGCAGGGGACACGGGTTCGATCCCTGGTCTGGGAAGATCCCACATGCCATGGAACTAACCCCATGCACCACAAGTACTGAAGCCCGCAGGTCTAGAGCCCATGCTCCGCAACAAGAGAAGCCACCGCAAGGAGAAGCCCGTGCACCACAGCGAAGAGTAGCCCCTGCTCGCCACAACTAGAGAAAGCCCATGCATAGCAACAATGACCCAACGAAGCCAAAAATAAATAAAATTAAATCTTAAAAAAAAAAAAAAAGTATGTGATCATCTCAGTAAATGCAGAAAGAGTACCTGGCAAAATCTAACAACTATTCCTGATAAAATGCTCAGCAAACCTGGAATTGAAGGGAACTTTCTCAATCTGACAAAGGGCATCTATGAGGAACCTACAGATAACATCTTTTTTTTTTTTTATGTTTTATTTTTGGCTGTGTTGGGTCTTCGTTTCTGTGTGAGGGCTTTCTCCAGTTGTGGTGAGTGGGGGCCACTCTTCATAGCGGTGCGTGGGCCTCTCACTATCGCAGCCTCTCTTGTTGCGGAGCAGAGGCTCCAGACGCTCAGGCTCAGTAGTTGTGGCTCACGGGCCCAGTTGCTCCGCGGCATGTGGGATCTTCCCAGACCAGGGCTCGAACCCGTGTCCCCTGCATTGGCAGGCAGATTCTCAACCACTGCGCCACCAGGGAAGCCCGATAACATCGTTTTTAGTGGTAAAAGCAGAATGCCTTCCCCCTAAGGTCAGGAACAACGGAAGGATGCCTACTCTCACCACTTCTATTGAGCGTTATATTGGAGGTTATAGTTAGTGCAATAAAGGCAAGAAAAAGAAATAAAAGGTATTCAAAATAGAAAGGAATAAGTAAAACTCTCTTAATTTGAAGAAGACATGTTCGTCTAGCTAGAAAATTCTACTGAACTACAAAAAAGCTACTAAGAACTGATATATGAGTTCAGCAAGGTCACAGAAAATAAGATCAATTTACAAAAATGAATTTTATTTCTATTATCTATCAATGAACACTCAGAAATTGAATTTCAGAAATATAATTTACAATAGCATCAAAATATGAAATAAGAATAAAACTGACAAAAAATGTGCAAAATCTATACACTGAAAACAAAAGACTGCTAAGAGAAATTACAGAAGACCTAAAATAAATGAGAGATATACTGTGTTCATGGATCGGAAGACAGTATTGTTAAGATGTCAGTTGTCCCCTAATTAATCAATAGATTCAATGTAATCCCAATTAAAACCACAGAAGACTTTTTTTTTTAAAAGAAATGAACAAACTGATTCTAAAATGTATAAGAAAATCAAAGGACCTGGAACAGCCAAAAAAACTAAAAAAGAAGAACAAAGTTGGAGGATTTATACCACCTGACTTCAAGATTTATTATAAAGTAACAGCAATTAAGACAATGTAATGTTGGCATTAAGATATACAAATTGAATCAAACAGAATCAAGTAATAGAACCACACGTGTATGATAAATGGTTAATTGATTTTTGACAAAGGTGGAAATATAGTTCAGTGGAAAAAAAGAATAGTCTTTTTAACAAATGGTGCTAGAGCACTGGATTCTCAAAAACAAAAACAAATACTTAAAAAAAAATTTTTTTAACATCTTTTTTTTTTTTTTTTTTTTTTTTTAAATTACGTTATCTAATTGGTACACTCAACTTTTCCCTGTTTCTTTATTTTATTTATTTATTTATTTATTTATTTATTTATTTATTTATTTATTTATCTTTGGCTGTGCTGGGTCTTCGGTTCGTGCGAGGGCTTTCTCTAGTTGCGGCAAGTGGGGGCCACTCTTCATCGCGGTGCGGGGACCGCTCTTCATCGCGGTGCGCGGACCTTTCACTATCGCGGCCCCTCCCGTTGCGGGGCACAGGCTCCAGACGCGCAGGCTCAGCAGCTGTGGCTCACGGACCCAGCTGCTCCGTGGCATGTGGGATCTTCCCAGACCAGGGCTCGAACCCGTGTCCCCTGCATTAGCAGGCAGATTCTCAACCACTGCGCCACCAGGGAAGCCCTAACATCTTTATTGGAGTATAATTGTTTTACAATGGTGTGTTACTTTCTGCTTTATAACAAAGTGTATCAGCTATACATATACATATATCCCCATATCTCCTCCCTCTTGCGTCTCCCTCCCACCCTCCCTATCCCACCCCTCGAGGTGGTCACAAAGCACTGAGCTGATCTCCCTGTGCTATGTGGCTGCTTCCCACTAGCTATCTATTTTACATTTGGTAGTATATGTAAGTCCATGCACTCTCTCACTTCGTCCCAGCTTAAAAACAAATACTGTGATTCATACCTCGCACCATATACAAAAGTTAACTCACAATGGATGAAAGATCTAAATATAAAACCTGAACTATAAAACTTCTGGAAGAAAAAAATAGGAGAATATCTTTGCAATCTTGGTTTAGGCAAAGATTTTAGATATGACACCAAAAGCATGACCCATTAAAGAAAGTATTGATGAATTGAACTTCACCAAAATGAAGAACTTCTGTTCTCTTATCACTGATCAGAGAATGAACAGATAAACCAGACTGCAAGACAATATTTCCAAACCACATATCTAATAGAGATATATCCAGAATATATCAAGAACTCTCAAAACTCAGTAATAAGAAAACAATCTAATTTAAAAATAAGCAATAGGAGACTTCCCTGGTGGCACAGTGGTTAAGCATCTCCCTGCCAACGCAGGGGACATGGGTTCGAGCCCTGGCCCGGGAAGATCCCACATGCCGCGGAGCAGCTAAGCCCATGAGCCACAACTACCGAGCCTGTGCTCTAGATCCTGCGAGCCACAGCTACTGAGCCTATGTGCCACAACTACTGAAGCCCGTGTGCCTAGAGCCCGTGCTCCACAACAAGAGAAGCCACCGCAATGAGAAGCCTGCACACCACCACGAAGAGTAGCCCCCGCTCGCTGCAACTAAAGAAAGCCCGCGCACAGCAACGAAGACCCAACACAGCCAAAAGTAAATAAATAACTAAATAAATAACTAAATAAATAAAATTTTTAAAAAATAAGCAATAGATTTTTAAGAGACATTTCACTGGAGAAGCTAGACAGTAAATAAATTCATGAAAAGAGACCATCACTAGTCAAAAGGGAAATACAAATCAAAACCACAAAGAAATACAATTACATGTCATTAGAATGTCCTTAAAAAAAAAAAAGAGAAACCACTGTCTGAAAAATAAATAACCAAAAAACAAAACAAACAAACAAAAAAACCCCAGACCATACGATGTGTTAGCAAAGTTATGGAGCAACTGGAACTCTCATAAATTGCTGGTAGGAATGTAATATGGTATAACCACCTCGCAAACCAATTTGGTAGTTACTTAGAAAGTTAAACATACACTACCAAGTAACCCAGCCGTTCCAATCCTAACAACTTAAGAGAGATAGAAGCATCTATCCATACAAAGGTTTGTACTTGTTCAGGGTCGCTTAACTGGTAATAGCCAAAAACTGGAAATATTTCAAATGTCCAGTAACAAGCTAGATAAACAAATCGCAGTATACATTTCATACAACGCTATATTATTCTGGAATAAAAAGGAATAAACTATATATACATGCAATCTCAAGTTATTAATGCTGAAAGAAGCTAGACAAAAAAAAAAGAATACATTCCGTTTACATAAAATACTAGAAATGCAAACTAATGTATAATGATAAAAGATCCATGGTTACCTGGAGACTGAGATGAAGAGCAGAAAGGGGTGGCAGGAAGAGATTACAAAAGGGCACAGGGAAGTTTTTCTGGGTGATGATAACGTTCATTATCTTGACTGTGGTGACTTTCACAGGTGTGTGTGTATATATATTTGTATGTCAAAGAACATCACTGTACACATTAAATATGTACAATATATTATGTCAATTGTACTGTAACAAAGCTATTAAGATATCTTTAAATTTTTTTAATTCAATAAAAATGGCTTCCAATCTCAGATCAGAAACCTAAATACTTATAATGTACTCCACCCCAACCACTTACATCCTTGACTTTACCTCCTACTACTTACCTCCTCAACTCTCTTAGCTCTAAGTCACAATGACTCCTTTGTTGTTCCCTGAATATGCAGGTACCCTCTCACCTCAGTACCTTTGCACTTGCTGTTTTTAAATCCCCCTAGGACATTTTCCCTCCAGATGTCCTCTTAAGCTTGCTTCCTTACCTCCTTTAGGTCATTTATCAAATGTCATCTTCTCTGCCCTTCTCCCTCACAAATCCCCCACACTTCCTCCTTTGCTTTATTTTTCTCCACAGCACTCATCACCATCTAACACACCACAGATTTATTTTGCTTATTGTCTGTCTCTGTCCCCCAGATTATAAATGCCATAAAGGCAGAAATTTTTCCTCTAGAATCTTTACCAGTTACTTAAAATCACTATGTCATGTTTCAACATCTGGACAACCTCTAGGTCTGGTTATGTTTGCACTGCTTGTCTTGCCTTTTTATGTATCTCTTAATTTTTTATTGAACTAGATACTGTGCCTAAAAGAACAGTAGAGGAAAACAGTATTTTACTTTGAAATAAGCACACCTGTTTCTGCCAGGCCATTAGGGTGGTGGTTTGAATCAATCTAGTGATTAGGTGAGCTGGGTTTGGGTTTTATTGTTGCTTAATTAGCTTCAGTGCATCATAGGCTTCAAATTCTTCCAGTGGTGAACTGACAATTTATCTTGTGTTTTAGTACGAGGAGTAGAGTGCTAGAGAATTTTTCTCAGAATTTTTGCTCCATCCTCAGTTTTCAGCAGAACTTGTACACCTGTGCCATAGAGCAGTTGTCTCTCCATGTCCTTGCCCCTGTCCCAGTGGTAGACTGCTAGTACTTGTTATTTGGTATAAGGCTAGTAGTGGGAACAGGATTCTCTTCCTCCAGTTTCAGTCTTAGGCAGGCCCTGTGCACCTGAACCTTAGGGGTGGAGATTACCCCAGTGGCAGGCAACCTCTGTTTCCTACTCAGTGCAAGATGACTATAGCACATAGCTGAGGTAGGTATCCTGAAATCCTTCTAATCCCTATTCCTTGCACTGACCCACTTCCCTCCCCATGGGGCGACTGAACTCTGCCTTCTATTCTAAAAGGTTCTTGGGTAGGAAGGAGCACAGGGCAAGGAGTTGGGGTTATTTACTAATGTATCCCTGTGTGGCACAGAGTAGCTACTCACTAAGGGGGATGAATTAATTTTATGTTGCAATAAGTATGCATTCAAACACGCATACAACTTAACCTTACTAACTGTACTGAATTTCTTTTTTAAAAAATGATGATTGTAACCAACATGATTTCACAACCCACTAATCAGTCAAATCTGCAATTCATGAGAAGGGTGGGGACTCAGGCAAAGTAAGTTCTATGTCAGTCATGTAGGGCCATGTGCAGAGCAGGCCAGTCAAGAAAGAGGAGAGAAGAGATGCAGAGATAAATGTACTCAAGAGGTATCTAGCTGTACATTTGCCTTTGGTTGCCCTTATCATTGTCTCCTGAAGCCTCACAATAACTCCCCCACTGACTTTTGTTAGAGAGGACTTCTCTTGCAACCCAATTATTCCTAATAACCTTAACCCAATCCCTATCATTCAATTTTTTGCTTTTATTTTGTTTTCATTCTTTTATTTTTCTCCTGGGCTACAGTGCAATGCTAGTAAATCCACATAATTGTGGTATCTCGCCCAACAACAAATTCCTGATAACCATCCTTTGGTAGTCCTTTAATGCTACTCGGAAATCAATTCATTTCTTTCTACATGACTCCTTATCCTGAATCTGTCAAACTTTCCCAACCAACCTGGAACTCCCCAAACTATCCTAGTAATCCCACCTTATCCTCAGCAAATGACTTTGCCACTAAAATGAGACTAAGATTTATATGACCTGGACTCCTTTAAATTTCTATTCTTTTCAGTTCAAAGTTCCTTCCTATTTTCTCTGCCCCCTCCTATGTTAAAGGAAGACCTAATCCTCCCCCTGATATGACTAAACTTTCTAGGCTTTATTCTTTTATGTTGTTTGTTTTGGATTATTTTTAATATAAAATATTTCAAACAGATAAGAATAAAGAACATACATACCCTTGTACCCATCAATGAGTTCTGTTGAATCTTAATATTAGGTCATATTATTTCAGATATCCCCTTTTAAAAAAAAGTAAAACACAGAGGTACCCTTCCCTCATCCTGTTCCCCTCCATCTGGCCACACCCCAAGTAAAACCACTATCATGAATTCAGGGGTTATCACTGCCAAGCATAGATTTTAAGCACATATTATATATTTATGCATCTATAAACATTATATATTATTGTTATCCAAGATGTTTACCTTTTTTCTTAATACTGTCTTGAACTCTCCATTTTTTCCCCAATGAGTATGTTTTTAAAAAAAAAATACTCTCTCCTTAAAAAACAGCAATCCTTTTCTTTTCCTCCCCCTTCTAACTACTAAAATTTCTAAGTGAGTAATCGATACTTGCTACTGCCACTTTTTTACCACCCACTTTTCCTAAATCTTTTATGCCAACTCTTTAAATTGAGGGGTAAGTACCCCCAGAGGTAAAAACAATGGGCCAGAAATTAAGCCATAGAATAAAGGTTGGATTTTTACTTTATACCATATATAAAAATTAACTCAAAATAATCAAAGACCTAACATAAGAGCTAAAACTATAAAGCTCTTTGATGAAAACATAGGGGATATTGGATTTGGCAATGATTTCTTGGCTAGGACACCAAAAGCACCAGCAACAAAAGATAAAATAAACTGGACTTCATCAAAATTTTAAAAACTTTCATGTATCAGGACTTCCCTGGTGGCTCAATGGTTAAGAATCCGCCTGCCAGTGCAGGGGACACGTGTTCCATCCCTGGTCCGGGAAGATCCCACGTGCCGTGGAGCAACTAAGCCCGTGTGCCACAACTACTGAGCCTGTGCTCTAGAGCCCGCAAGCCACAACTACTGAACCTGTGTGCCACAACTACTGAAGCCCGCGCGCCTAGAGCCTGTGCTCCGCAACAAGGGAAGCCACCACAAAGAGAAGCATGTACACTGCGACAAAGAGTAGCCCCTGCTTGCTGCAACGAGAGAAAGTCCGTGCACAGTAATGAAGACCCAACAGCCAATAAATAAATAAATTAATTAATTAAATTTAAAAAAATAAAAAAACTTTCATGTATCAAGAGGTGAATGGGAGAAAATATTTGTGGACCACAGATCTAATAACGGATTAATATCTAAAATATATAAAGAACTCCTACAACTCAACAACAACAAAAATCCCAACCCAATTCAAAAATGGGCAAAAGATTTGAATAGATAACTTCTCCAAAGAAGATATATGAATGGACAATAAGCACATGAAAAGATGCTCAACATCACGAGTCATTAGGGAGGAAACACAAATCAAAACCACAATGAGATACCATTTTACGCATTAGGATAGCTATTACCAAACAAAACAAAACAAGAAACAATAACGAATGTTGGTGAGGATGTGGAGAAATTGGAACGCTTGTGCATTGTTAGTATGAATATAAAAAATGCTATAGCCAACATAGAAAACAATACAGCAATTCCTGAAAAAATTAAACACAGAATTACAATATGAGTCAGTAATTTCACTTCTGGGTATATACCCAAAAGAAGTTAAAGCAGGGACTCAAGCTAATATCTGCACAAATACGATCATAGCAGCACTATTCACAACAGCCGAAAGGTGAAAGCAACCCAAGTGTCCATCAAAAGATGAATGTATAAACAAAATGTGGTATATACATACAATGAAATATTATTCAGCCTTAAAAAGGAAGTAAATTCTGACACATGCTATAACATAGATGCACCTTGAGGACATTATGCTACATAAACTAAGTCAGTTACAAAAAAACAAATACTGTGTGATTTCACTTATATGAGGTAGTCAAATTCATAAGAGACAGAAAGTAGAATAGTAGTTGCCATGGGCAGCAGAAGAGAAGAATTTGGAGTTATTTACTGGATATAGTTTCAGTTTTGCAAGGTGAAAAGAGTTCTGGAGACTGGGTACACAACAAAGTGCACTTAACACAACTGATGTGTACATTAAAAAATGGCTAAATTTTATGTTAGGTATGTTTTACCACAATGTTTTTTTTTTAATTAAAAAAAAATTTAAAAAGAGTATAGACTCTGGAACCAGATTACCTGGCTTTGAATCTTCCCTCTGCCACTTCCTAGCTACGTGACCTTGGGCAAATTACCTAACAGCTCTGTGCCTCATTTCCTCAGCTATAGAGGGGATGACATTGATAGTACTTACATCATTAACCTGTTGTGGTGATTAAATTAGTAAATACACGTGAACTTCTCACAACAGTCCTAGCACACAGTGAGTACTATTTTTAAATGTTTGTTATTGTTTTTAGATTCACCATTTTGAAAACATAATTTCATATGGAAGTCAGGTCTACAGGCAAAATTGAGCTTCCCCTATGCAAAATTGGATAAAACAATCTGTGTGCTTGTATTCAGGGTTTTCAGATGAACTCTTGATATAAAGCAGACTACCATTTACACAAACTGAGGAAATAAATCCATAATACCTTATTTTTTCAAAGGTTTCATTTATAATTTTGAATATTTCATTTCAAGTAGTTTGTTTCAGTAGATATGTGGAGAACAATGTTCTAGGAATTTCTCTTTAGGGACTCTCACCAGTACTACTAACTGGGCATGCTTACTAATGTCTATTGATTCATCAATCTATAATGAAAAGCAAGGTTTAATAGCCGTCTGGTATAGTTTTGTTTCTATGGCATCTGATGTTTTACAATGTCCACAAGTAGAATTACTCAAAAGTGGCACCTTTTCTATTTCCTTTTTTTCACTGATCTCAAACATAATATTGACCATTTCTAAGCAAGATGGTAAAATGAACAGTTCTGCAACTGTGTAAGGCTATGACCTTTGTTTCCTATTTTGTGTTTGTAGACACTGAAAAAATTCTTATCTTTTTCTGTGAAAATGGATGTTTTGTGGTGAGGGATTAGTGTAGTTTGCTTGGAACCGTTTCTTCTGAAAAATCCTCCTTGAAAATAAGACAATTAGGTTGGAGAAGAAAACCAGTGGGGAATACGTATCTAAACTTGAGATAATCCTCATCAAAGGATCATCATGGACTGAATAATTAATTATAAATTAACCTTTTTTCCTGCTACTTGGTTTTTGGGGTGAATCTGACTACTTTCCAGTTTTAATCAAGTAGTCTATAAGGGTCTTAAAAACAACATACTTCCCATATCCCCCCAATCCCCTTTCTCTACCTCATTTTTCTCCAAAGCCCTGTTTACTCTAAACAGACCAACAGACAGATTTTAATGCTTAATATTTTATTATGTATTTCTCCAACAAGAATGTAGTCAAAACAGGGTGTTTTTTTTTTTACTGTTTTGTTCTCTAGTGTATCCCAAGTACCAGAATAGTTCCTGGTACTAGGTGGGCACTCACTCACTAAATACTTGTCCAATGAATGAATTGGTAAACAGCTTTACACATGGCCAGAGGTAATGCCAATATCTTTCAACGTAACCTGGTTTTAGGAAGTGCTTCTTTTGGGCCGGAGCTAAATTTTATTGTTCTTTAGAATACAGGGCCTTCTTTCTAAATTTTCAAAAGCCCAAAGGGCAAAAGAGCCTTCTTTACCATCTGCCATGCCAATTCTATATATAATTATTACTGCAACTGTATTTATCCACTCATATTCATGGTTCACACTTCAATTGTGTCATCCTAACATGCATGCAAAGGCCTATAAAGATAAGGCTTTCAAATATCCAGAAAACTAAACAAGCCAAAAATCCAGATTATGTGGATCCTATCCTTGCTGACTTACGTTGAATAAGGTAAGTGTAATATCAACACCATGGTTGTCTATGTAGAAAATCATAGGAAATCTAAAAACAAAAGAAAAAACTGCTAGAAGAATGAAGTGACTTTGATATAAGGTCATATACAAAAATCAACTGCATTTTTATATACTAGCAACAAGTAAATGAAAATGAAATTTTAAAAATACCATTTAGGGACTTCCCTGGTGGTCCAGTGGTTAAGACTGGGCTTGCAATGCAGGGGGCCCAGGTTCGATCCCTGGTCGGGGAACTAAGATCCCACATACCGTAAGTAAGCCAGCATGCCACAATGAAGAGCCCGCACACCGCCACAAAGACCCAGCGCAGCCAAACAAACAAACAAAATATATATACATATATATATACGCCAATTAGAACAGCAACAAAAATTAAAATCATAATGAAATACTACTTCATACCCACTAGAATGCTATAATGAAAAAGAGAGATATCAAGTTTTGGCAAAGAGTTGCAGCAACTAGTACTCTCATACATTGTTGGCCACAGTATAAAATGGTGCAACCACTCAGGAAAATCATTTGTCAGTTTCTTATAAAGTTAAATATACACTTATCAGGGGCTTCCCTGGTGGCACAGTGGTTAAGAATCCACCTGCCAATGCAGGGGCCATGGGTTCGAGCCCTGGTCCGGGAAGATCCCATATGCTGCAGAGCAACTAAGCCCGTGAGCCACAACTACTGAGCCTGCACTCTAGAGCTTGTGAGCCACAACTACTAAGCCTGCACTCTAGAGCTTGTGAGCCACAACTACTGAAGCCCACATGCCTAGAGCTTGTGCTCTGCAACAAGAGAAGGCACTGCAATGAGAAGCCCGCACACCACAACGAAGAGTAGCCCCCACTCACCGCAGCTAGAGAAAGCCCGCAAGCAGCAACAAAGACCCACCACAGCCAAAAATAAATAAATAAATTTATTTAAATAAATAAATATACACTTATCATATGACCCAGTTAATTCCACTCTTAGGTATTTAGCCAAGAAAAATGAAACCCACAGAAAGCAATTCACAACTTTATATAATTATAAAAGCCCAACACTAGAAATAACTCAAATTTCTTCAATTAGTGAGAAAACAAATTGCGGTATATCCATACAATGAAATAGTATTCAACAATAAAAAGAAAGAAACTGCTAATACATGCCAACCACAAGGACAATTTTCAAAGACTATACTGAGAGAAAGAAGCAGAACTCACAAGAATAGGTACTGTATGGTTCCTTACAGGCAAAACTAGTCTATAGTGCTAGAAATCAGATTAGCAGTTGGTTGCAGCAGGGCTGGGGGGAGGAGGCTGATTACAAAGGGAAACAAAGGAACTTTCTGAAGAAATTAAAAAGTTCTACACCTTGGTTTGGGTGGTGGTTAAAAAGATGCATCCATTTGTCAAAGATCATCAATCTGTATCCTTAAAATGTATGATTTTTATTGTATGAATATTATACTTCAACAAACTGATTTTTTAAAGTCCTGATTATCTGGATCCTCTTCTCACTATACCAACCCGTTCTCCTTCCCCCCTTTTATCAAGGAGATCTGATTGCAAAAGAAAGGGCTGAAAGTACCTCCAAGAATGACACAAAGGCTTCAAGAAAGAAGTGGATTTCTAGTCTCACATAATCCTGAAAGCAGCCAGTCAATCTCTTTTACCTGCTAATCAGAGCGGCAGAAACCACAGGTACAGAGGTCTCTCATAATAGGGAAATTGCAGCTTTCTGCAAGTGTTCAACATTTAGGGGCCAGCCTGAAGCACCCAGCACAACACCTACAACTTGATGGGCCAACAGCAGAGGAGAAAGCACTGACTGGCAATCTGGAGACTGAAAAACAACTGCCCGAAAAACAGCCATGTACCTGCTCTGTATTCCTAGCTCATGGCTTTCGTGCTAGACTGGTAAGAAGGGGTTTGTCTGCTGACAGCTTACAGGATTTATGAGAAGGGATTAGGCCCGGCATTGCTGTTGAGAAAACTCTGAGCAAAGTATGACTGTGACCCATGGCCTTGTAAAGGGGTTTCAGACGAGGCTGTAGAAGAAACCAGGCCTTCATTTTAACCAAAAAAGAATGCTGCCTGCTGTTTCAACACAAAGGAATGAAAGAGAGCCTGAAAAGAGAACTTTCAACCTCGGCATCATTTGTCTAGTTGACAAAATTTACCTTTAATCACATGCTGCATGAATCTGGATACCAAAAATCAGTAAACATAGAGAGCACATCAAATTATATTTCAACAGGCCCCAAAGTGCTTTCAAATTCTTTGATTTTGTTGGACTTTGGGTCTAATTAATATTACTCAAAATAAATGGGTTCAGAGCTCAAGTTGAAAACCTGTCTGCTCCATTGAAATTTTTTTCTTTTTAACATGAATGAGATTCAGTCAATTAGCATTTATGGAGCAGCTACTTGGAACCAGGTGCTGTGTTAAGTAATATGGAGCCTAAGATAAAGATAACACAACACTTGCCCTCAAAAAATATCTTACAGTCTAGGTGGAAAAGAGAGAATTTGATCTTATCATATGGTGTGATAAATGCTATGACACAAATACATATGAGGTCTTGGAAAAAAAAAACCCAGAGTAAAAGTTCCACTGATTCGTGAAGCAGAATTAGAAGTTATCTGGTCAAAAATGGCAGAGAAAAGTATTCTAGGCAGAGAAAAAAAAGTATATACAAAGGCACAATGATATGAAACAATAGGAAGTATGAAACCCCATGGCATGTCTAGAGAACTGCAAGTACTTTTATGGCTGAAATAAAGGAGGAGTGGTAGAAGAGGAAGCTAGGAAAAAGCAGGCTGGGATGGGATTCTGAAGGCCTGTGTGCCTTAGAGGAAAAGAGAGGATATTTTTGAGGGGAATCATTCACAGGACTTCTGACCTCTGGATAAATGAAAAGGAGAGAGTCTAGGACAATTCTCTTTTTCAGCTTCAGCAATTGAGTGGATGTGCATTAAGCATCACTAAGATATGGAATATTAGTAGACAATCAAGTTTAAGTAGAAAGATAACTACTACTCATGTTTAAGATAACTACTACTCATGTTTAGATAACATGTACTCATGTTTTAATCAACAAAAAAAAAAACCCAGAGTAAAAGTTCCACTGATTCGTGGATTAAAACATGAGTTGATTAAAACATGAGTACTGGACTATAGTGCACAGAACCTTGAAAGGTGACAATATTTAAATCCTATTTCAGTATTACAGGGCTCAAATTCCATTTGATGATGTGAAAAAATAACAAAGAGAAATCTTAAGTCAGGAATAAAATTACAGAAAAAATGCATTACATCTCATAGTTGTACCTGAAAGGGGTTATCATTTCTTCTTCCATTTCTCACAATAACTACTTATAAAACAATTCTAATAATATTCAGGCAAAATTGTATTTTAAATTTTGCCCAACAGGCCTACAAATATTGTAAGGCAAGTTCAAAGTTTGAGGAAGAATGGTTTTAGACCATTTTTAAGCTTCCCTACTCTCATACAGCATAGAAAATATACATTGGGGACTAAGTTCTGGGTTCACCTTTCTCAGAAGAGAAACTTAAACTGAAGAAAAGAAACAAACTGAAGAGAAGAAAAGTCTCAGTTCACTAAATAGCAGGACCCAAAAGGCAAGGGCAAAGAGAAGAGATTCCATCTGGATAACAATTCCTTTCCATGAAATCAGTTATCATCCCAGTGTAATTCATTTACAATGTTCCATTCTGCCAAGTATTCACATTTTAAAGAAATGCAACTCTTTTCTGCTTTTCCATATATCCTATTTGGTAAAGAAGAGGAAGGGGACTAAATTAGATTTTGTTTTGCTACTAGACTTGAGTTTTTTTAATCTACATTTAACAAACATATCTGTTTTCATAAAGATTAATGGCCTATTCTAGATTACTAAACACAAAACCATCAACAGCTGACAAAAAGAAGAGGTAGTTAGCATTAGTGTTCTGTTGCTTTAAATTAGAATCTTTTTTTTAACCATTTTTAAAAATTGAAGTATAGTTAATTTACAATGTGTTAGTTTCAGTTGTACAGCAAAGTGATTCAGCTACACACACACACACACACACACACACACACACACACACATATCTGTTCTTATTCAGATTCTTTTCCATTATAGGTTATTATATTATTATAAGATATTGAATATAGTTAGTTCCCTGTGCTATATAGTAAGTCCTTGTTGTTTATCTATTTTGACACATAGTAGTGTATATCTGTTAATCCTAAACTCCTACTTTATTCCCCCCTGCCTTTCCCCTTTGGTAACCACAAGTTTGTTTTCTATGACTATGAGTCTATTTCTGTTTGTAAATAAGTTCATTTGTATCATTTTTTTAGATTCCACATATAAGTAATATCATATTTGTCTTTGTCTGACTTACTTCACTCAATATGATAATCTCTAGGTCCATCCATGTTGCTGCAAATGGCATTATTTCGTTCTTTTTTATGGCTGAGTAATATTCCATTGTACATTTGTACTACATCTTCTTTATCCATTCATCTGTTGATAGACATTTAGGTTGCTTCCATGTCTTGGCTATTGTAAATAGTGCTGCTATGAACATTGGGGTGCATGTATCTTTGCAAATTAGAGTTTTGTCTGGATATATGCCCAGGAGTGGGACTGCAGAATCATATGGCAACCTATTTTTTTTAATTTAATTAATTAATTATTTATTTATTTATTTAATTTATGGCTGTGTTGGGTCTTCGTTTCTGTGCGAGGGCTTTCTCTAGCTGTGGCAAGTGGGGGCCACTCTTCATCGCGGTGCACGGGCCTCTCACCATCGCGGCCTCTCTTGTTGTGGAGCACAGGCTCCAGACGTGCAGGCTCAGTAGTTGTGGCTCATGGGCCTAGTTGCTCCGCGGCATGTGGGATCCTCCCAGACCAGGGCTCGAACCCGTGTCCCCTGCATTGGCAAGCAGATTCCCAACCACTGCGCCACCAGGGAAGCCCGCAACCTATTTTTAACTTTTTGAAGAACCTCCATACTGTTCTCCATAGCAGCTGCTCCAATTTACAATGTAAATTGTGAATAGAATCTCCTCTTTTGACCAGCCCTTCCTCTCTCCAGCCTTCAAATCCTCACAAAGCTCTGCCTATTCCTACCTCTCCAAGAACATACACTGTAGGGAAAGAGAGAAGATGAGGATGAGGGAAGATAAAAGAATCTTTTCGCTAATGAACTATAAGGCATAGGAGAAATGCAGAGAGCTAGCATCACAAACCAGCTGGTAATAAAAAAAACCTCTCTTTGCAGATAAAATTTTTAAAAATTAAACTCTCTGGCCTCTTCCTATAGCCAAATTTACTAATAAATACTGATAATCTAATAAACCAATCTATGAACTAAAGCAAAAGCCTCAAATATTTTGATGAGGAGTCATCAAAATTTCCCAAAATTTAAAAATGCCAATACAGTAATATCTTGTGTTCTATGCTGACAGTCATTTCTCTTAGCTTTGAGACCTAACAGTAGATCACAACATACTGCTTAAATACCTCAACACCAGAAATATTTCTGAGGGAAATATAACCCATCTGAAAAAAATTTTCACCTCCTAATGTAACAAAGGAAGATTAACCTAACCAGAACACTACTCTAGAGTAGTCACTCTCAATTAGGGTGATAGCGTCCCTGAGGGGACAAAAAAAAATTGTTAAGATATTACAATGGTTTGTGTTCCACCAAGGCATCAGTACACAAAGAGATATACCGTATACCTCTGGTATTAAAATTTCATGGAGAGGAAGGCAAGTAGGGAAAAAAATGTCTAAAAAGACTCCTTAGGAAACAATCATGAAGAAAAAGGTTGAGAAACAGGGGTCAGCAAACCTATTCTCCAAAGGGCTGAACAGTAAATATTCTAGGCTCTGCTGAAGGCTGTCACTATTCAACTCTCCCACTGTAGCATGAAAATAGCCACAGATGATACATAAAAGGAGTTAAGTGTGGCTGTGTGTCAACAAAACATTATTTATGGACAACAGATTTGAATTTCCTATCATTTTCACATCATAAAATATTCTTGATTTTTTTCAACCATTCAAAAATGTAAACATCAACCCAAATGTCCATCAACTGATAAACAGATAAATGTGATACATCCATATGATGGAATATTATTTAGCAACAGAAGGAATAAAGTACTGAGACTATAACATGAATGACCCTTGAAAACATTATGCTAAGTGGAAGAAGCTAGTCCCAGAAGACCACATATTTATGGTATAATTTCATTTATAGGAAGTGTCCAGAAGAGGTAAATTTACAGAGACAGACAATAGCATAGTGGTTACCTTGGGCTAGTGTGGTGGGGTCGGGGTGAGGGTGGGGAAGAAAGGGTCTGATTGCTAAAGGGTACTGTGTTTCTTTGTGGGGGTGATAACATATTCTAAAATTAGATACTGGTGAACGATTGAACTCTGTGAATTTATTAAAAACCAACGATTTGAATGTTTTACATGGATGAAGTTCATGATATGTGAACTATATCTCAGTAAAGCTGCTGTTTAAAAAAGGTTAAAACCTTTCTTAGCTCAGACTGTACAAAAACAGGAGGTGGCTCTGATTTGGCCTGTAGTCTGTGGTTTGCCAACCCCTGTTGTAGATACAACAATTCAGCAAATATGATCTTAGGGGAAGAGAATATAAACTAACATCTCAGAAATCAGACACTCTGATTAAAAGAGGAAAGATTTTTCATGGCCCTGTAGGAAAAGCAAATGCTACTCATAGCCAATATGCCCTAAGAACTGCTCTCCAGGTTACCATTCACACTCAATAAGCCAGACCAGATACTCAAGTTTTAGAGGGTATCAGAATCATTAAGGGGTAAGGGGCTTGTTAAGACAGATGGGTTGCTGGGCCTCACTGCTAGAGCTTCCAAGATGGTAGGTCTGGGATGAAAATGGAAACCTGAATTCCTCACCGGCTTCCATATGATGGTGATGCTGCTGATCTGGGGCCCACGCTCTGAGAACCACTGATCTAAACGAACAGACTATACCAGTGAAATATTTACTGTAGTCATATTTGAGGCATATACCAGATATAAACATTTAAGGAAAAGTGAAGATATATCTTCAAGACCCACTCCAGTGGGTCTTGATCTTTGGTTCCTAAAGCACTATAACAAACATTGCCTTTCAATATGCAATGTGGTTGTATGTAGTCATAAAACCTCCTCTTCCTTCCTTAAAACTGAAGTTGACTCTTCAGAAACCATTAGAGCCCTAGGTATATTTCTTTGGACACAGGTATATGGACGAAGTTCTCAGTGTTTTCCAGACGCTTACTAATATTATTTTCAAAGAAAGTCTACGTAGCAAAAGGAGGTGAAACAGGGACTTCCCTGGTGGTGCAGTGGTTAAGAGTCCGCCTGCCAGTGCAGGGGACACGGGTTTGATCCCTGGTCCAGGACGACCTCACATGCCACAGAGCAACTAAGCCCGTGCGCCACAACTACTGAGGCTGCGCTCTAGAGCCCTCAAGCCACAACTACCGAGCCAAGTTCCGCAACTACTGAAGCCTGGGCACCTTAAACCCCGTGCTCCGCAACAAGAGAAGCCACCACAAAGAGAAGCCCACACATCGCAACAAAGAGTAGTAGCCCCTGCTCGCCCCAACTAGAGAAAGCCCACATGCAGCAATGAAGACCCAACACAGCCAAAATAAATAAATTTATTAAAAAAAAAAAAGGAGGTGAAACAAAACCCATCTAAACCAAAGAATCATGACTTTCTACAGAAACAAGAACCTAGGGACAAGACCCTTGGAGCTAGGGAGTTCTGTTAACACCTTGCACCTTTTTACCTTCCTCCACCATTATAAATCAGTTACTAAAAAGCATAACAGAATAACCCATGCTGAAAAATTCCAAATAATTTATGTAGCTACTCTGTCTTCAGGGAGGGAGAGCACTTGACTCTTGACTCAAGTGTGCACTGCACAGGGTGACTTCCCTCCAAAGACTACAGAAATGGGGCAGGGGGAGTAACCTTACAGTGGAAAAACCTGACAAACACTATCTCAGCTAGGGGAAAAAGGTCAACATCAACAGTGATAAATCATGTAAACAGTATTACCTTTGAAGTAATGGGATGAAAATGTTACTTTACCTCTCTGTCCTTCTTCTCCAAACCCGTTAACTCCAGACTAATCTTGAGAAAAAACATCAGATAAATACCAGCTGAGGGGCATTCCACAAAAATCTGACCACTATGCCTCAAAACTGTCAGGGTCATAAAAAATTAGGAAAATCTGAGAAACTTTCACAGCCAGAGGAATTAGAGGAGACATGAAAACTATATGCAATGTGGTCTCCTGGATGGGATCCTGGAACAGAAAAAGGACATCTGGCAAAAACTAATGAAATCTGAATAAAGTATGAAAGTTAGTTGATAATAACATATTAATACTGGTTCAGTAACAGTAATAAATGTACCATACAAATTAGTAAGATGTTAATAGTAGGGGAATCGGGATGTGGGATATATAGGAACTCTGTACTATCATCTCAATTTTTCTGTAAATCTAAAAATGTTCTAAAAGATAAAGTCTATTAAAAAAAAAAAAAGAATTGTTGAAATTGCTAGACCCCGAAACAAATCACATTTGACCAAGGTATCTTAAATCTTTCAAACAAACAAAACAAACATACCAGAACAGTTACACAATGTTAATGTCCATGATAACTTTGAGTTAAAGAAAATCTTAATTCTTCTCATAACTCCTACCAAAGAGCACTTAAAGGAAATAATCTATTATATCTTTAAAAAAAATTTATAGAGCCTAGTTAGAAGCCAGACACTGGAGATACAGAGATAGATAAGAGTCCTGGTCCTTATCAAATAGCCCATAGACAGGGAGGGGGGAGGTTGGGGAGGGGAGGGAATCATACAAAAACAAAAATTACAATAGAATAATACAAATCAGTGCTACAATAAAAGGTGCAAAATAATCATGGGAGCAAAGAAAAAGGATACTCATTTGCAATCTATTTGCTGGAGAAAACAGGCCTCAATTAAGTTTTACTTTCACCTGCATGAAGTCAATTATAAAATATATTTACTTAATCTCCAAAGTATACAAACAGCTCATGCAGTTCTATGTCAAAAAAACAAACAACCCAATCAAAAAATGGACAGAAGATCAAAATAGACATTTCTCTAAAAAAGACATACAGATGGCCAAAAAGCAAAATGCTCAACATTACTAATTATCAGAGAAATGCAAATCAAAACTACAGTGAGGTATCACCTCACACCGGTCAGAATGGCCATCATCAAAAAGTCTACAAACAATATATGCTGGAAAGGGTGTAGACAAAAGGGAGCCCTCTTGCACTGTTGGTGGGAATGTAAGTTGGTACAACCACTATGCAGAACAGTATGAAGGTTCCTTAAAAAACTAAAAATAGAACTACCATATGATCCAGCAATCCCACTCCTGGGATTTGAAAAGATACATGCACCCCAATGTTCATTGCAGCACTATTTATAATAGCCAATTCATGGAAGCAACCTAAATGTCCACCGACAGAGGATTGGATAAAGAAGATGTGGTATGTACATACAATGGAATATTCCTCAGCCATAAAAAAGAACAAAATAATGCCATTTGCAGCAACATGGATGGACCTAGAGATTATCATATTGAGTGAAGTAAGTCAGACAGAGAAAGACAAGTATCATATGATATCACTCATATGTGGAATCTAACTTTAAGAAATGATATAAATGAACTTATTTACAAAACAGAAACAGACTCACAGATTTCAAAAACAAACCTATGGTTATCAAAGGGGAAACATGGTGGGGAGGGATAAATTAGGAGCTTGGGACTAACATATACACACTACTATATATAAAATAGATTAACTAACCAGGACCTACTGTATAGCACAGGGAACTCTACTCAATATTCTGTAATAACCTATACGGGAAAAGAATCTGAAAAAGAATAAATATATGTATATGCATAACTGAATCACTAAAGCTAACACAAACTATAATCCAATAAAATTTAAATTTATTTATTTTACCAAATGAAGAAAGAGAAAGCTCCAATATGCTCCCTGAGGCTTAGGATACCTGATGAACAAATGGATTACTGGTTATCAAGAGATTCTAGGGAGTATGAGCTCCAAAAGTAAATCACATTATCAAACAGCTTTTTTTAAAGTTTAAGAGAAAGAGAGAGAAACAGCGAAATCTCCCTGCCCTTAAAAAAAAATTATTAATAGCCTTCAGGGAACTTGAAAACAAGAAATTCTGTAAAAATAAATGTCTACGTATTCTTCCATGGGCAGACTTGTAGCACTCCCAGTGAAACATGGGAGTGAGAAGTACTCCCATGAGAAGTGGGAGTCATGAGAAGTACTAACACTGAAAGCACACACTTATCTAGCTTCGTTAATGTATAATCCTAAAATTCCCCCCTTTCCTATTCCTAACATCTCCTTTCCTGTTTTCACCCAGTTTGAAGCAGAGGTATCTAAATACTATCAAAAGTTCTCAGTGACAATAATTAACAATACAGGTATAAGACTTGTACCTCTCTAAACATTTATTCTTTCTATCCAAATTCTACCCACTATTTGAGTCCCACTTTCTCTATAAACCTGTTTCGTAATACTCCTCCACTGATTTTTCCTTTCTTTATATCACTTATAATCTGTGTTATATAAGCTACCATATTTCTATGTAATATAGATCTACCATCTCATGAGTTTTGTCTCTCAATAAGAGGTACACTTCTTTGATATATACTGTGGTTTCTACTCTCAAAATTCAACTACTTACTATATCTCTCATGGTTCATGGTTGCTTACAGAAACTAACTGTGGCTGATTAGAACAAAAGATGCAAGTGGGTGACTTGTAGAACTCCCAGGAAGTCTGAAGAATTAGGCTCAGAAGACAAGCAGGCACAGGAAGAGGCTATACAACCAGAACCACTTACAAATCATACCACACTATCAGTCTGGAAAGGACACTGCTACCTCCACCACTGAACCAGTGATGCCACTGGAGATTGGATGGTGCTGTGACCACCACTATAAACAATTTTCCATTGTTCCTTGGCATCAGGGACTGATTGAAAATACCAGGGATGACATATTCAGCTGGTGAGGCTTGGGTCAGGTCTCAAAACCTTGTTGCTAACAGAGCTGGGAGACTAAGCATCTGGTATTTTCTGATTTTACAGTAGACATTGGACTTATAAGGTGAGGAAATCCCCCAAAGGCCAGAGGCTCAGATAATTGGTAGCATTAAAAAAAGACAAACGGTCATTATATGTATTGAATTATTCCATCTTCCAAAGTATTAAAGGCATATTTATGTAAAATACTACATTCTAAATAAAAGCATAGTATATCAGGAGAAAATAATTATATTTAATCAAAATAACACAAGTATTACAAAAAGAAGTAATAGCAATTATTTTTATATATGGATGGTGATATTGGACCTTTCTCAGTAACCTAAATCTAAATACTAACTGTCAACCAGTCAAAGTAGCAGAATTTACACCCAAACAAAAGCATAAGGATAAACAATTCTGTACTAAAATGGAAAAGACAGATCTGGTAAAGGAAAGAAGTCTAGCAGCTCTCTCACAATTTCATCCATCATTTTAAAAAACTTGCATCTCAGATTCTGAAGATACAGAATGAAGCTTGGAGACTAATAACAGAAAACAGACATGAAAACAACTGAATGTAATAAAATGTTGTGTATGCTAAATACTGTCATGAGGTGTTCGTAAGGAAGGATGCCAGGGTGGGGGTGTGGTGGAATGACACAAGGCTTTGTTGAAGAGGTGTTCTTAAGCATCTTGAATGATGAGGTGGATAGCACAGAAAAAAAAGCAGGGGGAGAAGAAGAAATAAAATTAAAATACCACTCTCACATAAGAATGCCCTAGTTCCACTTATCACTCCAAACACTGTTTTAAAACAGAGGTGAAAATAAAAGTTTATATAAATGCATATCAAAAACGAAAGAGGGCTTCCCTGGTGGCGCAGTGGTTGAGAGTCTGCCTGCCGGTGCAGGAGACGCGGGTTCGAGCCCTGGTCTGGGAGGATCCCACGTGCCACGAAGCAACTGAGCCCGTGAGCCACGACTACTGAGCCTGCGCGTCTGGAGCCTGTGCTCGGCAACGGGAGAGGCCGTGACAGTGAGAGGCCCGCGCACCGCGATGAAGAGTGGCCCCCGCTCATCGCAACTGGAGAAAGCCCTTGCACAGAAACGAAGACCCAACACAGCCAAAAATAAATATAAATAAATAAATAAATTTATTAAAAAAAAAAAAAATGAAAGAGAAGTTGTCAGTCAAGTTGGAACACTGGGATGTATTTTCCTAAAAGCAAATGCAAAATATGGATATGGTAGATTGTAAAAAAAAAAAAAAAAAAAGTAAAAAATTATTTCCCAGGCTTCCCTGGTGGTGCAGTGGTTGAGAATCTGCCTGCCAATGCAGGGGATGCAGGTTCAAGCCCTGGTCTGGGAAGATCCCACATGCCATGGAGAAACTAAGCCCGTGCGCCACAACTACCGAGCCCGCACGCCTAGAGCCCATGGCTTCTCAAGAAAGACAAGCCACCCCAACGAGAAGCCTGCATACCGCAATGAAGAGTAGCCCCTGCTAGCCACAACTAGAGAAAGCCTGCGCGCTGCAACGAAGACCCAACACAGCCAAAAATAACACAAATAAATAAATTTATAAAAAGATAAAAAAAGTGTATGGCTCCTCATGTATATAAAAATACACTGTTGGTGGGAATGTAAATTGGTGCAGACACTGTGGAAAACAATATGGAGGTTTCTCAAAAAACTATAACTAGAACTACCTTATCAACTGGCAATTCCACTCCTGGGTACACATCTGAAAAAAATGAACACACTAACTCGATACATACACCCCAATGTTCATAGCAGCATTATTTACAACAGCCAAGATATGGAAGCAACCTAAGTGTCCATCAGCAGATGAATGGGTAAAGATGAGGTATATATACATATATATACATAATGGAATACAACTAAGAAGAATGAAATTTTGCTATTTACAACAACATATATGGACTTGGAGAGTATTACGCTAAGTGAAATAAGCCAGACAAAGACAAATACTGTATAATATCATTTACATGTGGAATCTAAAAAATAAACTAGGGAATATAACAAAAAAGAAATAGATTGAAGGACTTCCCTGATGGTCCAGTGGGTAAGGCTCTGAGCTCCCCATGCAGGGGGCCTGGGGTTCGATCCCTGGTCGGGGAACTAGATCCCACATGCATGCCGCAACTAAGACCCAGAGCAGCCTAAATAAATAAATAAATATTACTTAAAAAAAGAGGGGACTTCCCTGGCGGTCCAGTGGTTAAGACTTCGCCTTCCAATGCAGGGGGTGCGTGTTCGATCCCTGGTCGGGGAGCTAAGATCCCACATGCCTCGCGGCCAAAAAACCAAAACGTAAAACAGAGGCAATACTGTAACAAATTCAATAAAGACTTTAAAAATCGTCGACATCAAAAAAGTCTTAAAAAAAAAAAAAGAAGCAAACTGATTCACAGATATAGAGAACTAGTGGTTATAGTGGGAAGGGGGAGGGGGGAGAAGGCAAGATACGGGCAGGGGATTAAGAGGTACAAACTACTATGTATAAAATAAATAAGCTACAATGATATATTGTACAACACAGGGAATACAGCCAATATTTTATAATAACTATAAATGGAGTATACCCTTTAAAAATTTTCAGTCTCTATATGGTACAACTGAAATTTATATAATATTGTACATCACATATACCTCAATTTTAAAAAAATCAAAAATAGGCAAAATTAATATATTCTATTATAAGTCAGAATAGTGGTTAGCCTTAGGGGGCTCGTAACTAGAAGGCAGCACAAGGGAAGTTTCCAGCGGCGAGCAATGTTCTGTTTCTCGATCTCCAGGCTAGTTACATGAGTGTGTTCAAACTGTGAAAATTCATTGAGCTGTAAGCGTATTACTAGTGCACTTTTTATACATATAATAAAATGGTTTTTTTTGGCTGTGTTGGGTCTTCATTGCTGCGCGCGGGTTTTATCTAGTTGCGGCAAGCGGGGGCTTCTTTTCGTTGTGGTGCGTTGCCTTCTCGTTGCAGTGGTTTCTCTTGTTGCGGAGAGCGGGCTTTAGGCGCAAGCGCGGTCTTCAATAGTTGCAGCACACGGGCTCAGTGCGGCACGCGGGCCCTAGAGTGTGTGGGCTTCAGTAGTTGTGGTGTGTGGGCTCAGTAGTTGTGTGGGCTCTAGAGCACAGGCTCAGTAGTTGTGGCGCACGGGCTTAGTTGCTCCGCGGCATGTGGGGTATTCCTGGACCAAGGATCAAACCCGTGTCCCCTGCATTGGCAGGCGGATTCTTAACCACTGCGCCAGCAGGGAAGTCCCTAAAATGTTTTTTTAAAGCATATTTTATTCTATATAATTAATAATTATTACCTTTATTTACTTACATATATTATTGTACTCCCAAATGTTATTAAAAACTTCAAACATACACAAATATAGAAAGAACAGTATATATTGGTGAATTATGATTGGCATCTCTACTGATCTGTCCTTTAACTCAAAACTTATCAAAATATACAGCTATTTTGTTGTTTATCCCTAATCCACCACTTCCTAGTGTAAATATAACCACCTATCAAACCTAAAGAATTCTGGGAGAAAAATCACAAAAACAGGAACAAGCATGGTTTAAGTACATGCGTATATGACATCTCCTGTAGCCCTCATTGGAATTAAAGAGTCTTTTGCTCTACTTGCTATTTTCTTGAAGCAGTTAACTGATACATGCAGGCTGGGAATTTGGTTTCAGGCATCTCATTTACACACAATCAAAAGTAGTTTCTCCTCTAAAAATGAATAATCTAAAATATAAAGAATCTAGCTAGAGTTCATTGGCAGATGATATGAAAGACTGAGGAAAGAAGATAGGGGTTGAGTATATAGGCATTCTCTCCTAAAGCAGGGATCTTGGGGGTCTGGTGGGGGAGGCTCTCCCTTAGGAAAATTCCAATGGTCAAATTCAAAGGAATCAATTGTATTTATATATTTCATTTCCATATATTCACTCAATATTCACATATATATATATACACACACACACATTTTTTCACATATAGTCTGAGTTTTAGTATCATTCCAAAGGTTATCATTCCTTGAGTTTTTCTTCTTTATTCACTCAAACACTCATGCACTTTAGGGTAAAGAAATGTGAGACAACACTGAGAAGATGTGCTTAAACCACCAACATAGGTACAAACACCTACATAGCACCTCATGATGTAGTCTATGGCATCACATTTCTCTAGTGTTGTTATTCTAGGGAAAAAGGAAGCCAATAATGTCACACTTGTGAAATTTACATAGGTCCTAATATTTCTCCCGTTTTGTGTTTTAGATTGGATGAGAACAAAAAACACTCTCTCCATCTATTAAGCCAGAACTGACACAAGACTCTAGACTTGAGTAAATGAAGAGATTACGTCATGTTCTTAGGTGGTAAACAAATATTATATAATGATAATGCAGTACTTTATTACATTATTATAAAGACCATTTCTCCCTCAAACTAAATCTATAAAATCAATGTAATTCCAGTCAATAGCTGAATTGGATTTGGGGGAGAATAAAAAACATTTTGAAAGATAATCTGGAAAGAAGGAATACGAGCACAACTTTGCAGTCTAACTCTTACATGGCCCTATGTTACACAGCATTAAAACAGCTTTACATATCTTAATGCTTTTAATCTCCACAATAACCCTCTAATGTATGTAATACTATAATCCTCATCTTACAGATGATACTGAGGTCTAGAGAATTTAAAGAACTCGCACTAAGTCATTTAGTTAGTAAAGGGGGAAATACCATTCAACTAGGCAAGTCTAACCTCCGAGTTAAGCTCTTAACTATCATGCTATGCCTCCTCCTAGACACTGCATTGTCTCATAGGCCTACAGCAGATCATTAAACTGTGATATGATGATGTAATAGATGACTGGACTGACAAGAAAGCCCAGAAACAGACCAAATACATAGATTAGATTATGATAAAGATGGCATCTCAAATCAATGAAAAACTATGAATAATAATCAGTAAATGATGAGGACAACTAACTCTCCAATTGGGTTTTTTTTTTTTTTTTAATTTTATTTATTTATTTATTTTTGGCTGTGTTGGGTCTCCGTTGCTGGGCGCAGTCTTTCTCTAGTTGTGGCAAGTGGGGGCTACTCTTTGTTGCGGTACACGGGCTTCTCATTGCGGTGGCGTCTCTTGTTGCAGAGCACGAGCTCTAGGCTCATGGGCTTCAGTAGTTGTGGCACGTGCGCTCAGTAGTTGTGGTTCGCGGGCTTAGTTGCTCTGTGGCATGTGGGATCTTCCCGGGCCAGGGCTTGAACCCGTGTCCCCTGCATTGGCAGGCGGATTCTTAACTACTGCGCCACCGGGGAAGCCCAACCAATTGGGTTTTAGAAAACAGAATATTATATTCCTATAGAATACCAAAATAAATATCAGATGGTTTAACAAAGAGTGAAGAAAAAAATACAGGTTAATATTGTTATAAGCTTGGGTGAGGAAGTTGTTTTTAAATTAGACGTGAAATTCAGGAGTCATTTAAAAAAAAACCCTCAGATTTCATTAACTATAAACTTCTATTAGATCAAAAACGCATAAGTAAACAAAAAAAATGGACAGATGTCAACTCTCCCCTTAGTGCAGTTCCTATCAAAATACTAGCAAGGTTTTGTGTAGATACAGATAAACTAAAGGACTTGGCCTTTCCATATAAATAACTAAAACAATCTTGACAAAGAAAAATAAAATGGGAGGAATCACTCACCCTAATTTAAGGCTTATACAGTAATCAAGACAATGTGGTACTACTGGCAGAGGGGTAAACACATAAATAAATGGAACAGTGCAGAGAACCCAGAAATAGACATACACAAGTATGCTCAAATGATTTTTGCCAAAGGTGCAAAAGCAATCCAATGATGGAAGGAGAACCTTTTCAAAAATGGTGCTGGGGCAGCTGGACATCCTAAGCACACACACAAAATATGAACTGCAACCTAAACCTCACACTTTCTATAAAAATTAACTCAAAATGGATCACAGTTTAAGTGTAAAACATAAAACTATTAAAATTTTAGAAGAAATATTGGAGAAAATATTCAGGATCTAGGGCTAGGTAAAGAGTTCTTAGGACTTGACACCAAAAACATAATCTACAAAGGGAAAAATTGATAATCAGACCTCATCAAAACTAAAAACTTTTGCTCTGTGAAAGCTCATGTAAAGAGAATAAAAAGATAAGCTACAGACTGGGCGAAAATATTTCACAAAAGACTGGATCTAGAATATATAAAGAACTCTAAAAACAACAGTAAACAAACAATTAGAAAATGGGCAAAAGACATTCAGAGACATTTCACAGAAGAGGATATACTGATGACAAACAACTACATGAAAGAACTTCAACAATGTTAGTCATTAGGGAAATGCAAATTAAAACTACAATGAAATATTACCACACACTTATCAGAATGACTGAAGTAAAAATAGTGATAATGCTGAGAAGGATACAAAAAAAAAAAAAGATCTCATATGCATTGCTAGTAAGAATGTGAAATGGCACAGACACTCTGGAAAAAATAATTCGGCAGTTTCTTAAAACACTAAACACACAATTACCATTTATCCCAGAGAAACGAAACCTTATGTTGGCACAAAAACCTGTATATGAATGCTCACGGCAATTTTTTTCGTTAAACCCCCAAACTGGAAACAGTCCAAATGTCCTTCAACAGGTGATTGGTTAAACCGTGGCACATACACATCCATACCACAGAAACTCAGCAATAAAAAACAGTAAACTACTACACACAACAACCTTGATGAATCTCCAGAGAATTATGCTGATTGTAGTGGTGGACTAGGTCAGAATCTTGATAGTGGTGGATAAACAAACCTACACATGTGATAAGACTGCATAGAAACAAGCAACAAGCAAAACCAAGGAAATCTGAATAAGATGGTGGATTGTATCAATGTCCTTATCTTGGTTGATTTTATACTATAGTTTTGCAAAATGTTACTATTGGGGGAAAATGGGTAAAGTGTACAAGGGAATCTTTGGATTATTTCTTTTAACTGCATGTGACTCTAAATAACTATCTCAGTTAAAATGTCAATTAAAAACAAATGACAGAGAAGAAAATAGCTACAATAAATATAGTAGACAAAAACACACTAAAACTACACTGAAGGATTTTCTAAAAGACGAACCCACAAGGAAGGGAAGAAGAAACAACGTTAACATTTTGGAATCTAGAAAGCAAATGAAAGTATTGTAACAGGCTAAGTCAACATAAGAATGCTGAATACTAATCCTGCAATGGAGAAAACTTTCAACTGTAACAATCAACATAACAGATTCTTGCCCCCAAGAGCTCAGGATCTGCTGGTGCCAGATACCTCAAGCTGGGGGTGGGTGGGTGATAGCCTGGTGATTTAGTTTGAATAAGAGTGATTGAAAATTGTTTCAGAAGCAATTATATCCTCAATCCCTTTTCTCATTCAGATAACATCCCCAAATCAGAAGACTAGAGATTTATTCTCTGGAACGGGTCAGAGGCTCTCTGGACTAGAGTGCTCCAGGCATAGGGGAGGACCTGAGGAACATCTAAAATAAGGGGATTAGGGACTTCCCTGGTGGTCCAGTGGTTGAGAATCCACCTTGCAATGCAGGGGACGCGGGTTCGATCCCTGGTCGGGGAACGAAGATCCCACATGCCGTAGGGCAACTAAGCCCACACACCACAACTAGAGAGTCCGCATGCTGCAACTACAGAGCCCACGCGCTCTGGAGCCTGCGCACCAAAACAATAGCCCATGTGCTCTGGAGCCCATAGGCCACAACTAGAGAGGAGCCCACGCACCGCAACATAGATCCCGTGCGCTGCCATGAAAGATCCCACGTGCCTCAACTAAGCCCTATGCAGCCAAAAAAAAAAAAAAGGAATCTGCCTTCCAATGCAGGGGATGCGGGTTCGATCCCTGATCGGGGAACTAACATCCCACATGCCGCGGGGCAACTAAGCCTGCGTGCTCTAGAGCCCACGCACCACAACTAGAGAGCCCGCATGCTGCAACTAAGACCCGACGCAGCCAAATAAATATTAAAAAAACAGTAATTAAAAAATAAAATAAAATAAGGGGATTAAATGTGGACTTAAGCATAATGAATGCTGAAGGCCAAGACCCCAGTCCTCTTCTATTCACTTGGCCAAAGAGAGCTGGCAGTAAAATCTTACCTTCCATGAGGATTAGAAGAGGCTTTTCTAAGGAATCTGGTAAACCCATGAAGAAAGACCTAAAGATATTGAAATCTAGGGTTTGCCGACTTAACCATCTCACCGTGAAGACCATAATATGCTCTGCTGATGTGCTCAGCTTCCACTCAATCATTCAGTGCCCCATCTTAAAGATGTTTAAAACACGAGCAGACTACCAAGGACTATCAGGTATCTGAGGAAAGCCTCTTACATAAAGATAGAGATCAAAACCAGCATTTCATAAATGAGTCAACTGGGGCTTATATCAGCTAAAAATGAGATTAGTACTCACCACACTGCACAGCCCATCCATATGTTTAACAAATATTTAATGGGCTAGGTACTCTTAAAGTTGCTTGGGAAACACGGGTGAATGGGGCTTATATTCTAGCAGAGTCAGACAATAAACGATAAACATAATAATTAAGTACACATTTAGTAAATTAGAAGGAGATACGTGCTTTGAGAGAAAATAATGGGGCAGGGTAAAGAAGTAGGGGAGAAGCAGTGCAGAGGCAGCTGCAAACTTAAAACGGGGTGACATTTGAGTAAAAACTTGAAGGAGATGAGGGAGTTGGCAATGCTGCTGTCTATGAATTCTAGAAGCTGAAACTTTCAGTGTGAGAGCCCTAAGGCAAGAGGAGCACACCTGAGATGCTCAATGAACAGCTGGAGAGGAGTTGAGAGAGGGGGAACATAGGAGATAAGGCCATGGAGGCATGGCAGGGAGAAGCGCAGATCATGTAAGGCCTTACAGGCCATCAGCTTTTTCTCTGAATGAAATGAAGGGCCAATGGAGGGTTCTGAGGAAAGACATGATAGTGACTGACAAGTTTTAAAAGAATAACTGCAGCTGATGTGTTAAGACTGCATGGAAGCAAGGGATACGAGTTAGAAAGCAAGACAGAATGGCGTCTCCCAGAATTTTAGAACTGGCAGGAGCCTTGGAAATATCTTTTTCCAAGTTTTTCATTTTAGAGATAAGGAAACTGAGGCCTAGGAAGTTAAATGAGTTTTCCAAAGTCATGTACTGTATTAAAGTCTGGAATAATACACTTTGCATTTGTGCAGCCTTTTCAGTGCTTTCAGGTTTATCATCTGATCCTGTGCTCAATAATCCTCTGGGCAGTTTATCGGGTAGGTGATAGCTGACATCCATTTACAAAACAGCTGGCCAAAATTAGGGGCTATGTCTAGAATATTCTCTCTCAATACTCAATATAAAGCTATTAGCTGTCTTTACAGGGAATGAGTCTGCAATCATGCTAATAACATCACAAAGTGATAACTAATTCAGACCTTCAAATAACAGAAATGACTTACTTTTACATGGTCTAATCCTATGGTCCTACAGCAGAGCCAAGGCTACCAAATGTTGCCCCTGCATGTTAGGTGGTATGATGTTCATTACAAATTAGGAAAGAGAGTCAGTAATTCTCAGGTAAATGGGAAACAGCTATTTTGTTTCCCATGATACTGTGTGCTCAGGTCTCTTCCTCTCCCCTTTCTTCCCCACCCAGTCTCATCCTGCAAGATCTTTCACAGAATAGAAAGCAGCTGATAAACAACTAATTCCCACAAGACAGTTCTTGATAAATAGCACAAGGTATTATCTCTCTCCAGGGGTATGTATACTTTAATAGGAAACTCAAAACCTTTAAATCCCAAAGGAAGTGCAGTCAAGTTGGCAGGGAATGTTATTTTATAAAACCTCCTAACATTTCGTCAAATCACAGTAAATAAATTCAAATTCAGCAACTGCTTATTGATGATCTACCATACTGTCATCATAAAGATAAGGCATGGTTCTTGCACAGTGGAAGAAAACAAAACAGAAAATACTACCTTTTATTTTTTTTTAATAAATTTATTTATTTAATTTATTTATTGGCCGCATTGGGTCTTCGTTGTTGTGCGCGGGCTTTCTCTAGTTGCGGCGAGCAGGGGCTGCTCTTCGTCGCGGGCTTCTCATTGCGGTGGCGTCTCTTGTTGCAGAGCACAGGCTTCAGTAGTTGTGGCACGCGGGCTCAGTAGTTGTGGCTCGCGGCCTCTAGAGCGCAGGCTCAGGAGCTGTGGTGCATGGGCTTTGTTGCTCCGTGGTATGTGGGATCCTCCTGGACCAGGGATTGAACCCATGTCCCCTGCACTGGTAGGCAGATTCTTAACCACTGCGCCACCAGGGAAGTCCCTACCTTTTTTTTTTTTTTTTTTTTTTTTTTAGTACCATTCTGGGTAATCCACAGTGCTTCTTTTTTTTTTTTTTTTTTTTTTTTTAATGAGGATCTTGAATCAGATGCGTATGTTTGATTGATTGATTGATTGATTGATTTTGGCTGTGTTGGGTCTTCGTTTCTGTGCGAGGGCTTTCTCCAGTTGTGGCAAGCGGGGGCCACTCTTCATCGCGATGCGCGGGCCTCTCTCGTTGCGGAGCACAGGCTCCAGACGCGCAGGCTCAGCAGTTGTGGCTCACGGGCCCAGCCGCTCCGCGGCATGTGGGATCTTCCCAGGCCAGGGCTCGAACCCGTGTCCCCTGCATTAGCAGGCAGATTCTCAACCACTGCGCCACCAGGGAAGCCCCCCCTACCTTTTTTTAACTGAACGTCTGCTATACAGTAGGCACTAAGCTAGATGCTTTTAATAAGCAACTTGTATTGAGTATTATATTTAGCTCAATGTTTAGCAAATAACAAATGCTCAATATATTGTGGCCATGATTACTATAATCATTAATTACCTCTATAACTGCATTTAATCTTTTTGTTTTTGATACCTATTTGAGATTTTTTTTTTAACTGGAGTATAGTTGCTTTACAATGTTGTATTAGTTTCTGCTGTACAGCAAAGTGAATCAGATATACATATACATATAACCCCTCCTTTTTGGATTTCCTTCCCATTTAGATCACCACAGAGCACTGAGTAGAGTTCCCTGTGCTATACAGTAGGTTCTCATTAGTTATCTATACTGCATTTAATCTTCACTTCTGCTCTATGAAGTAGTTATTAGCTTTACTTTAAGATAGGAAACAGGCTTAGAGAAGCTGAGTAATATGCTCAAGGTCATACAGCTATTAATAAACAGGATTCAAACTCAAGTCTGTATGATTTTACAACATACGTTATTAATACCTATACAATATTCAAATATTCCATAACATTAATAGAAAGATGTTTAATTTCACCTTGAAGTCTGAGGACTTGGCTAACAAGAATATGCCATAAAGAAGAAGTGACGTTTAAACTGGGTCCTGAATGACAATTAATTTACCAAGTGGGAATGAAAGAGGGTGAGACTAGAGTTGGTCCAGGTACAAAATGATAAGGGTCTGAACAAAAGAAGTGGCAACAAGTACAGAGAAGAGGGGACATAAAAAGAGATATACAGCAGATAGTCTCTCAAAGGGCCTTTGTGATGCACTAGATCTGAGCAGAGAGGAAAAGGTAAGGATGACTCAGAAGTTTCTAGTCTGGCTAAAAGTAAGGAAATATTCCCACTACTGAAACTGTGAAAGCATGAGGTGGGCTTTAGGGACAATTTTGTTTTGGACATTGTGAGTTTGAAGTACATTTGGGACAACCAAGCCAGGAAATTTTAGGCAGCTGGAAACAATGGCCAAACTTTAGAAAGAGGTCAGGGCAGAGGACAAGGATTTGGGGGTCCTTGCTGTGACTACAGAAGTTTGAAAAAATTAAAGTATAAGAGACTGACACGTAAGTAGCACTAATGCTATCTACATATAAGGCCAGTCTTAACACCAAAACCATACTGAACTCTGAAAATAAGCAGGGCCTTAACACATGCCCATAAATCACCATATGCCCAACACCTCCATCTTCATACAAAAAAAAAACAGACGTTCAATAAATATCTGATGAACAGAAAGCATGAATGAAGGAAGCACAGAGAATAAAACAGAATGTCCTAAGTTACACAATTTAAGTGGTAAAATGGACACTAGGATCAGGTACTCTCAATCTTTTATACTTTACATTCCACAGGTTTCTCCAACACCACCCTCACACACACACCCCTACTTCAAGGACTATTTGTTATGAAAAATAAAAATAAAGTTCCCTCGTGGCCTAGTGGTTAGGATTCCAGGCTTTCACTGCCATGACCCAGGTTCAATCCCTGGTCAGGGAACTGAGATCCCGCAAGCACAGAGTGGCCAAAAATTTTAAAAAATTAAAAAATAAAAATACTCTTAAATCTCAAACAAGAGTGTAAATGTTCCCTTCAAAACTCCATTTTAATAAAGGGCACCTCTGAAAGAACCCACAGTTAACATCATACTTAATAGTAAAATACCAAATGTTTTCCTCTAAAATCAGGAACAAGCCAAGGATATCTGTTCTTGCCATTTCTATCCAACATTGTACTGAAGGTTATAGCCAGGGCAATTAGGCAAGGAAAAAGAAAAAAAGACAACCATATTAGAAAGGAAGTAGAAGTATCTCTATCTGCAGATGACATGATCTTATACAGAGAAAATCCTTAAGAATGCATGAAAAAACTATTAGAGCTAGTAAATGAGTTCAGCAAGGAAGCAAGATACAAGATCAATAAATACAAATCAACTGTATTTCTATACACAGCAATAAGTAACTCGAGTATGAAAGTGAGAAAGCAACTCCACTTACAATAGCACCTAGAAAAGATGCTCAACACCACTAATTATTAGAAAAACGCAATTCAAAACTACAATGAGATATCACCTCACACCAATCAGAATGGTCATCATCAAAGAATCTACAAGGCTTCTCTGGTGGCGTAGTGGTTAAGAATCCGCCTGGCAATGCAGGGGACAAGGGTTCAAGCCCTGGTCCAGGAAGATCCCACATGCCGTGGAAAAACTAAGCTCATGCGCCACAACTACTGAGCCTGTGCTCTAGAGCCCACGTGCCACAACTACTGAAGCCCGTGCGCCTAGAGCCCGTGTTCCACAACAAGAGAAGCTGCCACAATGAGAAGCCCTCGCACCACAACAAAGAGTAGCCCCCACTCGACGCAACTAAAGAAAGACCACACGCAGCGAAGACCCATCGCAGCCAAAAATAAATAAATAAATTTATATATATATATAAAAAAAAGAATCTACAAACAATAAATGCTGGCGAGGCTGTGGAGAAAAGGGAACCCTTCTACACTGTTGGTGGGAATGTAAATCGGTACAGCCACTATGGAGAACAGTATGGAGGTTCCTTAAGAAACTAAAAATAGAGCTACCATATGATCCAGCAATCCCACTCCTGAGCATATATCTGAAGAAAAACATGGTTTGAAAGGATACATGCACCCCAGTGTTCATTGCAGCGCTGTTTCCAACAGCCAAGACATGGAAGCAACCTCAATGTCCATCGACAGATGAATGGATAAAGAAGATATGGTACATATATACAATGGAATACTACTCAGCCATTAAAAAGAATGAAATAATGCCATTTGCAGTAACATGGATGGACCTGGAGATTATCATACTAAGTGAAGTAAGTCTGACAGAGAAAGACAAATATCATGATATTGCTTATATGTCTAAAAAGAAAAAAGATACAAATGAACTCATTTACAAAACAGAAGCAGACTCACAACTTCAAAGAACGAACTTATGGTTACCAGTGGGGAAGGGTTGTGGGGAGGGACAGATTGGGAGTTTGGGATTGACATGCACATACTGGTATATTTAAAATAGATAACCAACAAGTACCTACTGTATAGCACAGGGAATTCTGCCCAATATTCTGTAATAACCTAAATGGGAAAAGAATTTGAAAAAGAAAAACAAAACAACAACAAAAAATAGCATCTAAAAGAATAAAACACTTAGGAATAAATTTAACAAAAGTCCAAGCCTTGTACTCTGAAAACCACAAAACATCACTAAAAGAAACTAAAGACCTAAATAAATGGAAAGAGATCCCATGTTCATGAATTGGAAAACTGTTAAGACTGCAGTACTCTCTAAATTATGTGACAGATTCAACTCACTCTCTATCAAAATCCTAGCTACTTTTTTTTTTGCAGAAATCACCAAGCTGATCCTAAAATTCCTATGGTAAGGCAAGGGACTCAGAATCCAAAAACTCTTGAGAAGAAGAACAAAGTTAGAAAACTCGCAATTCTTGGTTTCAAAACTTACTACAAAGCTATAGTAATCAAGATGGTAATACTGGCATAAGGATAGACATGTAGATTAGTGGAACAGAACAGAGAGCCCAGATAAAAACCCATACATTTATGGTTAATTAATTTTCTACAAGGGTGTCAAGACAATCCAATGGGGAAAGAACACCCTTTTCAATAAGTGGCGATGGGAAAACTGGATATCCACATGTAAAAGAATGAAGTTGGACCCTTACCTCACACCACGTACAAAAATTAACTCAAAATGGATCAAAGATCTAACTGTAAAAACTAAAACCAGGGACTTCCCTGGTGGCGCAGTAGTTAAGAATCCACCTACCAATGCAGGGGACACGTGTTTGAGCCCTGGTCCGGGAAGATCCCACAAGCCACGGAGCAACTAAGCCCGTGTGCCACAACTGCTGAGCCTGTGCTCTAGAGCCCACGAGCCACAGTTACTGAGCCCGCGTGCCACAACTACTGAAGCCCGCGTGCCTAGAGCCCATGCTCCGCAACAAGAGAAGCCGCTGCAATGAGAAGCCCACGGACCGCAACGTTAATGGGGTGATGAAAATATTCTGGAATTAAGTATTGGTGATGGTCGCAGGATATAAAACCACTGAGTTATACACGTTAAAAAAAGGAAATTTGACTATCTTAAATTTTTTAATTGTGTATGAAGTGAAAAAAATCCCCATCTATAACCTGCTTAGCTCACCTCTTGCACCCAAATTCTCCAACTATCTATTAGGCATTAATGGATTCTAGAAATAGGTTAATTTCTACCTTTTGACAATAAATAAGGAAAGGCAGGAACATTAAAGCCATCTGATAAACATGGCAAAAACAATTCTACCCACAGCTTGGGCAACATCATTTCTCAACCTTCTATTCATATAAAATTTAAGTTAATAACATGGAAGATTTACAAAGATTTTCCTAGATTTCCTTAAATTCTTAAATCAATCTCACAGTCAAAACCTACTATTAGGTGTCAATCCTGATGTGATTTTTTTTTTAACATCTTTATTGGAGTATAATTGCTTTACAGTGTTGTGTTAGCTTCTGCTGTATAACAGTGAATCAGCTATCTGCATACGTATATCCCCATATCCCCTTCCTCTTGCGTCTCCTTCCCACCCTCCTTATCCCACCCCTCTAGGTGGTCGCAAAGCACTGAGCTGATCTCCCTGTGCTATGCGGCTGCTTCTCACTAGCTATCTATTTTACATTTGGTAGTGTATATATGTCAATGTTGCTCTCTCACTTCATCCCAGCTTACCCTTCCCCCTCCCCTTGTCCTCAAGTCCATTCTCTACGTCTTTGTCTTTATTCCTGTCCTGCCCCTAGGTTCATCAGAAGCATTTTTTTTTTTTTTAGATTCCATATATATGTGTTAGCGTACAGTATTTGTTTTTCTCTGACTTACTTCACTCTGTATGACAGACTCTAGGTCCATCCACCTCACTACAAATAACTCAATTTTGTTTCCTTTTATGGCTGAGTAATATTCCATTGTATATATGTGCCACATCTTCTTTATCCATTCATCTGTCGATGGACACTTAGGTTGCTTCCATGTCCTGGCTATTGTAAATAGAGCTGCAATGAACATTGTGGTACATGACTCTTTTTGAATTATGGTTTTCTCAGGGTATATGCCCAGTAGTGGGATTGCTGGGTCATATGGTAGTTCTATTTTTAGTTTTTTAAGGAACCTCCATACCGTTCTCCATAGTGGCTGTATCAATTTACATGCCCACCAACAGTGCAAGAGGGTTCCCTTTTCTCCACACCCTCTCCAGCATTTATTGTTTGTAGATTTTTTGATGATGGCCATTCTGACTGGTGTGAGGTGATACCTCATTGTAGTTTTGATTTACGTTTCTCTAATGATTAGTGATGTTGAGCATCTTTTCATGTGTTTGTTGGCAATCTGTATATCTTCTTTGGAGAAATGTCTATTTAGGTCTTCTGCCCATTTTTGGTTTGGGTTGTTTTTGTTTTTGATATTGAGCTGCATGAGCTGCTTGTATATTTTGGAGATTAATCCTTTGTCAGTTGCTTCGTTTGCAAATATTTTCTCCCATTCTGAGGGTTGTCTTTGGTCTTGTTTATGGTTTCCTTTGCTGTGCAAAAGCTTTTAAGTTTCATTAGGTCCCATTTGTTTATTTTTGTTTTTATTTCCATTTCTCTAGGAGGTGGGTCAAAAAGGATCTTGCTGTGATCTATGTCATAGAGTGTTCTTCCTATGTTTTCCTCTAAGAGTTTGATAGTGTCTGGCCTTACGTTTAGGTCTTTAATCCATTTTGAGTTTATTTTTGTGTATGGTGTTAGGGAGTGTTCTAATTTCATTCTTTTACATGTAGCTGTCCAGTTTTCCCAGCATCACTTACTGAAGAGCCTGTCTTTTCTCCATTGTATATTCTTGCCTCCTTTATCAAAGATAAGGTGACCACAGGTGTGTGGGTTTATCTCTGAGCTTTCTATCCTGTTCCACTGATCCACATTTCTGTCTGATTTGATTTCTTCAAACCAAAATTTGAAAGACTGGAAAAGGATAGTTCCAAAGATTAGTCTCAGAGCTGCTGGCGTGATTATTTTGACTGGAAGCTCTCTCTCTCCTATTATATGGAGAGATTCCATGTTAAATGAAAAGAAAATCTACGATAATAACCTATCAGTATAGAATGCACACTTTCAGAGAATATAAATAAAAACAGGCCCAACTAGCATCTCTCCCCATTTCTGTCCTGTCAAAAGATCCTTAGGGTATATCAATGAAGGTCTCTTTTGGGAATGGCTATACCTGATACTGCAAATGTCAAAGAGTACTTTTAGATACCAGTGTCTTGTAGTTCCTGTCTCATTTTAACGTGTATAAGGAATAATAAATAAGACCAAAATAATTTCCCTACTAAGCCAAGATTTCCATCTTCTTTACCACAAACCTTTAAGAGTTAAACAAAAATCTATAATATCTATGTAAACATCTAATAAGCAGAAGCTCCAGACTGGTCAACATAAATCCAGATAGAAAATTATATAGAGAAAAAGGGTGGATTTGTTTCTGTGCTGTTGCCTTAACTAAAATGTTGCTCTAGGGGAAAAGGAAAAGTTCCAGTAGCTCAGTTTGTCTCAAGATTCCATGAAAAACAGCCCTTTTCTTTTATACAACAAGAAATCTCAAAAGACAAAATTGACAATGCTCGTCAATGAAAGCAAATTATTATGTTAACTGACACCACAGACACCTCTTTCCAAAAAGGGTTTGAGAAAGCAGGTCAATATTTAGCCTTTAAAAATAACAAAACCATTTCCCCCTACACATTCATTCACCATCACTAATTTAAAACACGAACACCCAGACTTCTAAAGACAATCACAAATGAAGATAAAAACTTGGCTTAAGACAAGTTATAAAAACTTAAATATAGAAGACAGTTTCATACTCCAGGGTGAGATTTCATCAAATGTAATAAAATCTAGCCAAGCAGAGACTGACCAGGTCAGTTCTCAAATGGTAAAATAAAAGATGCTTAAATTTAAGGGAACAGGATTGAGCTTTATGAGGTATATAGGTCATGTACAAGCCAGCCCTGAACGAATAATCTCAGCCAGTTTCACATTAAAAAAATTCTTCCATTAAGAAAATGAATATGGTAGAATTAAATATGATTTTTCTCGTTCCTTTTACCTTTCTGCGTTTTCCAAATTCTTTAAAATAAAGCACTTATTACTTTTGTATTTAAAACTTTTTTTAAGGGCTTCCCTGGTGGCGCAGTGGTTGAGAATCTGCCTGCTAATGCAGGGGACACGGGTTCGAGCCCTGGTCTGGGAAGATCCCACATGCCACGGAGCAGCTGGGCCCGTGAGCCACAATTGCTGAGCCTGCGCGTCTGGAGCCTGTGCCCCGTGACGGGAGGGGCCGCGATAGAGAAAGGCCCGCGCACCGCGATGAAGAGCGGTCCCCGCACCGCGATGAAGAGTGGCCCCCGCTTGCCGCAACTGGAGAAAGCCCTCGCACGAACCGAAGACCCAACACAGCCAAAAATAAATAAATAAATAAATAAATAAATAAGAAAATCCTAAAAAAAAAAAAAAAAACTTTTTTTAAAAAAAGCATTAATAGGGCTTCCCTGGTGGCGCAGTGGTTGAGAATCTGCCTGCTAATGCAGGAAACACGGGTTCGAGCCCTGGTCTGGGAAGATCCCACATGCCGCGGAGCAACTAGGCCCGTGAGCCACAACTACTGAGCCTGCGCGTCTGGAGCCTGTGCTCCGCAACAAGAGAGGCCACAATAGTGAGAGGCCCGCGCACCGCGATGAAGAGTGGCCCCCACTTGCCACAACTGGAGAAAGCCATAGCACAAAAACGAAGACCCAACATAGCAATCAATCAGTCAATAAAGAAATCTTAAAAAAAAAAAAAAAAAGTTGAAAAAAAAAAAAAAGCATTAATAGTGGATTTCAATGCCTGAATGCTGAAACTTCAGGAGTAGAAAATAATCTCAAAGAAACCTAAAACTATGTGGACAGGTTGCTGTAATTCACAAGGTCAAGACTCTCCCACTTGCCAAGTAGACAGTTTGCCCTGAGGGCATCAGAGATAACAATGCTTGTACTTTGCCCCAATCTTCTCACTGACAAAATAGGCTTTTGTCTAGAGTCACCAGATGCCTCAGCAAGTGCCTTAGCCAAGTGCCAGAGGCTCAGAGCCTAGATAACACAGCTGAGGTTTGGTACTCCTTACAGGGATTAAGAAACAATCTCCAGCCCACAACTCTATTGAGCAAGCTTTGGCAGCTGCCAGGGCCAGTAAAGAATAATGAGGGGACAGGGGTCCAGAGACATAGTTACGTTTCTTTCCCATACCAATGTTCTCCTTTTGTCCTCAGACGGCTCATGTTGCTGCCAACTTCAGGTCTTACGGACTCCTTGGTTTAGCCAACATGGCTGTCTTTTTCTTTTTTCTTTTTGGCTGCGTTGGGTCTTCGTTGCTGTGCACCGGCTTTCTCTAGTTGCTTCGAGCGGGGGCTACTCTTTGTTGCGGGGCTCGGGCTTCTCATTGCGGTGGCTTCTCTTGTTGCAGCGTACGGGCTCAGTAGTTGTGGCACACTGGCTCTAGAGCACAGGCTCAGTAGTTGTGGCACACAGGGTTAGCTGCTCTGCAGCATGTGGGATCTTCCCAGACCAGGGATCAAACCTGTGTCCCCTGCATTGGCAGGCAAATTCTTAACCACTGTGCCCCCAGGGAAGTCCCCATGGCTGTCTATCCTTTTTAAAAAACCATGCTGGCAATGATGGGATTTTAGTAAAACTTAAACACTTCCAAGTAAACCGAGGGTACCTTGCTCAGGGCACTTTCATAAAAGTTAGAGCCTTGATTCTACCTAGTTAAATCCCTTCCGGCTTTCATCTTGGCACACCAATATTAATAGGCTGTGCTTGAAGAGTTGTAAAACACTCAATATCCAACCATTTCCTGTACCTTGCAATGTTAAGTACTAAGGAGGGTTGGGGAGGGGAGGGAAAAAAACATCAACAACAAGAAATGGAAGGAGGAAAAAACCCTTCTTCTCAGGGCAATGCCTAGACTCCAGAGACCAGGTCCAAGCTCCGTCCCTGCTGTTTCCAGCCACACGACAGCCAAAGCCAAGAACAATCCTTCCACTTACAGAGCCTTCCACACACTTCCCTCCTCAGCCAACCGTGGAGCCAGGATGAGAAATTCTGTTGGCACATGCCAGTTCTCATTTATGAGCCCCGTTACTACCTCAAAGGCTGCTTGGCCCAAGGCCTGCCCTCTCTTTGCAGGATCTTTCAAACTTCAAAACGGGGTCTTTTCTTGGACTCTTCCTAAGACACTGAGGTGGTTTACTAGACCTCCTGTTTCCAGCCTAGGTCCCATCCAATGACTTCTCTGAGGACAGTATTCTCAGGGAGCAGGCAACATCATCCAATATGGAAGGACAATTTACCCACCCATACACAGTGGAGAAAAACTGAAAGATTTTATACTAAAGATAAAAGCAAACACTTTCAGAAGTAACTTCAATGGGCCATCAAGAAAGAGGTCATAAGAGTTGAAATGACCCAAAATCGGGTGACCCTCTCCTTTGCTGTCACAATACAAAAGAGAGGGTGGGAAAGAAGATACCTGTTTTGCTAATAATTCAACTCTGTTCTGCACCCACAGCTTATTTCTGAAATCTTGTAATAGAAATTTTCCTACATTGAAATTCCACACCCTATTGACTAGGAGTTGAAAAGAGACATTTGGAAGCCAAATTTTTAGACTATTGTTTGCCTTTCCATCCTACCATAGACCCCTTTCCCCCCATAATTCCATCCCACCTTTTAGGGATTAAGAGAGAGTAAAAACTTAGACATAGTTAGACATAGTTATTGCTTAGAGCCTGGTTCTCTATTGCCTTTGGTAAAAAAAAGATGAAAGATTTGTGTGTGTGTGTGTGTGTGTGTGTAAACATAACATTCACAACAGAAAACTGCTATATTATGCAACTCACTGCATTTTCATAAACATAAAATTACATAAACACAGCCGTGTAACACCCACATCAAGAAACGGTATTTTAGCAAATGGTTCTCAAATGGGATTTTGCCCTCTAGGGGACATTTGGCAATGTCTGGAGACATTTTTGTTTGTCTCAGCTTGGGGGGAATGCTATTGGCACCTAGTGGGTAAAGGCAAAGATACTGCTAAACATCCTACAATACACTGGACTGCCCTCAGCCCCAAATGCCAATGATGCTGTTGTTGAAACTTCTGGATTACCCTCCAGAAACCCTCCTTCTACCTTCTCTCCAGTAAGGGCTTTTTCTTTTCTTTTTTTTTTTTTTTTTTATTTAAGAGATTAGAAGTGGTCCCTGATCAGATTCAGGGCCAGTTGCTTCTCGGAATGTTTGGTGATATTCTTTTTAAAGTTTAATTTTTATTTATTTATTTATTTATGGCTGTGTTGGGTCTTCGTTTCTGTGCGAGGGCTTTCTCTAGTTGTGGCAAGTGGGGGCCACTCTTCATCGCGGTGTGCAGGCCTCTCATTATCGCGGCCTCTCTTGTTGCGGAGCACAGGCTCCAGACGCGCAGGCTCAGTAATTGTGGCTCACAGGCCTAGTTGCTCCATGGCATGTGGGATCTTCCCAGACCAGGGCTCGAACCCGTGTCCTCTGCATTGGCAGGCAGATTCTCAACCACTGCGCCACCAGGGAAGCCCCCCAGTAAGGGCTTTTACCACTGAAATGCAAAACTCCTTTGCTCTAGCAGAAAAGCTGCTGTTACCATGATCACAGATGAGAAAACTCACCTGCCTGGGAAAAACAGGAGAGGCTGCAAAGAAGAAAAAATAAAACAGAACAAACATTTGTTGCCGGTTTACAACTACTAGACTACCACATACTATGCACTTACAGTGTGCTTTTAATCCATAACAATTTAAGGAAAATGAGATTCAGAGAGGCAATTTGCAAGATTCCACATATATTCAGTGGCAGTGCTGGGGTTCAAACACAGGTCTAATTACAAAGTCTATGCTTTCATTTTAATTCCATTGTGGAAGTTCAGAATGATTTGGAAGAGGCTGTGAAAGGCAGAAAAAATATGGAAAGTGGTTAAAGTAAAAAGCAAAGATCACTCTTTCATTATTCACAAGTAGCATAGGAAAGGAACTTTTCCTTAAAGTATGACTCAATCCAGTAAACCAAATTTAACTACACAACTAATTAAGTTCTTCTTTTTTTTTTTTAAGAAACTTATTTATTTTATTTACTTTATTTTTGGCTGCGTTGGGTCTTCGTTGCTGTGCATGGGCTTTCTCTAGTTGCGGCGAGCGGGGGCTACTCTTTGTTTCGGTGTGCGGGTTTCTCATTGCGGTGGCTTCTCTTGTTGTGGAGCACAGGCTCTAGGCGCGTGGGCTTCAGTCTTTGTGGCATGCGGGCTCAGTGGTGTGGCGCGTGGGCTCTAGAGTGCGGGCTCAGCGGTGTGGCTCGCGGGCTGTAGAGCGCAGGCTCAGTAGTTGTGGCACATGGGCTTAGCTGCTCCGCGGCATGTGGGATCTTCCCAGCCCAGGGCTCAAACCCATGTCCCATGCATTGGCAGGCGGATTCTTAACCACTGTGCCACCAGGGAAGCCCCTAAGCAAGTTCTACAATCCCTTTCAGAGAAATTAAAAATGTTTTTGTAGACATCTGTTCCCTGTTGTAGGTTTGTACGCTCTCCATTACACAGGGAAGCAATGCCCAGTATTCCATCTAAGTTAGCTACATTCTTGGTGCTCCTCAGGGATCTATCCTGGGCCCCTTCCTTTTTGTCTCATTCAATGGTCACATTCTCCCTAGGTAAGCTCACCCACCTTTATGGCAACAATTACCATTTATTTGTTCACATTAGTAATTCCCATATCTTTAGATTTTCAGTTCTCTCTCATAACCTCCAGACCGTAAGGGACATTTCCACTTGTTTTTTCATTCATTTAACTCCCTTCTCCTAATTAACTACTACTCATTCTTCAGATATTCACTCAGACTTCTTCATGGATATTTTCTCTGACACTGACCCCGATATGCATGTGATTATTTGATTCCATTCTGTCTCTCCTACTAGATTTACTATTCAGTAGCCTCCAAGTTGAACTTCAGAAATGTTTCTGAAAGATGTAGAAGAATATAAGCAGGATAAATACAATGATAAGGAACCCTTTCCTAAAATAAGATCAATACGAGAACATTTAAGAAAAGATAATTTTTACTAAGTGAGCACCACATTAAAATCTAAGTTTCCGGGAGTTCCCTGGTGGTCTAGTGATTAGGATTCTGAGCTTTCACTTCCATGGCCTGGGTTCAATCCCTCGTTGGGGAACTCCCGCAAGCCCCATGGCTTGGCCAAAAAGAAAATAATAATAAATAAATAAATAAAATCTAAGTTTCCTTTAAAAGTTTGTTTCTTGGGAGGTACTATTTAGGCCAAAGATATCATCTCTTGCTATCAAGTCCTAAACTACGCTGATCTCAAATTCCTACCCAAAACCATCCCTAAAGGGTGATAAACCAGCCATTTGCTATTTTTCTTGCCAGTAGCAAGTAAACAGGTGATAGCGAAAGTACTAATATTTATTTGTTGTTGTTAAAAATAACACTAAACCATCAAAGTTTATACTTAGGCACTCATTCCCCACCCCACCATCACAAAGCCCAACTCCACTACTTCCTCACTGACACAATCATCCAAACATACCTCTCAGGCTGCTCCCAGTTCATTTCAACAAGCTTTCACCAGCATCAAAGCTCTATGCGGGCAAGGGAATGGGAAGGATTAAAGTGGGATTTGTCTGCCTCTTTGCTCCTGCTTTTGGTTATTAGATATGAAATGGAAGATGAAATGTGACTAGGGAATAAAAACAAATGAAAAATCTGAAAATATTAGTCAAATATGAAAATGTCATTGGAGTATTATTTTCCAAGTACCTTCCCAGACTTTTCTCTGCATTGAATGCCACTTCAGGTCAGTAATCCAGAAGAAGCCAGACACAGCCCTAACTAACTTGGTTTCTAAACAACAGTCAGTTTTTCCTCTTTGTGTGATATCTAAGGACACCTACCTGCTTAGTTCTAAAAGGCTGATTGGAGAGTTGGAAAGTGCCATTATTTTGAGCCTTTAAGTCTGCTCTATCCCATCCCTTCCCCTGCTTTGAAAAGAAGCTCCATTTCACAAAAGCTAAGGGACAAAACCCCAAAGCTTCCTAAATCAGTAAGTTTAGAATTCCATTTCCGGGAGCTTTGCCCTAGCCAAACTGCTACCCAGGGAGTGGCAAACTGTACTTTTCTTCTTCCTCAGTGATGCATTGGCCTACAACCAGAAACATTTCACTTAGCTCTTCAACATGAAAACTTCTGTCTCTCCAGTCCTACAGGCCAACTGCAATGTTCTGGCCAAGAACTGCCACCAGCACACAGCTAGAAGCATAGCACTGGCGCCAAGCCTTCAAATAAGGTATCCTATTCACAGCAGGCAAAAACCTGTAGTCAGTAGTACAGTGGTTTTCTTTATACAACCAACACTGTGTCCAGACTGTAATGAATACCCATGGTAGAACATATAAAAATGACTACTTTTTCCTGGTTAATTACTTTCAATTGGAGAGGAGAAGAAAAGCCCCTCTCTAAATCTCCATAATGAAATATAATCCCATCTGGTTAGGACTGGACCAATAACAAATGTAAAAGTGAGTATCATAAATAACAAAAAATAATTAAAACAACTACAGGATATTAAAGAAGCATGATATAGATTCTAAGTGTAAGTCAGAAAAGGATAGAAAGTGAAGAGTAGCTGAAGGAGGTTACAAAAGGCACTGGGCCTAAGAAAGAGAGACTAGGCTCAAGGATATTTATGTTGGTAGGACGAGAACAGCTCTGTTCTTCGGTTTGCCTATAGGATGGTTTTTGTTTAACTCAAGGGTAAGATATGAGGTTAGCATATACAAATGGCTTTATTTCTTCAGTGATCAAGGGAACCTAAAGAGAAGGAATTTGTGGGTATTGTGAGGAACAAGAAAGTCAGAACTGGGACTTCCCTGGTGGCGCAGTAGTTAAGAATCCACCTGCCAATGCAGGGGACACGGGTTTGAGCCCTGGTCCGGGAAGATCCCACATGCCGCGGAGCAACTAACCCCATGTGCCACAACTACTGAGCCTGAGCTCTAGAGCCCGTGAGCCACAACTACTGAGCCCGCCAGCCACAACTACTGAAGCCCGCGTGCCTAGAACCTGTGATTGGCAACAAGAGAAGCCACCGCAATGAGAAGTCTGCACACCACGATGAAGAGTAGTCCCCGCTCGCTGTAACTAGAGAAAGCCCGCGCACAGCAATGGAAACCCAATGCAGCCAAAAATAAATAAATTTATAACAAAAAAAAAAAGAAAAGAAAAGAAAGTCAGAACTGAAAAGTAAATGCTACAGAAGAATAATCATTATATTGGGCTGGATTCAATCCACGGACCCTTAAATTTCCACTATAGAGAGACTCTGGACCCCAAGATTTCTTCTGTCATAAAATAATTCTGTACACTAAATAGATAACATAACCAAATCAACTTTATGTGACTGGCAAAAAAAAAAAAAGAAAAGAAAAAGAAAAAACAAAGAACAATGTGAATGGTTTGGGCCTAGCAGTTATTCCATCCATTGAGTATACACTCTGGAGGGAGCCAGAGATGGGAGACTTGAACTGGCTGTTCAGTTATCTGGTTTCCATTGCAGTGTGTCTCCTCATAGTGTAAGCATTTTGCCAGGGTTAGGGTAATTCTAGTATTTACAAATACATATTTTTCATCAATACAGTCCTCAAACACGAGTCAGCTTTTACATGAGACCACAACTGAAGAAATAATGGTTTGTTTCAATGCTAAAGAAAAAATTGTTCATGTTGAATTTATGAAGCCAGTATGGCAATCTCCAACATATGTATAAGCAAAATGAAAAATGCCTTATGGCATATTTTATCTAAAACAGACACTCTACCAGATGTTTAGGAATCTGCATACTGATAGAATTAAGATCTAGTCTAATATGGTGTATATAAATGTGTAGTCACTTTGTATGATGACTTCTTCCCCACATTTGCCAATTTTTTCTCCTCCTTTGCAATGGTATATGCATACTCAAAAACCTAAAAAGATCCATCTAAAGTACAGATTACCGTAAATTTTGAGAGCATAGATAATACAAGTATCAGTACTAAAAACCATGTTTTAAATTTTATTATACGGGGACTTCACTGGCGGTCCAGTAGTTAAGACTCCGTGCTTCCACTGCAGGGGGCTCGGGTTCGATCCCTGGTCAGGGAACTAAGATCCCACATGCCGTGCGGTGCAGCCGAATTAAAAAAAAAAAAAATTATATGAAAATTGTAGGTTATGTGATTATAATTTTGCCCCAAACATGACATTCCATAATGATTTTAACTATAAGTTTGCAGCATATTCAAGTATGTGTTCATCTCTGATAACAATTAGCATTCTAACTATAATGAGACTTAAAATCCCAGCAGGGAAATACTTTATACTCAAAAACATTTAATTTTCTTCCTGACTTCAAAGAAATAGTATGTGTTTACCAAAAAAAAGCAAAGAAAGACAGTGAACCTCTACTATTTTTGTGAAGTGATGCTGTCTCTTCTTAAAACAGCATGTTTAATTTGAATATGTCCAGAAGGAGGCTCAGCAACAAGGTCTTTATTGGATAGCTGCATTATTTTATACTGGAGTGTCATGGATTTCTGGAAAATTAAGACCACCTATTGTCCAACATAAGCACAGAAATGCATTCACAAATCAAAGAGAAAAGAAGCTGCTTTTGGATTAGCAATAAATTTAGATGATCTAAACCTGTCTTCTGCTCACCTCCAATTTAAATAGAAAAAAATCACAAGTTGCCTATATATGGCAAAACATATCTAGTCATAGGAATTTTGTTCAAATTTGCTTTAAAAATCTGAAACAATAATTTTAAAATGAATCAGTAACACTGATATGGATGCTCTACTTTAAAGGCTATAACTATCAAAAATTTATTAATTAGTTCTCCTAATTAAGGGGATAATGAGAAGTCAGATTCATTATGTCTATATTCCTAAATGACTGACCCAACACAATGAGCATGAAAAAGGAAAGCTGGAGGAAGATCTTGACCATGCTGTAAAACACTTGAGGATCACATGATATCTAAAGTGCAGTGCACAGCTCCATCTGCAAATGGCAAAAAGCAAGAACAACTTTAAATGTTCCCTGGCTGAGTGAGTAACAGGGATTTCCAGAGGCTGTATAATGAAATCAAAGTCCTTTCCGCAACGACAGTGGTTTTTAACCAAGAGGCACATTAAAAGCACCTGCTGAAGTTTTAAAAAAATATGTACATGCTTGGGGTCCCCAACCCTATAGATTTTACTTCAGTCGGGCACTTTTACTTTGTAGAAGCTCCAGAAGGGATTCTGACATGCGCCTCCACTTGAGAAGCCTCAGCACCAAGAGACTCTTCATCCAGAATTTCTCTAACCTCATGCTACTTTGGTTGGTATATGATGAATATGTACACCTCCTTTCTACAATACTCTCTGTACCAGTCAGTGCAGAGTTAAGTATTTAACTTCTAAAGAAACATATCAAATAGGAAATGTCAACTCTGAGCTGAGTGGGCTGGAGGACCAGTTTACAAAAAACTTTTTACGGTAAAGAGAACCCATTACTAAACAAAAACAGAGGCCAAGAGAAGACATACAGATGGCCAACAGGTACACAAAAAGATGCTCAACATCACTAATCATCAGAGAAATGCCAATCAAAACCACAATGAGATAGCACCTCACACCTGTTAAAACGGCTATTAAAAAGACAAGAAATAACATGTGTTGGCAAGGTTGTGGAGAAAAGGGAGCCCTTGTGCACTGTTGGTGGGAATGTAAATTGGTGCAGCCACTACAGAAAACAGTTTGGAGGTTCCTCAAAAAATTAAAAATAGAACTACCATATGATCTAGCAATTCCATTTCTGGGTATTTATCTGAAGAAAACAAAAATACTGATTTGAAAAGACACATTAAAAAAAAAAAACCACATATGCATCCCCATGTTCACTGCAGCATTATTTACAATAGCCAAGACATGGAAAGAACCTCAATGTCCATCGATGGATAAATGGGTAGAGAAAACGTGGTGTGTGTGTGTGTGTGTGTGTGTGTGTGTGTGTATACACATATATACAATGCAATATTATTGGACCATAAAAAGAATGAAATCTTGCCATTTGTGACTGCATGAATGGGCATTATGCTAAGTGAAATAATTCAGACAGAAAAAGATAAATACCATATGATTCCACTTATCTGTGGAAACTAAAAACAAGTGAACAAAAACCTGAGGGCATGGACATAGAGAACAGATTGGTGGCTGCCTGAGGTAGGGGGTGGGGGGTGGGCGAAATGGGTGAAGGAGGTCAAAAGGTACATTTCCAGTTACAAAATGAATAAGTCATGGGGATATCACATAAAGCATGGTGACTATACTTAATAATACTGCATTGCATATTTGAAAGTAGCTAGGAAAGTAAATCTTGAAAATTCTCATCACAAGAAAATTTTTTTTGTAACAATGAAGATGTTAGCTGGACTTACTGAAGTGATCATTTTGCAACATATACAAATATTATATCATTACGTTGTACACCCGAAACTAATATAATGTTATGTCAATTATACATCAAAAAAAAAAACGCCAAGAAAGGATTTAATGGAAAGGTTTGGCTCATTTAAACCAAGCTAGTATTTGCCACTAAGGCTGGAACCCAGTGGTCTCAAATTTGAAAATACTCAGTTAGTGTATTTTTCACAGGCACACAGTCGAGTTGTACTCTCCCAGTGGACAACATTTCAAGTTGAAAACTGACCACCTCCTAAAAATCTAAGAACTGCCTTTTTATTTTCTGCAGCTAGTGACAAATTCACAAAAAGAAGCATCTCAATCCTTATTTTTCTCTTCTCCGTTTAGACTACCTGTAGTTCTAATCCTTTCAAAAGGCTAAAGTTTGCACTCTTCAAAGATTAACAGAGGGGAAAAAAAACTTTCCAAACTAAAACAATCATGTTATAGCCATTTCAATGCTTAGAAAAATAATTCAGAAGGCTGAAGTATATACCAAAGAAACTGACTTTAATGGGAAATAGCTAAGCAAGAGCCATGGTTCTTCAACGTGCGATCAGCTCTACCAAAAGGAGTCCAACAAACCCTTCCAAACTAACCAATCAAATGATAAAACCTCAAACCTTAATGGTTCCAAATGCTCTGAGTCAGTCTCTTCCTGGAAATCAGTAGGATTCAGAATATTAGCTATTATAAACTCATTATTTTCCAAAACCTCTAGGGGCTTCCCTCTTCAAAGTCTCTAGGGATATCCTTTCTCCTTAATTTCACAATGACCTTGCACGTCATAGCTAACAACATTGTAATATCAGCAACAGCTAACATTTACTGAGTACTTACTACATGTTAGACATGGTGCTGAGTGCTTAACCTTCTTTATCTCATCTACTCCTCAAAATAACCCTATGAGACCAGTACTACTATTCACTTCCACATTACAGATGAGAAAAGTGAGGCTTAGAAAAGTTTTAAATATCTCTTTTGCTTTCAAAGTCCCAAACCCTTAGGATTGCTTCCAATTTTAGGTTCCTGTCAGTTTGTCCATAAAGAGAAAAGATATATCTGAACATCACTCAGGAAATTAAAAAAAAAAAAAATCATACCTACTGTCCAGAGTTACTTTTTACCCCTTCAAGTTTTTGGTGAATTTGATCTTCACTATTAAGAGGACAATGTGCTCTACAACAGTGGATCTCCAACTTTTGTGTGTATCATGATCAATGGGATAGCTAATGGTAAAACATAAATTGCTGGGCCTTAAGCCTAGAGTTTCTGACTTGGGGGCCTGGGATGGGGCCTGATACTTGAATTTCTAACAAGTTCCCAGATGCTATGCTGATGTTGCTGGTATAGGGATCACAGCTTTATAAGAAGGTAAAAGGAAGTAATTCCCTCTCACCTTAGCTGTCACCTTTCTCATGTAAAAACACTTCTCTACGGAGCACTTCCAACAAGAGAGACACTTAGGATTTAAAAACATCATGAAGAACCTAGGGGTAAGACGGGAATAAAGACACAGACCTACTAGAGAATGGACTTGAGGATACGGGGAGGGGGAAGGGTAATCTGGGACAAAGTGAGAGAGTGGTATGGACATATATATACTACCAAACGTAAAATAGATAGCTAGTGGGAAGCAGCCGCATAGCACAGGGAGATCAGCTCCGTGCTCTGTGTCCACCTAGAGGGGTGGGATAGGGAGGGTGGGAGGGAGGCAGATGCAAGAGGGAAGAGATATGGGAACATATGTATAACTGATTCACTTTGTTATAAAGCAGAAACTAACACACCATTGTAAAGCAATTATACTCCAATAAAGATGTTAAAAAAAAATCTCCAGGTTCTGAAAGCTAAAAGACTTCTTTTTTCCCCACTTCACAAGGGCTCCAATGTCACAAATGACATTAAAGCAGTGGAAATCCAGAAGAAGGAAAATTAAGGTCAGAATGATTGTAAACTCTGCTCAAGAACCTTATCAGGCACATATTACTTCTTCAGTCTGAAAAGTGTTTCCCTTGGGTCTCCTAAGGCAAGAGAAATGCCCAAAGGAAGAAATAAGTAGCTTGTTTCATAACACTAAAAACACAAGGACAGGCTCTGAAAACAAGGGAATTTTGCTCCATAAGTAAAAAAATCACAAAATGCTATGAATCCCTATCTTTCCTTTGTCACACTATTCTCCATCTCAAAAGAGCTATTCCTCTTACTGAAGACTGACCCAAACTCTATACTTTCTTAGGTAGCTTAAATATTGACTATGTCAATGTCATCTAGGATGAACAACTTCAGAGAATAGGATTTGTTAAAAATGTCTCCTCAGCCAGCCTGGGAAGCTTCATACTTGGGTGGGTGCTCTCAACCGTGACTAAACTGTACCTAGAGAAATATATTTTAAAATATTAATATGGCCTAGCACTTTCCTGATGGTAATCCTTCCAGGCCCATCCCAATGGCACAACTGGGAAATTAACTGAAGAGAAAAGCAATCTCCTCTCTGCTCTCTACATTCAGATGCTCCTCCTCTACAGCTTTGCCATGCACAGACTCATTTCTATACATATACACTGAGATAGAACATTCGCACACACACAAATAACTCTCGGCAGGAACCAAAAATCAAAGCCTAACCCCAACGTTTTTAAGTGAGCAAGTCCAATTTCCTTCTTTGTAGCCCTTGACACATGCTGGCTGGGAGCCGTCTGGATTTTTTTCTGCCTTGTTCCTGCACCAGAAGGCTCTGCACTGCAGGTCAGAGGATGATAAGGAAATGAACAGTGTAATTTCCAAGGCCTCTGAACACAGCCCTGTCAGCAGCTCTGGAGGCGGGTTACTCAAGCATGGCCTGAAGAGTGAAAACCACAGAGAGGAGGGCTCAGACAGCCAGCAGTGGCAGGATCTCAGCTGTGCATGTTACTGCCACCTCCAGCCTGAAAGCCCAAGCCCTGCTGCCTCCCTGGATGAGCTCTGTTGGTAAAAGCTCTTACACCCAAATGGCAAAAATACAAGTTCACGCTGGGGGAGGAAGATTAAGGACTAGGACTTAGATTTTCCATGCACTCTTGTGCAGAAACAAAAACATTTAGTGCTTCTCCAGCATACATGAGATTGCACCTGCTGGCAAACCCACAGTAATATCTATCCAACATACTCAACCCCGTACCAGGGATATGGCCAAAAAGGAAACTCAATTCATATGAAATCTGAAATTAAACAGGCCACTTCAATATCCTTTGAAGCCAATTTCTGGTTTCTACCTCATCAAACCCCACTATAAATATCAGGGCCTTTAGAACACATCACCAGTATGCAAGCTTCCCAATCCAGGTTTGGAACTTCTCCTGAGAACAGTGCTGCAAGTCTTAGCCAACATGCTTATCTATTCATACTGGGCTTCCGGTATAGGTGGAATGTTGTTATATTTCAGCCCGTTATTGCCTAGAGCAAACTGAGACATATTTCAACTCAAATCATGTTATTCTTCTTTTCTAATATTTACTAAATGCTCCATATGTGCCAAACACCGTTCTAAGTGTTTTATATGAACTAACTAATTTAATTTCACAAAAATCCTATTAAGGAACTATTGTTTCCTCATTTTGCAGATGAGAAAACTGAGGTAGCTCAGTTAAGTAATTTGTTCAATATCACTCAGTTAATAAGTGTCAAAGCTGGGATACAAACCCCGGTAGTTTGGCTCCAGAGTTTATACTCTTAACCACTAAGTTAGGCATAAGAGCTCATGCGCAGTTTAAGTTTACAAGACTGGTGTTTTAGGTTAGAAGTGGCTCCCAATGCCCAACTTATGAAGTGTCCACCTTTAATGATGGTTAAAGAAAATTCACAAACATTAAAGTATATAGCAATTATCTGGAGAGTCTTCTGGAAGTACAGATTTCTGGGCCCCTACCCCTAAAACTTATTTAGCAGATCTGGGGTAAGGTCCAAGACTCTGCATTTCTGACATTCAGATGATATGATGCACATGGTTTTATGGACCACAATTTCAGGAACTCTGCTCTAGGTGGTAAAACTGTAAGCAAAGAGCAGCAACCATCGCTGTTGTGTTCACCAGTGTACACCCAGTACTAAGCACAATACCTGGAATGTAAAATGCACTCAATTAATATACAGAATGAATGAAAGATGATAATGGTATCTAACAGTACCATCTCTTTACAAAACAGTTAATATCCACAATACGTTTACGGTCTGCCTATTAGTGATATATCCAAGAAGCACAAGGGTAGGGTTTTTTTTTTTTTCATACCTGCAATTGCCAAATAAAGAGGGAACTGGCAATGCCTCAATGATTACAATGAAAATTTGACTGAATGCAATACTCCAGAACACACACAAACACACACTCTCAATAAGTCAAACTCAAAGTAGCAGTTTAACAAGTAGTTTTCCCTCTGTATATATAACACAGGAGATTCAGCGCCAGCTATAAATGGTTGTTCTTCGTAAACATCATCACCTTACCAAAGAAAGTGAAACTCAAAGATCCTTTGTTTACTGAGTGCCTACAATATTTTTTTTTTTTTTTTTTTTTAAAAAAATTTATTTATTATTTATTTATGGCTGTGTTGGGTCTTCGTTTCTGTGCGAGGGCTTTCTCTAGTTGCAGCAAGCGGGGGCCACTCTTCATTGCGGTGCGCGGGCCTCTCACTATTGCGGCCTCTCTTGTTGCGGAGCACAGGCTCCAGACGCGCAGGCTCAGTAGTTGTGGCTCACGGGCCTAGTTGCTCCGCGGCATGTGGGATCCTCCCAGACCAGGGCTCGAACCCGTGTCCCCTGCATTGGCAGGCGGATTCTCAACCACTGCACCACCAGGGAAGCCCTGAGTGCCTACAATATTAAAATCGGTATAGAAAACAAATGAAAGCAGTCTTAAGAGCACCTAGGCATTTACATCCAATGTTTCTGAGGTAGTCTTTAAAGTGGGAAAACAGAATCCTTCATAACAATGAAGGATTTGTTAAGAATCCCAGAGTAACAATATGCCAGAAGAACTTGGTAAACAAAAACCTGGCTTTGCTACTGACTACCTGTGAGAGTCTAGGTAAGTCACATGACCTCCCTGGTCTCAGTTCCCTCTTCTATAAAGTGAGGAGATTGGACAAGATAATCTTTCTCAGGGCCCTCCTTGAATTACAACACCCGGATGGAAAACAGAGCTGCTGAAGAAAAAATAAATTAAGCTCAGACTTCGTTGTAGTTAGAGAATGCATCTCTGTCCCACATAAATATCAACTTCTTTTAATTTTTTCCAAGAAGGAAAATGCTTGAGGGCATTTGGCTTCAGGAAGCACGGCTAACTGCTATGTCATCACTAGCTGAGAAAGAACAGCTTGTGAGGGAGGAAGGTGTTAAGAGAGAAAGCCCTGGATCAGAAGGAATAAAAGAGACCTGACCTTGGTTGAGCAATGAGGGATTGCAACACGAGAGAAATGAGATGGAAGGCATAAACTAGGGCAAGAAAACAAAATCAAGGGCAAAGGAAGATGCTCTTAGAACACAGGATATGATGCAAACATGATCGTAAGGGGAAAGAGCAAAGAGCACACTTTAGTTTTGTCTCCTAAACTAATGGGGGAAGTGGTAAATATGTGTATGCAGCATTCTGAGAGCAGCAGAAGCTGAGACACAAACATGGGGAAAGCACAGTGCAGTGTTTCTACCTTCCAAGATCAAAAGCAGCAGCTGAAGAGACAAGGAGAGCTTCTGGCTGCAAACTTTTAGATCCTTTAGCCACTAGAGCTTTACTTTATACGATCTGGGAAAAAAAGCAGTCTCACCTTAAACTCCTGGTTTAAGCCCCAACTCAGAGTCAACACAGATAGATCACTGCCTTCTGTGGTCTGTAAATTCTTTTTTCTTGCCTGTCACAGTGGTAACGTGAGCACTAAGCTGGGGACATTCAGACAGGCACCCTCCCTCATCCTACCTCCCCTTCCATCCCTAACTCAACAACCTATCAATCAAACCAAAGACAAGGAGCAGACAGGAGCTGGAAGGCTCTGTCTTGTTTATTCCTCAACATTCCCTCCTCCATCTCTTCAGCTGGCAGGAAGTATGAGGCAGGAGCGTTCAATGACAATTCAGGGCAGCAGAAGTTGCTAAGGGACATCTCTGGTCTCTCCTAGAACTCTGGGAAACAGCACAGTGAGCCCTGCCAGAGAGAGGTGTGGTGGAGCAAAAGTGGGATCCCATGAAGGGAAATCCACATTCTTGGCTGATTGAAATTCGCTCAGCCATAGACTGAGATACCTACCTTGATGAGAGAGGAGGTCCTGAGGTAGAGAATTAGAATATTCAAATCTCCCTCATTAGCTAGTTGTAGACATGTGACAATTCTGTCCTACACCACAAACTCCACTTGTCTTCTCTCTTGTTTCCAAGGGGTTAGAGGAGTGGGTATGGGTAAGGAGACTCCAGCTAAGACACTTTCCAAATTTTATGAGTTTTCCCTCTTCATGACAGCTTCCAGCTCAGAGTATGTAATTCCTAGATTATATCAAAACATCTGTTTTTTTGTTTTGGTTCTGTTGGTTGTCCCCACATGGAAGAAACATTCCAAACCAGTTAAGCCATAGGCAAGCCCATATCTCAGAGAGAAAAATCTTAAGGAAGTTTTCAAAGACTTAGCTTACGAGTTATAGTATTAATCATCAAACACCGACTCAAACACCTCTTATGCCCAACACCCTGGGATCCTTGTTTCTCAAAAGCTGCTCCACTCCGAGATTCCTAGCCTGTGTTCCCTTTTGCGTCTTTCCCTCCTTCCATTCCAGAAACGCTGTCTCTCTGCACAGTGTTTTCATCTCCTAGCAACTTCCAAATATTTATTTACATAATTATTTATTTCAATGGCCAAATGCTTTAGAATGGCACCCCACAGAACCAGACTATTCAAGAGGGTTGAGGGAACAGGGAAAAGAACTGAGAAAGCAGGTTCTTGCTTAGAGTAACATCAAACTGCACAGCAAATTTCCTCTTCTACGAGTACTTTTCAGCAATTTTATCTTTCCTCCAAAAACAGAAGCACAGTCTCTTTCCCTTTTCTCTCTCATTCCACTGCCCCATTCTCAGTCTTTTTGGGTGACAAGGCATATAACACAGCTATATTATTAAGAAGCAAACCTCCCTGGCACCAAGGTGTATTCTTAGCTGAATATACTGCACCTTTCAGCCCAATTATAATCTGAAGGGCAGCCACCCAACCAGTCCCTGAACCTGAAAGAAGAAAAAGGGTTCTATTGCTTCTCTGCTGGAGACTCTCAAGGACATTTAGACTTAAATCCAATATGAGGATAAGCATCATTAATCCTTTCACCCACAGACCACTACTGGGCTTAGTTAGAAGATTGCAACATGAGTCAAGAGTTCTAAACAGAAAGGAAACTGAAGGCCACCCTCAGAAGTGGCCAATTTTCAGCACAGGAAGAACAAAGATTATGAACATGGATATACGGCAAGAGTTTACTGGAGCCAGATGTAGGGAACAGTCTAATGGGCCTGGAACAGAAGCAAGAACTCCTGGTACTCCTAGGCCTCTTTAAAACAGTATTATCCATCTGCACCCCAGAGAAAATGGTAAATCACAGCCAGCACAGGATGCACCATGCCGGTAACCAGCTGGAACTTGACTCTGCTGAGGTGGACTGTAGCATCTGCCACCTAAACATAGGCAGACTCTCTGGCAGCTGCCACTGGTAAAAGGGAATAAACCATTGTGTTATTAGTGGAAGAAAATTCACAGCCCTGTTACCAGGGAAGCCCAGATGTTGCTAAGAGTTACAGATGTGCCAGAGGCAAGGACCAAAACACCTACAGCAAAGAGAGTGCAACCTAGCACTGAGAGGACACCACCACCCAAACATACACATCCTGCCTCTATTAACACTTACATATGGAAAGAGGTACTCCCTGCTGCAGCTGATGCAATTACACAGAAATCAATTTATACTGCATCTGCTGGGATCAGCTGAAAGCACAGGGTGAGCAGAACACAGAGCGGAAAATCAAGAGCCAATGAACAGCTCATTACCAGGTCAGCCGCTTTGCAGGAAATTGTAAGCTGCAGAAGTTTAAGGCAGCCTGAGCTGACCCTAGATTCACACCCACTCTGGTCTAACCCTGCAAACTCCATTTACTGAGACATGAACTAAGATCATCTTCCCAAAGGAGGAGAACCCCTTGTGGGGCTGCAGGCACCTGTCCTTCCAAGTCAAGCAGAAGGCAAGGTATCATTACACCATTTGGCAGCTATTAAACCACCAGGAGACCTTGACTCCCAATAGCTGAGGGAGATACCCAGCCAAGAACTATACTTTAGTGGCCAAAGAACCTCTTTCAAGGCCAAACTTTCATAGCCACTACACTAATCCATAAGACCTGATTAAGTACCTCAGTACCTCCTGCTCCACTGTTTACCTGCCCCAAACTGTGACCTTTTGCTCTTTGGCAGTCACCAATAGAACACTTGGCAGATATCATGTAATGAAACTTACTTAACCCTTTTCTCTTCCAGAGACCCAGCAGCACCATTTATCCCATTAAAAACAGCACTCAATTGAAAGCCTATTAAGTTTATCAACTTGTTAAGTTTATCAATGGCTCTAAGGATGAAATGTCAATCAAGCTGGGAACCATATAAAGGTTGATGCCAGTCTCTAGTAACAAGTATCTGAGGTGGGACAAGGACAAGGCTGGAGGTTCTTGACTTACGGAAAATTCATTCTACCAAGCAGCTACCCCCAACAACAGATACTCTTCTCCAAAATGTCCAGGCCTGCTGTTAATCTATCTGTAGGGAATCCCCTAATTTGGAACAAAACCACGTTATCATTACCAGCTGCTCTGACCTTGTAATTAGTCATTACCCACAAACTAATGAGCCTCCCACAGAGTGCACATAGCATTTGGCGGTTAGTCCAGGGCAGTTCTGACTGGCAGCGGGCAGCCAGCTCTGGCCGCCTCTTACCTTTTCAGACTTGACTTTCTTTAGCGGGCGACACTCATTCTCCCCTTCCTCTGGCTCCGGTTTAGCTCCCAAAGGGTTGAGCGCTGCCCCAGGCTCAAGAGCTATACTCCCAAGCGGCTCCACAGCTCCTGGGTCCACCCCTGTGCTTCCATCATACTGACCACCACGTCCTCCCAAGGGAACTGGCTGGAGGACCCCAGGATCCTTTTCTGAACAAGTCCCCACTCCTTCGCTTCTCTCCTTCTTGCTCTTAGACGAGCTGTTCTCCTTCTCCTTTTTGGAGCCGGCTACACTGCGGGGCGCCTTAGCCGCCTTCTCTGAGCCCTTGGGAGCGAGAGCAGCAGCCAGGCTTCCTGCACTGGCACCATCTCCTGAGCGTCCCTGCACCTCTTTCTTGCTAGCTGCCCCCTCACTTGGAGTGAACAGGGACGTCCCTGGAGGGGGTTTGCTAGTGTCTTTGCCACTCTTATTCCTTTTAGATTTTGATTTGCCTTCCTTCCCTTGAGGACCTGGCACTGGGGTCACAAACTTGATGTTGTCTGGTAGTGTAGCCACAGCATTGGGAGCTGGTATCCCCACCTCCTTTGAGCCTGACATTTCCAGTTTCTGCTGGTCCTTTTCCAGATCGGCGTCCAGGTCAATGATGAGATTCCCTACTCCAATGTCCCATTCATCCCCACTGTCGTATGTCTCAACCGGGTTTGCATCCACTCCTTTCCCTCCGGAGGCTCCACTGCTCAAGGACATCTTAGAGTCAACGTCCCACCTCAAGATTCAAGGCTCTTCCTTGCCCCCAGCTTTCCTATTTTCAGCTTCAGCTATGTTCTCAGACCTGCCACATTGGTCAGTATATGCCCAGTGGACAACATCATTGCTGGAAAAAGAAAATTTAAAGAGCTGTTAAAGGAAACAATACAGGCAAAGAGACTGAAATAAACTCCCACAAAAAACAGACCCTTCCTAGGTGGCTATCACATCACAATAGACAAGACAAATAGACAGGTTCAGTTGTATTTCTAACCAAGTCACACTGGACCAAGGGAAAAGCTAATTCCCATTCCATCTCCCCAGGGGAGAGTACAATATTTGCAATTGCCCGGAAATTCAGCAGTAAGTCTTAACTAGGAATCCTCTAGAGTTAGTTTCCCATTCCCAAGAGACGTATTTCTACTACCACTGCCAGGTGGCAATCCTCCCTCAATCAATACAGGCCCTGGCACATCCTCTAGCACAACTTTACTCATACCTCTTTTCTCCTTGCTTCTTCTTGAACTATCACAGGTTCAGAACATAGTCTAGCAAAGGCTAAATCCCTCTACTAACAGGGCCTGTCCCTACTAAAAATAATATAGATTCCTTGTCATTCTACTGCTGGGCGGGGGGGTGTCTAATTGTGGGTAAGTAAAAGAGAAAAGCAAACAGAACTGGGGAAAAATACAATATCAAGATAGGGACAAAACCTGCAATTAGAGGAGGCAATCCTCAGAGAGTACTTAACCAATCAGCTTCAGTTCAGTTAAGCCAGCCTCACTAAACTCCAGGTTTCAAATTATGTCTAAATAGCAGAATTCAATGTACTCTTTCTCACTGCCCACTAAAATACCCAGGAAGAGACAAACACACACACACACACACACACACACACACACAGAGAAAAAATGTTACCCTATCAATAACTGAACAGTACTAAAAAACCTCATGCTAGAATGTGGGAAAAGTCTCTACATTCTAATAGTATAAGACTGATGGCACTATATTGATAAATACCAGGGCCTCACCACATGGAACAGAGATAGCTAAAAAAGGGGGTGGCACGGGGTGGGTGGTAAAAAAGGCAATTTATACCTCTCCTTGGGGAGTGTACCATCTAGAAAACCTGGCAACCAACATACACCATCCAGATATTACTTTATGATGAAGCCAAAGATTTCTGTTCTTGCTCACTCCCCTGTTTACCATCTGTCTATATGCATATAGAGAATAACTCTCATAAGATGACAGAGCAGAAAGGGTAAAACAGAGGTGGCACAATGAATCCTACAAAGTAAATATCTAACAGGTAAATGCCATAGATATCTCTAAACAGAGATAAGACACATTGTACTTCTCCACCTGCTCTCTCAAGGCAGTGTCAAAGCACCAGGGTGCAGTTCAAGAGAAGATGTCACCTAGGAAAGCAGAGCTATACCAAGTGAATGCTTGATAGCAACTGGGATGTAAGAGAGAAAGGAGTGCACATTAATCTGCCATTTAGCCATAGATGCGAGAAGAAAATACATCCTTTACGCAAGTAGAGAGCTTAGTGCCAACAACAACCAACCATTTCTGACACTGAGTCCACACAGATCTTACTTCATAAAACGATGAGCAAAAACTGTGTGTGGGGGAAAACATGACATAAGAACTATGGGGCATCCCTGGTGGCGCAGTGGTTAAGAATCCACCTGCCAATGCAGGGGACATGGGTTCGAGCCCTGGTCCAGGAAGATCCCACATGCCGCGGAGCAACTAAGCCCATACGCCACAACTACTGAGCCTGTGCTCTAGAACCTGTGAGCCACAACTACTGAGCCAGCATGCCACAACTACTGAACACTGTGCACCTAGAGCCCGTGCTTGGCAACAAGAGAAGCCACCGCAATGAGAAGCCCGCGCACTGCAATGAGGAGTAGCCCCCGCTCACCACAACTAGAGAAAGCCCGCGCGCAGCAACAAAGACCCAATGCAGCCATAAATAAATAAATTTTAAAAAAAAAGAACTATGAAAAAATGCCACCCACAAGGTAAAGGCAACATAATCTCTGAAAAAATTAAAGAAATGATACCTCTGATAATGATCTAGAATTCTGAAGAAATTTTTAGTAAAATGTTTGGAATTCTCTATACTATACACTAATTCATTCAAAAAAAACATGTATTAATTGCCTACTAAGTACCAGGCACTAAACTAGGTGCTGGGAATACAGTAGCAAATGAGAGTGTATAAGGCAGTGGAACATGATACTGAAAATAATTCTATTATGAGGGGCAAAGGCATTTCTAGAAATGGGAATGCCAACTGAATCTGCACTACAAAGGATTATTAAAGCATAGTTCTTCCCAACATCATAATCTGTCACCTCTGCAATCTCTGCAATTGTGGTGAGGCTTAGAGCATAACCCACGTTCATCTAACACTTACCCACTTTCCTCTTGAGCTGCACTATCATCAGTATGTAATGTAACCATTAGAGCAATCCCATGTTTGTTTATTCAATAAAACTTTCAAAAGACCTTCCTCCAAAAAACAAATAAACAAAAACCCTTCCTCTAGAAAATAGGATGGTAATGGAAGAGAGACTCTGGAAAGGTATATAAAGGGAAGAATATAAAGTACATAAAAGTGTCTGTGCTCACTGAGAGCTTCTGACAGTTCTGCACTGGCTGACCTGTCATATGGAGCAGGATAAACAAAATATGACAGTAAAGAAGATATAGCATTAAGAAGATACTAGGCTGAAATGAAAAGATATGACCTTAGACAAAAGAACCTCATTTTTTTTAAAAAAAGGAAGATGGCAATGGAAATGAAAAATGCAATTAAAATTCATACAGAAATCAAAAAAGCACAGAACTAAAACTGTGGAAAATGAATCTGTAAATTACAAGAAAACTTGAGATACTGTTCCAGAAGGCAAAGGAAAAAGACAGCAAAAAGAAAACAATGAGGGAAATTGAAAGACAGAGGAAGCATTTAATAATACTCAAAGCAAAACTGAAGAGACTAGAACAAATGGGAGAAAAGCAACCCATCAAGGCATAATATATGAATAACACCCTGAGCTGAAAAAGATCTTGAAAAAGTTCACTACCTTTTCAGCAAAATCAATTTTAAAAAAAGCCAAACTTGCAGACATCCTAACAAAATTTTTGAAATACAAAGGACAAAACTTAGGCCAACCTCAGACTGCTCTGCAATATTAAATGTTAAAAGAGAATGAAAAATCTACAAAGAATTTTGAAGAGAAAAGGTTATTTTTCAAGAGTCTTTCACTGAGTCAAGTTGTTTGTCACATGTAAAAACAACAGATTTTCAGTTATGTAAGAACATATATATATCCACCTTGTTAAAAATTATCTGAAGCATTAAAATCAGTTCAGTGTAGCATAAAGTTGAATAATTCTTGTAAACAGAAATACCAAATGATTTTTGTAATCTTAAGGGTAAACTCAATGCAGATATTCCTGGAAAAGATATGAGGCAAAATCAATGCTTGTAATAATGCTGAACCTAGAACGTTTAGCCTTAACATCAGTAAGGAAAGACACTTCCTCAAATTCCTTTTGTCCCAATTCCATATGTCGTGGCAAATTGTTTTGTTTTTTCTAGTAAGCAAGAAATATTGCCGTTAACATGTTTTTTAAATTGTGCTTCTTCTTAAAAGGGAGCTGGAGATGAAAAGAACATCTGATGGTCTGTGCTCATTTTCAAGTTCCACATCTTAAGTGAGATATTCATTAAGTGGAGGGATATCCTAGAGTATAGTAAAACACCAAAAAGCCATTGCATAACAAGAAAGGTCTTAGAAACTGGTATTCTTTAATCTGGAAAGGAGTTAGCTGAAGGGAGATAGGCTGGTTAGCTTCAAATATATGATGGTTGCAATGTGGAAGAGAGAAACTTATTCTGTGATGCTGAGGGTATAAAATGGACCAGTGAGTAGAAGTTACAGAAAGACAGATGTTTAACTCAGGAAAAAATGTAATACCCTGGAATTCCCAACGATGACCCACAATGCTTAATGAAGCCATATCTTTATCACTGAAAGTAGTGACCAGAAAAACCATAATCACCTGTCAAGCAAATTACAGAATTCTTCTATGTGTGATAGGGAGTAATCTGGAAATGCCCAGGGCCTTTTTCAAATCTGAAATTCTATTAATGTACCTATCAAAAAGTGCGTTCCCTGGGCTTCCCTGGTGGTGCAGTGGTTAAGAATCCGCCTGCCAACGTTCAAGCCCTGGTCCGGGAAGATCCCATATGCCGTGGAGCAACTAAGCCCATGCGCCACAACTACTGAGCCTGCGCTCTACAGCCTGTGAGCCGCAACTACTGAGGCTGCGCACCTAGAGCCCATGGTCCACAACAGGAGAAGCCACCTCAATGAGAAGCCTGCACACCACAACGAAGAGTAGCCCCTGCTCGCCACAACTGGAGAAGGCCCACGTGCAGCAACGAAGACCCAATGCAGCCAAAAACAAAAATAAATAAATTTTTTTTTTTTTAAGAAGTGCTTTCCCTACTAGAAAACTACCCAGAATTTCTGAATGACCAGGATGCAAACAAAGAAAACATATCCTGAGGACTGATATTTAGTGGTCCTGATGTTCTATAGAGAGCCACTGTCCTCTAATTTCTGAGTGAGCTAAGTAAGTACCACTTTTCAACCAGGCGACTTCTCAGAAATTCAGTTTACCAAACCCAGCAGGTTTCATAGTAACTTTGTTGGTACCTTTCCAAAGATATAGTAAAAAATTGCCAAGGATTCTTTAATCAGCCTGGCTACAGCAGCCAAACCACTTTCCATCTGCTCCCTACCACATCCCTGGCTTTATACAGCTAATAATCAAACTCTCTGACACGTCACGGCAGAGATGTTTAACCACAGGAGGTAGGGTAACTAACATGGTAGCTGGAAATGAAAAGCACTGACCTCTTGCTTCCATGGCAGAGAAAGTGCAGAATCAGGAGAACCAATACCTTACAGAGACCACAAAGTACTTTCAACTTGCAGGAGCTTCTGGATATATTTTCTTCTCTCTTCTCCTTCTGTCTAATTGAACTACACTTTGCTATTTAGGACCACGATTCACCAAACTCTGGAATTACTTGCCAGTGCCATTTGTGCTTTGTTCTGCACCTGATCACCAAGAACTCTTCTCTGCGTGGATATAGCTAAGGGACCACGATAGGCCATGACAATCACTCCTCATACCCTGTATCTATAACAATGAAAGTTCAAATTCCAGTTTCCTCTCTGGAACCCAACTCCATCTCTCAGACTCCCAGCCCACAGACTGGTTTGTAATCACACATTTCAGGTCATTAATTGCTTTTTATTAGGGCATATGCCATATATTACACCACTTCCCTACCTCAGTAATGAGCAAGGCCTCTCTTCCAGGCTAAGAATGAGAAAAAGAGTCTTCATGCAAGGTCTCTGCCCCTGCCCAGAGGACATAAGCAACAACTGACCCTACTTATGTCCAAACACAATATGAAGAAGAATACTTCTCCTTCTGCCCAGATAGAGCTCTGTATCCATCCTAGAGGGCATCAAAGAGAAGGGATCTCTTTAACTGCCAATTACTTATAGCTAATCTGGTCTAAGTAGCAAACTGTCCAACGCTCTCCCAGTGTAAATTTATCTGTCCTCCCCTCTTGTTACAGTTTTTGGATCAATCTTCTTACAGGCTTTGGTCTGAGCAAGTGAAAGTTGTGTTTGAGTGAGTATACTCTGCTTGCGACCACACAGGTCACACACATTTGGGTGTGCGGGTGATCCGTCTGGCTAGCTAGTTCTCACCGAAAGCTATATGGACAAAGAAAAATATGCTACACTCAATTCTAGGGAAGCAGCATGGTGTAGAACACAGATAACTGAGCTGAGAATCAAGAGATGTGATTTCTGGACTCAGAGATCCAATGACCCTAGCCAGGATGTTAGCCAAGTTGCTTCATTAAATATTAATTTTCTTATTATAAAATGGAGGGAGAGTCCATCATGGTTCTAAGCATATTATGAGGATCCAAATCTGAAAAATATGACAACTCAAAAGTATAAAATGACCCAAATATTCTCATAATGTTCTAGGGTCTCAACTTAAAGAGGCCTGCTTCATGGTTATACACTGTATAGAGATCTAAAGTATTTTTAAAATAAAGGAAAAATAAATATTAAAAAAATTTTTACAAATTAAATTACAGGTAGTACTGATATCCATTTGAGTTCTACGAAAGAAAATGGCAATCCTTTTTTCTTTCAATTACTCAGTGGTTTTCACTTACTCTGGTTTTCCATTTAGGCTACTCCTACCTTCAGATGTGGCTCATAAAATCCTACACTATAGTGACTGACAAAAAGACTCCATCTTGCTTCAAAAATCCCTCAGGGCCAAGGTACCAATCTCAAAGCTCATGGTTTTAACATCTGGACTATCTCTTTTACCAACTGTTCCAGTCCAGTAGGTTGTTGACCCCCCTGACAGGCCTTCAAAACTAAATTGTGTGAGGTTCACAGGGTTTGATGCCCCCAGGAAATTGTCAATAAAGCAGTGGGATAAAACAAAGTTGAGAGAAAACCAAACTATACCATCTTCCCTGGATTCCAGATGCTACCCTGAAATCACATACTCAGCCAACCTCAGGTGAGGCTAGTACAACATGTGAACCATCCGTGGTGACTCTGAGCTTACCCAGCTGGAAGAACAGGCATCTCTCTCTCCAGCTGCCACATTAGAGCTCACTAATCAACTGAATTTCCAACTGGGGCTCTAACAAGAAACAATCAACTTTCCTTTGGGTCTCTTCCTTAATTTATTACATTAATTACTGTAACAAAGGAACTGTGTCATCTCCTCAAGTACCATAGCTCTCAGCTTATATCTCCAATGGGGATCAGATAAAGACAGACTAAGAGTGCCAATCTGAGAAGATGGATCCAATTCAACAGGGCTCATCTGACCATGTGTCACCTAAGGACAGAAGAGCAAAAGTGTAGCATCTCCCAGTCCCTCAGTGTTTATAACCTGCATCTCATGAATAGTTTTATGGTCCTCACAGGCTGCTATTCTCAGAGTAAGATTATGAGGCTTGACCTGTTTCATTTCACATAAGCAACTGACACTTCCACTAGACACAGCTATTCAACAGGGCTCAGGTTTAGAGCCTTGGTGTTTGTCAATACTGCTCTGTGCCAGCATACATCTCACAATAGGCTAAACAGCATACTACACATGTAAATAATTCAGTCCCAACCCTATAGGGATTCATTGGCGGAACTGGTTCACAGAGAAAACCCTTACCAAGGCCTATGTATAATATAAGTAAGCCAAGAAGCAGAAGGCAAAGATCATCTAAAGTAAACAATAAAGCTCTACCATCCCCCCTCCCCTAACAACTGAAGGGCTATGTAGCCCTTTATAATTTAGTTCTTTTCCCCAGAGGTAAACATTCTGTACTAAAGAGAAAGAGGTGATGTCAAATTCTCAAGAAAAAAGTGAATAGTGGAGTTAGCTTAGGAATCAGGAGATCTAAGAAATTGGGTCTCCACACAGAACTGTTGTGGCAGAGCTTTTCTCACCTCTAAAACAGGGAATAATATGGGTCGAGTTCATAGGAATGGGGGAAAGGAAAAAACCTAAGCAGGGACTTCCCTGGGGGCACAGTGGATAAGACTCTGCGCTCCCAGTGCCAGGGGCCCAGGTTCGATCCCTTGTCAGGGAACTAGATCCCACATGCATGCCACAACTAAGGAGCCCATGTGCCACAACTAAGGAGCCCTGGAGCCGCAACTAAGGAGCCTGCCTGCCGAAACTAAGGAGCCCACGTGGCGCAACTAAGACCCGGTGCAACCAAATAAAATAAATACATAAATAAATATTTAAAAACAAAACAAAACAAAAAAAACCTAAGCACTTTTCAGGAAACATGAGGAATTACCTTCATTTTTATATTCTAGACCTCACCTCCCTTCCTAAGTCTCTTACTTAACTACTATCCTATAGCAACTCTAAAGAGCACACAAAGAAAACTTCTCTATCAAAAGATAGTATCTAGGGACTTCCCTGGCAGTCCAGTGGTTAAGGCTCCATGCTTCCACTGCTGAGGGCACAGGTTTGATCCCTGGTCGGGGAACTAAGATCCCACATGCTGCGTGGGGCGGCCAAAAGAAAAAAAGATAGTATCTACACTGTTAGACTAACCATAAAAAATGGTGGAATTCACACACACATCCCTTAGGATATCTAAGCCAGATTGACTTCTCCAGCCTCATCTCATGGCCTCACTCTGTCCTTCGCAACCCATTCCCACCTTACTGCCTTTTGGCATTTACCTCAGACATTCCCTGCTCACATCCTACCTCCCAGTGCACGTGATGATTTGATTAACATTTGTTTCCTCCACTGGACTGCACGCATCCTGGGGGCAAGGGGCTGCATCTCTTTTGCTCACCATTGTATGCTAATAACAGTGTTTAGGTCACAGTGCTCCCTCAATAAATATTCTGGTCAATAAATGAGTGAATGAACACTGCTTTCCTCAATGGGCAGAATCGTAACACTGCCAAGGCTGCCATTTCTCATCTCCATTCTTACTTGAGCTTGATCTGTCACTAGTTATAAGCTGTCTCAATTACCTAACAGTCTTCAAACTTACTAGAACAGAGTGTGGATTCCTCTTTCTTCTAAGATACAGATAAAGGATACAGATTTATCAAAAGTTTAGGGGAAAACTAAGAAAACAATCCAGTCCCCACATTTCTTAAAAAACGCCTAACTGCTCTGGAGTATTCTCAGCCTTCAGTCTCATCCATGCATACCTGCTACCCAAAACAGGGCTAGCCCACAAATCAGGAGTTCTGGACATAACCAATCCCTTGGAAGCCTCGTACTTAAATGTATGATACATTCTATCAGACTTAAAACGTTCAGTTAGCACATTTTAAACATCTATGAATCAAAGGAAGTCAGAAAAGTGGTCACGTCTGGGAGGTTGTTACTGAGTGGGAAGAAGCATGAGGGAACCTTGTGGGGTGCTGGAAGTGTTCTATTATCTTGAGCTGGATGGTAGTTATATGGCTATGTACACATGTAAAAACTGTGTTGTACACTTAAGATTGGTGTACTTAATGCACTTTATCATATGCACATTATACTTTAAAAAAAAAAGGTAAAATAGTAAACACCTATGAATAAAAGGACTGTATTACTGGATCATGGTCCTGGTCCTAAAATAGCATTTTATGTGATCACGGTAAAAGGGAATCATGCCATCAATCCCCACAGGATGTTTAGGGGAATGGAAAGAAGGGAGGGAAGGAAGGAAGGAAGGAAGGAAGGAAGGGAGGGAGGGAGGAAGGAAGGAAACTACATTTAAGGATTACCATGTGTTTGACTATATTGTGAGGAAATTTATAGATCTGTTGGAGAGTCTGAAAGAATGAATAACAACAAACCAAAAACAGTGAGGTACTTAATGATATTAAATCCTGGAAAAAAATATAAGTTGTATAAGAAAACATAACAGGGGACTTCCCTGGTGGTCCAATGGTAAAGAATCCGCCTTCCAGTGCAGGGGACGTGGGTTTGATCCCTGGTCGGGGAACTAAGATCCCACATGCCGTGGGGCAACTAAGCCCGTGCGCCACAACTACTGAGCTCGCACGCCTCAAATAGAGAGCCTGCATGCCGCAAATTACAGAGCCCACGCGCCCTGGAGCCTGCGCGCCACACTAGAGAAGAGAAAAAAACCGTAAGCCACAACCAGAGAAGAGAAAACCCGCACGCCACAACTAGAGAGAAGCCCGCACGCCACAACTAGAGAAGAGAAATCCCGCACACCGCAACTAGAGAGAAGCCCGCGCACCGCAACAAAAGATCCTGCATGCTGCAATGAAAGATCCCACGTGCCGCAACTAAGACCCGACGCAACCAAACTAAAATTTAAAAAACCAAACATAATAGTAGTATACTAAATGGTTCAATAATAAATATTTACTTAACACAATAAATAATGGATACTGATGAAACCAAACATTTGACTTGATAAGAAGGGGAGGGCAACAGGAGTGTATATTATTTATTACTTAGAAATATGGAAGTAAATACAAGAAAAAGACTGAAAATTTTAAAGCGGGTGCCTGGTGGGAGTGAGACTTGGTGTGATGGGAAGGGGTAAACAGTGGATTACTGATTTTCATTAAAAGCCATACCACTATTTGACTTTTAATATAAAGTTCATGGGAAGACAAAAACAAAAAAGTACATGTATTAATCTGATAAATAAAACATTTTAAAATAATTTTATATGGTTATTATAGTTCCATATAATTAATTAAAAAGAAATAGATGCAAAGTTCTAAGAGAGCATAAAGCAATTCCTATTCAGACAGAGGTTGTATATTTAATTTTATTTTTCATTTGTAACATTCAAATATTTTAGTTTCATTGTAATAGTTGTTTCCTGTCCATCAATGGACACTGATTTTTAAAGGGGTCATTACTCCATTACAATAAATACAGTAAACTGGAATGCTGAAAAAATAAATTAAAAAATAAAATAATTTTATAAAAAGTTAAGGATACACTCCCCCAAATATTCCTGGATCCCCTTGACAGGTTACTATAAAATATATTAATCCAAAAATTTATCAAAAATCTTATGAGAGATAGGAAGAGGGGTAGCAGAAGTGAGGCAGGTGTGGCTATAAAAGGGCAATGTGAGGTACCTTGGTGGTGATGGAACTGTTCTGTACCTTGACTGGTGGTAATAAAATTGCATAGGACTAAATACACACACTCATAAATGGGTACAAGTAAAACTGGGGAAATGTGAACAAGCTGGGTGGATTGTATCAATGTCAATATCTGGTTGTGACATTGTACTATACTTGCATGACATTACCACTGGGGGAAACTGGGTAAAGGGTACAAGGGATTCCTTTGTATTATGCTTACAACTGCATGAGACTCCTACAGTTATCTTAAAATAAGAAGTTTTAATTTTAAAAAAACACAAGAAAACCTTCTAGACCCTTTTTTAAATGTCTACTACCTCTGGTGTTAACAAATTTTATTTATTTACTATTGATAAGAGCAACCCAATAATTAAGCTAAATTCATCTCTAATTTGAAAAGGTGCTCTCTATCCAATACAGAATCCTAAGAACTGGTGAACAAGTCTATATGTTCTTCTCATCGCCTGATAGGGTTTGACAATACTCCCTCTGTCTTTAAAAGCTGAAGATTTTTTTTTTTTTCATTTTACATGTCTTCATTAAAGCCTTCATCTCATTTGGTCACCAGCTCTGGTATGTATTTCTTAGGGATGAAAAGAACGCAGAGTATCACAAACAAAGACAAACCTTGGTTTTGTATAGAGGGAAGTTTATTTTTATCTTTCTTTAGTCCTCTTCCTAATGACGCCTAGCATTTCCCTGGCAGCACACTGAGCTAATTTTTTGAGGAATAGCTTACCAAGATTTCTAGTCTCCTTTGGGGGCTATAATTGTTAGCTAGAAGTTACTCATGCTAACAAAGTGGTTTGGACTTTCTGCCTCTTTTATTTATTTATTGGCTGCATTGGGTCTTCGTTGCTGTGCGCAGGCTTTCTCCAGTTGCGGCGAGCGGGGGTCACTCTTCATTGCGGTGCGTGGGCTTCTCATCGCGGTGGCTTCTCTTGTTGCGGAGCACCGGCTCTAGGTGCACGGACTCAGTAGTTGTGGCTCGTGGGCTCTAGAGTGCAGGCTCAGTAGTTGTGGTGCACGGGCTTAGTTGCTCTGCGGCATGTGGCATCTTCCCAGACCAGGGATCGAACCCGTGTCCCCTGCATTGGCAGGTGGATTCTTAACCCCTGCACCACCAGGGAAGTCCCCTGGACTTTCTGCCTCTTTTAAATGTAATACTATGCACACTGAAGCTCATCTTCTAGTTTTCATTCCCCACACACAGCCAAGATATTTCGGAAGTATAATCTTGAACAATTTGCGAACCTAAGTACTTGAAAGAGCTTAATGTCATGAGAAAACCTGAATATGTCACTTTTGTAAAACATTTATTAAAATGTCAAATAAAATGAGTGTCACTGCTTAAACCCTTCCACCTAGAAGAACTTATCAAGATGGTTTCTGGAGGTAAAGTCATGAGAAACCAGCACAGTACAATGGAAAAACAAAACAAAACAAAGGAGGAGGTAGCAAAAGCTCAAGTCTACTCTTTACTCCCCCCTAGATGTGTAAGAATCTTGGGCAAGTCACTGCACTTATTTGAGCCTCAGTTATTTCACCTATAAAAAGCTGAGATAATTAGCACACCATACACAGTTTAATACTCTCAGTAGGAACTGGAACAGCACCCTGACAAGAAACTCATTAATATTCTTACAACAAAATGAATAAATATTTACTTGAAATAGAACAACAACCAAAAAAGGTTATAAATAGCCTCATTAGCTGAAGTCAGGTTTGTGCCTACCTTACAAAAAAACTTTCAGGTTTTAGAACTGCAGAGAAGGGACTGTGGACCTACACAGAAGTGTTTACTGTCAGAAAGTCAGTTTGCTAATGCACAACAAAACATTTTCTCCCATTCCAAGACTAAAGTTTTTAAATAGCCTTTGGCCTGACTTTAACAAAAAGTCTTTTAAAACTAAACAATGTCAGGACTTCCCTGCTGGTCCAGTGGTTTAGACTCTGCACTCCCAATGCAGGGGGCCTGGGTTCGATCCCTGGTCAGGAAACTAGACCTCGCAGGCTGCAACTAAAAGATCCCGTGTGCCGCAACTAAATATCCCGCATGCTGCAACGAAGATCCCGCACATGGCAACGACGATCCCGCCTGCCACAACTAAGACCCGGCACAGCCAAATAAATAAATATATTAAAAAAAAAAACTAAACAATGTTCACTGGTAACAACTCTGTCCACACACAACTGTCAATGATTTGTCATATGTGACTTCTCCTTATGTAAACTAACCCATCGCCCTGGCCCCAGTAAATGATACGAATGATACCAAGTCATCTCAATCTTTAATTTACATTTTTCAATTTTCTAATATAGATTTTATTCCCTCCACCTCCAAACCCTTCTATGGACAGAACCACATATCTACACCAGTCCCTTAGTGTAATGACCATGCCACTTAAAACATGAAGTGATATACTTTCACTAAGAGTTACAGTTTATCCTTGAATTCTTTCTCAGTTCTTGGGTAGATAGATTTAATCTCATCAAATTTACTGATATGATCAAGAAAAAAAGCCTAGGCAGCTAGGAAAAAAATGTATTGGAAAGACTAAATAAATATTACCATTTCTGGGATAACTCCAGGGACTTCTGTACATTTTTCCGTGCTTTCTACGCATTAAAAAAGATTAATTCGTGTCCTAATTTTTTTTTAAAGTTAAGCATTTATCATCATTTGACCAGAAGCTTTAAACTGCTTGGGAAGCGGGAAAAACAGAAGTGGAAATTCTCCAACATCTTCGTCCCTGAATGGATCTTTCACATCATGATCAAGCAGTCTTACAACTTTCTAGTTGCCTTTCCATTTTTAACATGTCTTCTTAAAAAAGCAAAAACAAACATAAACTCTTACCATCAGTTGAGCAAAGAGCTTAACTAATTCATCATTTTTTCTTTCACCTAATTTCTAGGCAGCACGTGTGACTAACCACCATCACTTTGTGGGCTTCTTTGGTCTTGATTGAAAATGTTTAAAAATTTTTTTTTAAAGATGCTTTTCTCCTCTCCACAACCTCTGAGACTATGCCAAGTGACCATCTGTTTTGCACAGTCCTTTTGATCCCTTGCTTTCTAATAAAATGGCTTTTAAGTCTTTAAACTTCCGGTGGGTTGTTTTTTAAAATCTTTCCACTTTTCCTACTGTACATACTTGATCGCAGCTCAATTTCTTAAAAATGAATCCCCATATGATAGATTTTATTCTTGCTCTCCCTGAAGAATGTTGAGCTTAATCAAGATTATGATCACTATTAAATAGTGTTGACCTACAGAAACGTTTATCAATTCTTGTTTGTTCCTCAAAGCAAAATCCAGGTTATTTCTTTGCTTTATGGGATCTAAAACTGCCAACTGTGTGAAGTAGTTTATCTTACTCAAAACCACATCTTCACATTTGCTGTCAATAAAGTATTTAACCAATCTATGTATAAGTAAATAAACCCCACATTATTATTATCTGGCCTAATTCTGCAGCTTCTCCAATCTCCATTAACAGTTTCAACTCAGCCACATTATTTTGATTAGGACTGTGACATTCTTATTTAAGTAAGGATTTCGATCCTTATAAAAATTTAATCCCTTGCAACCTGTATCATTCCTATGAAGTGCAGAGCCTAGCAGCACCACATTTCAATGATTAGTTTCCTTCCATCAAGTATCTGAGATGTGATACTTGTATCATTATTTTGATACATTATTTTGTATCATACTTGTGATACATTGTATCATTATTTGGCCTACCAAGAAAGGAGAAGGGGAAAAAATTATATGAGTAATGACAGAAATGGTACTCATCATGTTTATGTAACACTTTAAAACAAATCTAATGCTTCAGATCACAAATTCAGGTAAAATATATTATAGACTTGTCGTTGGAAGAAAATGTCACTGTTATATTACCTACCCCAATGTAATCTTGTTCAAACTGAATTTCTTTCTTATAGGAAGGCTCCATAAGAAAAAGAACACTACCAGACACTGTCCTGCATTTCCCTCTTTGTCGGAGAGTGTTATGGAATTCATCTGAAATCCACACTGCCAGGATTTCAAGCTCTGTTAGGACTGGAAGGGCCTACTAATACAAACCACAGACTACTACTAAAAAAAGCAATTATCACTAGCAAACTAAGCAACGTTAAAGCATTTTTACTAATAAAGCAAACAACTTGGTCAGTTAAACTGAAACCCTTTTAACCACCAGAGAAAAAAACAACACACACTTGAATTAACAGCCACTGGTTTTAAAGTTCACAATATTGGTAATATGTTATTGTACCACTTGAGTGTATGTGGTGAGAACGTATGACTTCAAGTCTGATATGCAGCAAATCCTGACAAAGAAAAGCAGTGTGAAATCTGCCTAGAGGCTCACCTAACATTAGAACCACATCTGCCTAAAAGTTAACAGATTTTTCTTAGCATCGACCCCAAGTTCATTGAGAACCTTTATTCTAAAATTTTATATCAAAAATAGCACATTTTTTCAGAATGGCCAATAGGTCTCCTTGTGCACTGCAACTGCAAAAGCTGATGATATAAATAACTAAAAATAGAGTGTACAGGTATCCTGCACCTCTCAGCTACCTCAAATAGCATACAATATAACAAACGTGCTGAGAGCTTGATGTCCACAAGCTGCATTCTACATAACCCAAGGACAGAAATAAGACATCTCCTATACATTAGGTAGGAATTTTAGCTTCCAGCCAATTACCAAAATGGCAGTCTAGCCTAAGGGATTTCTGTTTCCTATCAGCTTAATGTAAAGAAAAAGGGAAGAGGCAACAGGAAAAATAATGAAGTAGTAGAAGGGTTAGTAAAGGGCAAGCAAGGAAACTATAAGAAAATTTACAAAACACAAGTCAAACAAGAGAGCATCTAGACATCATAAGACATCTTCATCCTCAGGCTAATGAATTAGGTACTGAGACTTCCAGAACATAGTTACCTATGCATTGAGAGGAAGTCGAAATACCACAAACCTTAAAATTTAATTTTTAGGCTGGGAGCAAAGTCCCTGAAAACTTATTTTTAAAGAGCTACCCCAAACAAAGTTGCTGAGGTCTCACTAGAAAGAGGGAAGGTCATGATAATGGGCTTTTCCCTCTGAGGAAGGAGAAAACTCAGAGGCCTAACTCACCCATTACTCTAGGCACCCAAGGGCCAATCAACAGAAGAGTAAATCCCACTCCTCAGGGAACTGGCTACAAGGCCTCCAGTTCTACCCTTGGTGTCTTCCAGACATGACTGCAGTTTTCACCATGATTAACTTCCAGGAATGCCAGTCAGGGAAGCAGCCAAGAAAAAGGAACATTTTTCCACCTCACTGTCAGCTAGACCCTTTGGAACAACTGCAGACAGTGCCTCTCTCTCTCTTCTGGGCAGAAGAGTATTCAGCGCCCTCAGGGAAGTGCCTAACAAACCAGTAACACACTAGCACCACAATTCTCAAAGATGTCTACTCTGACCATCTTATTTAAAGCTGCAACCTTCCTACCTCCCCCACCTATCCTTCCTCCATACTCCTAATCTCCCTTACTCTGTTCTATTTTTTCCCACATTACTTATCACCCTCTTTATACTATATAATTATTTATTATGCTTATTTATATTTCCTTTTGTTAAAAGACAAGATCCATGGGGTTGGGATTTTTTTGTCTATTTTGTTCACTGATAGATCCTAAGCAGCTAGGACAGGACCTCACATATAGCAGGAATCCAATAAATATTTATGGAACGAAAGAAGTAAATAAGAAAAACTAAAAAGACCTCTTGGAGGTCAACAATACCCAGAGGGGCCAACCATGCCTATATCCCTCTAACAGAATCAGTCTGGTTCCCGTGACCGACCTACACGGCTTCTGTCTGCCATGTACTACTGCCTCTCCCCCGCCCCTCAAGTCTCCCATCAGCTAGGATATATGGGACCGCAGTACTGCTGCAGGCACTAAAGGGCACAAACGCTTGTCCTGGAGTCTGAAGGGTTTCTAAAGGCTTTCACAGTCTGTGCCTTGTTCCTAGGTTATTCAGTTTGGGATAAAATGTGTTAAATGGAAGTTACCTTAACATAAAAGAAGGTCTTAAAAAAAAAAATCACAAGAAGTTTCTGTTTTCAAAAATCAAATTCCAATTCAATTCAGCAAGCATTACACATAAAGTTATATTCAAAGCACTGGGGTGGAAGCCATGGGAAACAGGAGACTCAGGTCTCTTAGGAGTTTAGAATGAGGCAGGGAAAAAAATATATTCACATATGATTAAAGACAAGGTGAGATACAGTGCTATAACAGAGATCCTAGCAAAGAGCTAAAGAGATACAGAGGAATACAAAATCGATTCTGGAGATATAGGTGGGTGGGAAGAAGAAAGTTAAGAAAGTCTGCAGGAGGGAGATGAAATTTTTTGGTAGGTTGAAGGAAGGGTCAGATTTAAAGCTGAATGCCTTGGAGCAGGGAAGGGCATTCCAACAAAAAAGAAAAGAAAAAAACTAAGGTGTTCAGACTGAAAAATGCAGGGTAAGCGGAAGGAATGGCTGGAAAAACAGTGAGAAAGAAATAAGACTGAAGGCCAGGGTTGGTCAGGTTATGGAAGATCTTGAGTACTGGCCTATATAGGCAGTAAGGAGTCATTAAAAGTTTTCAGCAAGAAGTGAAATAATCAGAACTGTGTTTTTAAAAGTCTACACTGGGATTCCTTGTTACATATTCTTCTAGAAACAAATTCTTTCCTTTCAGAGCACTTTAGCTCATAATCATACATTCATTAAATGATTGCTAGTTTCCTCAACTAGATGTGTAAGTCCTGAAAGGACAGAGATGATGTCTGGCCTGGCACATAAGTGCTCAATAAATACAGGCATACCTTGGGGATATTACAGGTTCGGTTCCAGACCACCACAATAAAGCAAATATCACAGTAAAGCAAGTCACACAAATTTTTTGGTTTCCCAGTGCATGTAAAAGTTATGTTTATTATATACTGTAGTCTATTAAGTGTGCAATAGCATTATGTCTTAAAAAATAATGTACATACCTTAATTTTAAAATGCTAACCATCATCTGAGCCTTCAGCAAGTCACAGTAGTAACATCAAAGATCACTGATCACAGATCACCTTAACAAATATAATAATAATGAAAAAGTTTAAAATACTGTAAGAATTAGAGAAATATTGTGACACAGAGACACGAAGTGAACAAATATTGCTGGAAAAATGGTGCCAATAGACTTGCTCGACACAGGCTTGCCACAAACCTTTAATTTGTAAAATACGCAGTATCCGCGAAGCACAGTAAGACAAGGGATGCCTGTATTAACTAACTAAATAAATAAAAACTCTAATAATATTGCAGTAGTATGTAGTATGTAATACAGAAAGAAGCATTAACCATGAGGTTACTACAATAATATACAGATGAAAGGCCTGAACTAGGTCAGGTGAAAAGGTAAAGCTAAATGATAAAGTATCTAGAATGATTCAAACTTGGTGAATGATTAGATGAGGTGGTAAGGAAGAAAAAGGAACCAAATATGAACCCAAAGTTTTGTGCCATGGCAACTGGAAGAACTGTAATGCTTAGGGGAGAAAAGGGGAAGCAAGTTTCAGAAATGATGGACTGGAGGTACATTCAAAAGCAAATACCAAGTAGAAAAAAAATTTCCCCCTTCCCACTCTACCTTTCAGATTCACAGACCCCATGAGCCTCACAATTCCAATTTCTCTATAGTTCCATTTCTGATACCGTTCTTGCTGAGTTTCACACCAAACCTCAGAATTTGCAACTGAAGTTTACAAGGGACATTCTTGAACATTCACTTCTGCTCACATGAATAAAAGTTCATCTTAACCAAACCCAAAGTGCTTACCTAGGAATGTTACTAGGAACACTCTGATAACATACCAAAAGGCCTCTGGCTTTACTCTGTACATAGAATAGAGCAGACACTGCTGCCTTACTCTATAAATACTGAACTGCAGCCTAAGAAACTACAGGTACCAACATGCAATGTTGTATCAGCATGCAATGCAGTACCAGCAGGCAATGTGCCCTAACTGCCAGACCTGGATTTCAATCATGGTGTGGTTTGATTTCCAAGGCTTGCATGGCACCTACTCTGGTCACTTTTCAATTCAAAACCCTTCACTTGACACTTAAAAAAAAAAAAATCTATCTACAAAAGCCACTTATATTTCTAATACAAATCTTTAAAAAATCTCATTCAAGTGGAACACTTCTCAAAATAACCTTTAGATTACCTGAAAATTAGTAATGCGCTACAGATGGCTGGGAATAAAGCAAAACACTCCCAGGACTTCTTATGAGTCCAAAATAAACAATAGTTCCTCCCACTGAATTTTTCTATTACAGACGGATGGATCTTTTAAGTACAAATTTAAGAACAGTGAATGCTTCTTCCAATGTTCAAAGGTAGATTAAACATGTGATTTTGCCATGTTAAACACATTCCCCAAAAAGAAAGAAAGACTAAAAGACCATCATCTTCTTAACATTCAATAAATAGCCGCTATTGGAAGTTCCAAATCCAAAAACTAACTGGGAAATGCTGATAAAAATCCTAACTTGGGGAATTAACAACTAGGTTATACAATTTTATTCCTGTAAACCGCTTGAAAGCGAAGATTTTCTAACATCACAGTTAACCCTTGAACAACATGGGTTTGAACTGTAATTTAGGTCCACTTATATCTGGATTTTTTTCAATAAATATGTACTACAGTATACATAACCTGCAGTTGGTTGGAACCTTGGATACTGGAAGGCCAACTGTAAAGTTATATGAGGATTTTTTACTTCCCTGGGGGAGGGGGGGAGGTGCCCCAATCCCTGTGTTGTTCAAGAGTCAACTGTACTACCACTTTCAAAGTTCCTAAAGTCACCCATCAGCTTTAATTTGCTCAGTCCCTTTTAGGGGGTATTTCAGAGATCCCCCTTGTTGGTCAAACTGCCAGATTTTGCATTTTGAGCATTAAAAATAACACTTTTATTTTGTAAACAAAACAGTAGGCAACTCTTATTCAATCCCAAGAAGTTAATTCAAAGTAGGTTTTCCGCTAACTGGACAAAAATGGAAAAATGCCCAACCCACCTCCAAAATCAGTCCCTTGGCTCAAGATTTCAGATATAAGAGATTTAAAGATCTTAGATTCCTGACTGAATACACAAAATTACTTCTTAATGATATCAGGCAAATCCTTTCAGGTTTGATTTCTTTCTCCCAAGCTGAGGTTCTTTTTCTACAGCTTTCTGATCCCCACTCCTATGGCTTGAGAGGGCTAGAAAAAGGTATATTTGACAAACCGGTGAACCTGCAGAATGAAGGTACAAGACTCTCCAAAAGAAGATAACTTCATAAAAAAAAAAAAAGCACAGCATAAACTTTATAAACATATCAAAGAGGAGTGAGAGTCAAGCCCCCAGGAACTAAGGCTGCACTTATTTGCCCTTCTGAATACCAATACAATAATAAAAAACTGCTCCCTTACGTCAACCATCAACCATTTTTGTCCCATTCTTTCATCATAATCTTGATAGCATAAAATTCAACACTATATGGAACCTTTAGAGATGATCATGTCTAATATGCTCACTTTACAGATAAGGAAAGTGAAAACATAGGAGTGACTAGCACAAGGCATGGCTAGTCAGAGGCAAAACAGTGCTCAGGACCTGGGTTTTATGATTCGCAATTCTGTGCTTTTTCCTCTATGCTTTGAAAAGCTATATTAGCAAATAAACATTTTATACTATTAAATCAGAAAATAACTAACTGTAACTAAGCCACACAAAAATAAAATTCATCCATCTAAAGAGAACAAAGGGTTAGAATAGGAAGTACCCCAATTCAAACAGAAAGAAGGAGCATTTGTTCATACAGTACAGGGCGTTCTTAAGGGCACAACCTTGCACATATTTTCTGAGCCATTTTATTAATTACCACCTGCTGGGATTTGTGTCCTGTGCTCCATCAAATGCAACTCCTTAAGAGAATGCCACAATGACTCTTGTGGCAAAGGTCTGAAAAGTGGTAACTTCTGGCATAGATAGCTTGATGGTACAAAAGGAACCCACAAATGTGGTGCCAACAATCAAGAGGAGAGGACTGGGGGGCTTCCCTTGTGGCGCAGTGGTTAAGAGTCTGCCTGCCAATGCAGGGGACACGGGTTTGAGCCCTGGTCCAGGAGGATCCCACATGCCATGGGGCAACTAAGCCCATGTGCCACAACTACTGAGCCTGCGCTCTAGAGCCCGGGAGCCACAACTACTGAGCCCACATGCTGCAACTAACGAAGCCCGCGTGCCTAGAGCCCGTGCTCCGCAACAAGAGAAGCCACCGCAATGAGAAGCCCACACACGGCAACAAAGAGTAGCCCCTGCTCGCCGAAGCCTGTGCACAGCAACAAAGACCCAACTCAGCCAAAAATAAATACATTAATTAATTTTAATTAATTTTTTAAAAAAAAGAAGAAGAGAGGACTGAAGTTGAAGAGGGTGGAGATTTTGCTGGGAGCAAGTAATCCTGAAAATGGGATAAGAATAAAAATCCAAGGGAGCAAAGCTGGCCTGACACTAATGACCAGAGAGCATAATAAAAAGAAGGCAGTTTCAGAGCTTGCCTGGCATCAGACAGCTCTCACCTGCAAAAGAAAGAAGGAAAAAATTCTCACAGAGACAAGAAAAAGATCGCAGGTTTGCTCCTGAGTGATGGATTAGATATGACCTAATAGGTATTTGCCATCTCTTATTTCTGGGACTCTGATCCAAGAACAAACAGCAAGAGAACCATGAAAAATCAGCCCTGTTGGATCTGGAGTTCTGCCTTGACAAGATATAAAGCTCATTCATAGATCTGACTGTGCTCATGAGACTGCAGTTCAACTCCTGCTGCTAGAGCAAGGGGAGGGGGAAGGAAGATAGAAAGGGGTGAGTGGAAGGGAGGTGGAAGATCTGGGTTGTGACTATAATAGCTACAGTAATTAGAGTGTTTCCAGGCTGCTAGGGAAGTCTTCAGAGCAGAGAATGTGGATGGGAGATGGGGGAGGGAGAAAAACATGAGGAAGCAAACTACTGAGAATGCTAGGAAAATACATGGTGGTTTGTGAACAGTTTAAAACAAACAGCTGCGATGGCTTCATATGGGGAAATAAAGAAGTTTATATTTTTTCCCAGAAGTGAGTATTATACAAATGACTGCTAGGCTCCTACTTAAAGCTAGGTTGCAAACTAGGTTTAAACAGATTCTTGCAAATGTCCCTGTCTCTGTAGTGGTCCACTGGCCCTGGCCTCAGTCACACTGTTTGCCTCCCTTTTCCCTAAATCAATCAAAAAACTCTATCTATCTATCCAGCCAGCCAGCCAGCCATCTACCTAAATCTCTGTCTCAATCTCTCTGACAGATCAGAGCCTTCACTTCACTTGGAAAAGGGATTTCTGAACTCCAAAACAGTTAAAGTCACTTCTTTGCTGTCAATCAACTGTTAATTAATACCCTGTGAATTCAATTAGATTGTGTGTATGTGTGTGCCTGCATGTTTCAAGCACACAGCTTGTCAGCCCAATACAGAAAATCACTGGAGGACACTAAAGAAGTCACAAAATAAACACCAAGTTGCTTGTTTATAAATTTTAGGCTCTATGGCACTGCCTACTATAGTGGCATGAACATGTGAAAGAAAAATAAAATATTAACAGAAGATGATGATAACCTAGAAGGAAAATCTGGGAATTTGCAGAGACCCTCAAAATAGAAAGTCCTCCTCCAAGTTATAGGAAATGCTATACTTGTTTTTAAGATAAACATTTAGTTGAGATACTTCCTTAGCATGATTTGGCCCTCTGATGATGACTTGAGTCTAACAGTGATGTTAATCTCAAAGCCAGAAAAAAAGAGTTATAAAGGTGCTGGGAGAAACTAAAAATGGAATAAAACAAACAACAGAAGAGGTGCAAACTTCATGTGGAGAATTACATTCATAAAATAAAAACACGTGAAAGTCTTGAGTAAGATATGTCAGGTAGACTTAACACAAAAAGTCAATTACATCCTTTGCACCTGGGTATCCTCCCAGCAGCTAAATCCTTTTCACCACCCTAAAAGCAAAGAATTTTCTCCTTCCCTATCCCCCTAATAAACAAGTGCTAGAAACACTGAATTACCATTATTCCCTTCCCATTCATAGGGCATAAAGCCAGAACTCACAGAAATACAATAGGGCCGTCTAGGACCATGTCTAAGGCAAGCTACTCAGTAATCTAAAAGAAACACAGAGAGCAGGAAGAATCTCTTTTCTCTATTCCATTATCATCTCACTAACAAACCAGTATCAGGCATTAAGAAACGTGAAACAAAGAAGAATTTCACACATATGAACTGAACCTAAACCACGGAGGACCAAGTATTTTCTTGTTACTGTGGCATGTGATTCTTTAACCACCTGCTCAATAATCCCTCTGCAACTGCACAGCTGCTGCCAATTCCACATGCCCAGCTAGGCAGGTGCTTTGGTGAATTACCTGTTCCTTAGTGAAAACAGTCCTTCACTGACACTTAGTGGGCCCAGAACCTGCCAATCAGCATCGCCTCTCTTCATTTTGTCTGTCATAGCCAACTTTTATGAGATATCACAAAGGCATATTTAGTACACTACGTGATTTTGTATTTTGCAGGGTTTTTTTTTTTAAAGGAATCTGATTTTTAAAAATCAGTCAGAAGAGAGAATTCAGCTGCTTAAAAGAAAATTTGCCACACAACATAAGGCTGCCTCATCTCAGAGTGGCCCCATCTGTCTGGCAGTATTCCCATCCATGACCAGTTTCCACAAGGGAAATAACAATTGCTTAGTTACCTATGGAGCAGGAAAAAGTGGCACTAGAAGGTTCTGTAGTACCTGGCAGTGATGAGAGAGAAAACAGAGTGTGAACTTCTAGAGACCACACATCATTCCTGTACTTGTTAAGTCTCCACGGCTGAGCCCAGGCAGTAGTGTTCTGAGTCAAATAAGTAAGGAGTGGCACTTCCACTTGACAGAGCAATCAGTAAACCCCTCAACAAATTATCCTGTTCCAGTCATTTAGTTGCTATATGCTAATTGCAACATAATTACTACCAGGAGCCAAAATTATGCTTCCATATCCTCACACAAAATAAGCAATAATCTGTCCAGCTATCTAGACCTCTCACAAGGAAACATTTTCTAACAAGAGGCTGGGGGAAAAAAATCCAAAGTGCTCTCTGAAATATGGTCACAGTCAGAAGACTTATAAGACTCCTTGTGGCAAGGGCCCAATTCTGAAACCACTAAATCTAATCAGGGCAAATTTAATCTGAGGCTTCTGCCTTCACTGTCACCTGACAGGATTAAGAAATGAATGCCAACAGCCCAAGAGCAAAAAGCTTTGGACTCAGTTTAGCTGAGACTTCACTCAGAGACCTAGGACATACAATTGGAAACAGTCTAAAGACAGACAACACCTCTAGTAAGACCTTAAGACAGTTCTGTCATCAAGAAACATAAAGGTCAGAACAACCTATTCCCTCCTAACAAAGCCCAACATCTAAGTGGCAAGCCATCATTTTTAAGAAACTCATTGAAAGAGAAAAGGGAGGCAACGTGGTCAGACTTAGGGCCTCAGAAAGACCTTTACCACAACCAAAGGCTAAAGTTCCTCTTCAACAACACTCTATAGGAAATGGCTGGCTATTGTGTACAGTGTACATTGTGTACAACTGTCCTCCCACAATGAGCTTGATTTCTAATCTCTTTTTTAAAGAAAAGTTTTCTTTAATGTCCTAAAGGAAAACCTCATTTCTAGCCCCCAATAATTCTTTACCCAACTAATAGTACCTAAATACTATTTGGGCACTTCTATGAGGTAAATGCAAGGACAGGTTTCCTTCTAGCTTGTTCTCATCCTTCTCTCATTAGTAACTCCCAAGATCTCAAATGATTTTTTTTTTTTTATGTTCATCTCTCTGGCAAACTTCTCCCTAACACAGAAACACATATGGATTTTCTACACAATGAACAAGTCACCTCCTTTCATCAGAATGAAAATAAAGATAAAAAGGAAAGTTGTTTCGTTTCCCCAGCCCTTGCCCAGATAGGCAAATTCTGTGGCTTTTTTGTTGTGCAATTATTCTGACCAGGAAGTCACCATTAAAAAGGTACTTGGTCCTTGACTCCCTATCTTAACCCTGCACAGGTTTTTAGTGGTATTCCTAAACGAATAAACAAAAATCTTTGTGTGTGTCCCATCTCTATAAAAAGGATTAAATATGCTGGCTCAAACAAGAGTAAAACCCTCCCCTTGGAGTCTTCTTCCTTAAAAGTCTGACACAAACATCAGGGTTGAGTCTCCCAGCCACTCTTCCTCCTCAACTTAGTACAGACTAGCCAAAGAGGCAGGCACAACATGGCTGGCATTCCCTATTCTTCTGAAAAATGTGTGCCAATGAGCTCTGCATTGTTCCTCACTCAAAAAGAAGAGCCTTTCTGTCTGGCCTCCTCCAATGGCAAGCCCCAGTCTGGAAAAGGAAGAAAATGGCACTGAGGAGCCTGGGAGATGGAGCATATCCAAAGCTCTCAGACAAGACTTGAACCTATGACCTTCACTGTGTACACAATAGGCGGGTGAGAGGGACCGGTTTATCTCTGCAGCAGCAGTTCTCAGCCCTGGGGTAGCAGTCCCGATAAAATGACACGACTATTGTGTGTGGCAGCAGAACAGTCATCTCCTCACAACAGCCTGAACCAGCACTCCCTCCCCCAACACAAAGCAGCAGGGGTGAAATTAACTCAAGGCTGCAGAGCAAAGCCTCATACAGAAAAGAGAGGCCTGTAGGGGACTGGGGACTCTCCTCAACCCCTAGGGCTCTGGACACATGGCTGGAAACAGACAGGCTTTCTTCCCCATCTTTCCCACTCTCATTTAGGTTGGAAGCTGTTTCTTAGATAATTTAATCATCTGTGATTTGTTCAGAAATATTCCCCCTGAAGGGCTCTGATCTCTCCACCCTGTGTGAGCCTAATTCCTAGAACCTGAAATGACTGTTTGCTGCTGCCTGTTTCACAAACACACATTAATTGGTCAGATGTGTCTCCTCCTCCTCAACCCCAGAGGGAGGAAGGAGAATCTGAGCAAAGCACAGAGATGATCCAACCGTAATTACACATAAAGGGAAAAGAGGGCAGCATGGGTTTTCCAAACAGGACAGGGTCACAAACCCTCCCGGGGGTACTAGGATAGCCGTTAAGGCCAGGCCCAGGAATCCCTCCATCTTGAAGAAAAGGACAGGAGTAAATGTGACCTGAAGACTGGAAGGAGTACACACCCACAACCTACTTACTGCACACTCCCGGCCACCTTGCTCCCCCCTCCTGGGCTGCGCACACGTCCTGCTCCCAGACCCTCGCCCTGAACCCCCCTAACTCCCTGACTAGCTCCAGTCGCCCTGGGCCCCCTCAAGATACCCAGACTCGCCTTTGAAACTCTCTGGCCTGTCCCCACAACCTGGCCAGACCCGAATCCCCTCTCGGGCACCCCTACCCTCAGCCGGAACCGGCCCTGGCCGCGCTTTGAACTTCACCCCGAGCCCCTCGACGCCCCCTCCCCCACCCGCGCAACGACCCCCCCCAACCCGCGCCATACACACCTTCCCCTCGCTCCGCCCCGGCCCCGCAACCCCCACTTCCTCTGTCAGGCGCCGCTACCCCTGGCCCCCTCGGCGCCGCCGCCTCTTTCCTCCCCCAACCCCGGCTCCACACAAAGCTCCGGACTCACCGCGCGGCCGGTCCCGGGAGCCGCCACCTCCGCCCGCCCGGGCCCCGGGCCGTCGAGCCGCCGCTGCTACGGGGCCCAGGCCGCCATCCGTTCCCGTGGCCCCTCCCCCCCACCCCACCCCGCCTCGTCTCCGGCTCTCCGCCCCCTCCTCGCGCCGCTCCGCCCCGCCCGCCGGTGCCGCTGTGTCCGGGGCCGCGGGTCCCTCCGCCGCCGCCACCACCGCCGCCGCCGCCGCGATCCGGGACAACCAGGGCCGCCCGCAAGACCCGGACACTGGACTACCGGGCCCTCGGATCCGGATCCCGGGCTGGTGTGCAGTCTGGAGCGGTAGAGCGCAGGGGAAACCCGGAACCTGGATGGATGAACCAAATCCTGGGTCTCGGAACGCGCGGTCACACGGAGCCCGGATTAGAGACTCGGAGCCCGGATTAGAGACTCGGAGCTGTGGGAATGCTGGAAAACCCGGCGAGCCGGTTAAAACAGAGATAGACTCGAAGAAACCTGGATTGGAGAGCTCGAACCTAACGCTCTCTCCTCGTGGAAAGACCTCTCGCTGGACCAGACTTCCTCGCAGAGAGGTCTCTGGGGAAGTATCATACCTTAAATGCGGAAGACACCAATTCTATAGGTGTCCAACCGTGGGGAGAGGAAAGGGTCACAAGGGGTCTGAACGTGAACATCCACAAAGAACAGAAGAGCAAGCACGGCTCATCGTGTTTCACCCATTTTATCCCTTGGTTCAGCAAAGTATCAATCCCCTAATTTTTTATCCTTTGTTCTCCAATTTCTTTTGTAGGATTACCACTAGTTTTCCTCTTAAAAGTACCCATTTCTAATCCTTCTAATATCACTTTTCACCTCACCACCCCATATCACCAAATCTTGTTGCCTTTTATTATCTAAAAGTCCTACGGTTCTTCTCCAACCCACCATTCTAACTATTGTAACTTTTATCTTATCTGCCATTCATCTGATTGCCCAGCACACTATCTAGTAGGCATCCTGTCCTTGTTTAAGTGAACCCTCCCACTCACCTCTCACTCATGAAACTTATCATACTTTTCACCACCTCTTACCTAAAACGTCCACCCCCTTCCCTTGCGAAAAGAAATTTATCTTAATTCTCAAGTCTTAGTCTCAATTATGTCCTTGACCATCTTAGCTCTGCAGGGTTTTTTTTTGGCTGAGCAGCATGTGTGATCTTAGTTCCCTGACCAGGGATCAAACCTGTGCCCCCTGCAGTGGAAGTGCAGAGTCCTAACCACTGGACCGCCAGGGAATTCCCAGCTCTGCAGTTTTTATCTTTCCTTTCCCTTACCCTGAGGCATCCTTCAACAGTGCCACTCAAGAGAGTATGTGACTTGGGGATAGAGCCAGGTCATAAAATCCCTTTATATCTCCAAATACACATGCAAAAGGTGTGTGTGCGTGTGTGTGTGTGTGTGTGTGTGTGTGTGTGTCAGGGGATGATGGCTAAAGATGAACACTAAGCCTATCTGGCCTAGGAAAAATAATCTCCCCTTGATCCACCCATATTCAGCTTGTTCTAGGACCGTACAAGAACAAAACTGACCCCAGGTGACAGAAAACCTCTAATCTGTACTGGACGATGTTACAAGTGAGGATTCAGCTACTTGCAGGTAGACAAAGAGAAGGGTTTAGAGACTTAGGTATGAATTAAAGGTTAACACTTGAGTAGTCATCTCCTACTGAAGAGCATGACTCTACCACTGAAAAAGACTGGACTGCAAAAATGGGGAACAAAGCAAACATTCCTACAGTGAACTCCTATTTTTAGACAGAAATGTTTCAAGCCTAGAAGAACCATTAAAAATTTTCAAGCAATTGATGTCCTATACAGTAAAAGAATCTTAAGTTTTGACTTCTTATTCCTCTCAACCAGGGTTTGGCAAAATATGGCCCACAGGTCAAATCAGGTGCAGTGCCTGTTTTGGTATGTCCCATGAACTAAGAATAAGAATGGCTTTTACATTTTCGGATGGCTGAAAAATAATCAAAAGAAGACTATTTTGTGATGTGAAAATTATATTAATATATTAATTCAAATTTCAGTGTCCATAAAAAAAGTTTTACTGGCTCATAGCCGTGCTCATTCACCTACGTATTATCTATGGATTCATTTCACTTGCACTGCAACAGCAGAGTTAAATAGTTGTAACAGGGACCATATGGTCTGGAAAGCCTAAAATAGTTGCTGTCTGGCCCTTTACAGAAAAAGTGTGCTGACCCCTGCTCTGAACAAGCACTGTCTGATAGAACTTTTTGCAATGATGGAAATATTCTATACTTGAGCTGTCCAATTCAGAAGTCACTAGTTACATGTAGTTATGTGAACACCTGAAATATGGTACTGTGACTGAAGAACTGAATCTTAATTTCACTTAATTTAAATAATCACATGTGGCTAGTGGCTACTATATTAGACAGCACAGCTCTAGACGCTCCTCAAATCTTATGTATTTACATTTTTTGCCCCTTGTCCCAACATCTCACTCCCTTCCTGTGACACATCTACACATTCTCAGTTGCCCTCTCTGCCCCACCTTATCTACCTGACTCCAAGTCAGGGTACAATATTTACTAGGTTTTCTTTCTAGACTCTTCATTGTCACAACAGAAATCTGATCAGTCTACCAGGTTTCACCGCATGAATTAATCCACATTATGTGCACACACATAAATGGACACACATTTACACAAGTTTCTTTGTGTCAGAGGATGGCACTGTGGCTATGTTCTTTCTTCTCTGCATGAGAGAATTAGAAAGCCCTCCACATGCTAGATTCCTTGATGCTGCTGGAGCCTGTGATATGGATCACCTCCCTCCAAACACATTCACAGAAGCTGAGAACAGCAGATGTGCACTTGCTACTTGAATCTCAAGGAAAAAAAAATTCTTCATCACAGGACTTTCTTTCCTGCCCTCCGAGGACTAATAAACTGAAGTTAGCTGATTTCTCTAGTTTAATAGATGCTTGCTTTTTTACTGGCCTTGTCTAACTGGGCAAGAGAACAACCCCAATACTGTCTCTATCTTGGCTAGGAGCTCTAGCAAAAGCATTAAAAACAAAAAAACAAAAAAACAAAAAAACTTACCAAACAAAATGAAATCCACATAAATGGACTTCAGTAGAGACAGTAGTTAAAATGAAAAGAGATTAGGGTTATAACTCATAAAAAGCCATAACTTTGTAATTATTTGTAAAAGCAATCTTTATAGTCAATTTTTTATACCTACTCCCTAGGAAAAAACGGGTTTCTGTAAACTGCCAGCTTAAAAAGAAAAAAAGGGACACCTAGTTTTCTTTCTCCAGATTAGCTGTAGCAAGCAAACACCCCCCCCCCCACCCCTACTCCATTCCAAACATCTGCAAGGCCAAAGCCTCCTAAAAATCCTGGCAGAGAAAGACTCCAGTTTTATATATATCCTACTTTGAGCTTATATAATTGAGACTGTGTCTTGCCTAGAAAAACAAAAACGCTGAATCCTTTAGCTACTATACAAATTGAGAGCCAATGAACCCAACCATCCAAAAGAGGGTACAGATATTTAGGCTGTAGAAGTAAACCAGCTCAGAAATGTGGACCTTCCCTCAGGCCAAGCTGTCCCAGAGTTACGGGGTCAGTGCAAAGTGCTGTAAAGTACTGAAAGGCTACTCCTGGGCAAGTCTGTACTCAGGCTGCTAAGATTTTCCACTAGGCTTTAAATTATGCTATTCATCACTGAGCAACTGACGGCCATCTACCCCCAAGTCTCTCCCACACTTCCTCCCGGGTGTCTCCACAGATAAAAGAGAGACCTTATACCACCACCACGTGAACTGAAGAGAGTCTTTCACAGTCTAACCATGAAAAGGAGAAGGTTCCAAGTTACTCTGCCATTTACTCATGTGGCTCCAGCTGCATATTTTGGACGCTGAGGTGGGTTCCTCATAAACTTGTAAAGTTCTTGTAAACTTGATCACAGCACACAAAATGGTTGCATAACCTGAACTCTTGCGTCTCCTGATGTTTTTCTTTAGGCATGCACACACAATCTATCCAGGTGGAAAAATCAATCTATGCTCCTCTGTGTTCAGGCTGTCATTCAAATAAAAAGGCAGAAAGATAAACATTTTCTTTTTTTTTTTTCTCCTTTGGCTCTTCACCTCCTTCCTACCTTTCAATTTTATTTTGGTATTAAGAAAACCAGACAATTCCAGCACAGAATTCAAGTTGCTACTGCTTGGTAAACTATTAACTGCATAGTAAACCCAGTGTGGCTTCATTAATAGTACTAGGGTCTGCAGAAGGCCAGAGAGAGACTTTTTTCCCCCTAAAGAACAGCCATTGGCGTCCTTTCCAACTTTCTCTACAGAAGTTGAACAGGAAAAAAAAAAAAAAAAAAGAATACAACATGCCTTCATCACTAGAACAAGAACTGGGTGGGTTTCGCCTGGGAATCCAGAGTGATCAGGCCCCTACAAAACCAATGCCCAGAGCTCTGCAACAAGCAGGGTTCACAGTTGAGTGAGCATCAATGCATAATGAGTGGAGGCATTTCAATGCAAATAAACGCTGAATATGAAGGATTAAAGAAAGGGGAAATTAATCTTTTTCATAACACAGGGCACTTTTTTCTCTCCCTTGCGCTCTCTTTTTTAAGTCATGCACACAACTGCTGGAGGGAATCCAACTTCCCCAGTGTGGTAGTGCTGCTTTATAAAAAGCAGAACATACACATTTAAGACCGTGAATTTCCTGAGGACGCCAGCAACTGAGATTCTGACAGCTCTTCTGAACAGCCTCAGAAAAAAAGTGCTTCACTAAGTGGGACCAGAATGACTAGTAAAAATCTCATTTCAAACCAACCTCCTATTTTTCCAAAGCTCATAGCTTCTTGGGGTATGGATGGCTTAAAGGGTTTGGTTTAAGCATTTTGGGATATTTGGATGCATTTACTGAAGGGATTTTATTTTTGTTTGTTTCTAATTGCTCCATCCAAGTGATACTTTTGCAATACCAACAAAATAAACAGGGCAGTTTCATGCTGCTTTAGCAGGTGGCTCTATCTCATCCCAGTCTGATCCTCTTATGTCCTAATGTCTCAAACCAAAGAACAAAGTGGCAGCACCTCTTCAGGTTATCCCCCCACCCCACCCCCCACCAAAATCTGCCAGGGAAGGTTACTCAGCTGAATACTATTTGCTTGAAGAGACGTTGGACTAGAGAAGCAAAGTTGTTTAAAAACCTCTCTGTCCCATCACACGTTTCTATTAAACACAATTCCAAAAACATCCTAATACTCTACCAGGTTGTCACTTTGAAAAAAAAAAAAAAAACTTTAAAATTCAAGTGGTGCCTTAAAATACTGTTAACCTAGGTTAAGAATTTTCCTAACTAAAACAAATCCAAGCCTCAGAGAGGAAAATAATTTCCAACTTGTTCCTTTTTCTTCTGTATCATTCTGAGAAAAATGTCAAAGATCTAGAATTTTTAAAATAAGTCTTTATAAATAATGTATCCAAAGATTTTTGACCCACTACATAAAGTAAGAATCCCACTCTTTAAGAAAAATATACAGATTTTGATGAGTTTAAATTCCGAGAGGTTCAAGCCTGATGCCAAGCCTTTAGATATCTACTGCTTCAATTCCAAAGGACCAGTGGATAGCAATTTTAGTACACAAAACTCCACTATGCTGTATAGTTCCTTTTTTCCTGGGTCAGACAGCTTTATTCTGCTTCATTAACCCCTTCTTTGCTCCTTGATGGATCTTGGAATCCAGTTTCCCTGTAAGGGAGAAAAAGAAGCCTCATTATTTATTTTTTATATTTGCAATGCAAATCTTTCATGGCCTCCCAGGTCTTCTGGTTACTGTGTTTCTGTCACATTCAATTATCTTGCTTCAGGACTCAGACACTTTCAAACTTCAGAGTTTCATTCTATAAGAATGAGGAAGCAATGGGAACACTGTATAGGGACACACAAATGTACGTACGTACACAAACACAATGAGTATTCAACTAAAAATCTAAGAAGTTAATACTTCTAATTTTGTAGTTACTAGAAAAGAAACATTGCGTTTTCCAGAGTGCCTGATGCTATGGCAAGTTTTTAAAGAATACACACATAATGATAAAGGAAGACATTTCACACAGTGGGAAACCCATTCCCCTGACCTGTTAACTGGCTGAGCATAATGCATGTACCTCCCTCACAGCGAGAAAAGCAGTTCAACTCACTCCTTTGCTGCCTCAGACTTAATAGGGGGAGTGACCTGAAACAGTGGAGTAGAATCCACATGAATGCTTTACTGACAAAGGGCCCCTATCACCAGTTAAGAAGGGCAAAGGTCATAGGCTGTATGACTCTCCTAAGTGTTAAAAGTTAGAAAACAAGCAACCTTCCTGTCCCAGGTGACCCTAATGAGAGGTACTTCACGGATGTGGTCTCCGACCTCTGACTCCTCAGATCTACCAGGATAAAGTTGGGTTCAGTGGTAGCTGCCTTAGGAAATATCCATCTCATGAAGAAAAATTTAACAGAGTTCCTGTCTGCCTGGCCTGAGAACAGAGCTTGCAGGTTGCTTTCTCCCACAAAAAGTCTTATTTAAGTCAGTAGAGATGCTGATGCTGGAAACAGAAATAGTTCAGTTCAGCCTTGGCACTAAATAAACAAACAAACAAAAACAAAAACAAAAGCAGCTGGGTGTACTACAGGCCTATATGCACAACCACGGCCCCTTGTATGTTGTCATTTTCATTTGTTGCAGTAATCAGGTATAAGAGAGAAAGCACTGGACGAGAAGCCAGGAAACCCAGGTACCAGTCCTCCTTTGTCTGATACCAACTAGATGAGTGACTTGGGGCAAGTCATTAAATCTCTCTGGACTTCAATATCCTCATTTGTCCAACAAAGGTAAGAATACATGTCTGGACTACTGCACAAGGAAAGTGTGAAAAAAAATTACTTCAATCTAACAAGTTTCCCTGTTTTCTTAATTTTTTTCTTCTTCCTCATCTTTCCAGGGCTACATCTGCCTCTGGAATAACATTACTTCCTTCTCTGGGCTTCCTTAGAAACCATCACTAAGTGATACCCTAAATGATGTCCACAACAGTCACAATGATGTTGACTTTAATTTGGGCTTTAGAGCACAGAGTTTTCCCAGGGATTTAGGAGTTCTTTCATCCCCCAGGCTGTCTTGCTGGAAATCCAAACATGTGCCAGCAATCTGGCAAAGGGCCCTGTTACGAGGCAAGTTTGCCGTTGTATCCCTAAGACTACCAAATGGTAGGTGCTCAATAAATGAATTAAACAAAGAAAAGCAGACACCACAAATTTCAAAACCTTTACTTTATAGGGACTACGTAGTGACCAAAAATAGCAGATATCAGATAAACATAAAAGAGTACTCATTGTAAAGGTGGTGGTACCCAGAGGTACAAAGAAGTATTGCGTCTCATTAAGCTTTTTAGGACAAGCTAGGACAGAATTTAGAATTCCATCTAGGACTACAGGCTTCTAGTTCTCTGTACTGAATAAGTTAGAAGACCCAGGTCCCAGTTTTAGTCCTAAGACTACCTATCTGTATAACCCTGAGGAAGTCACCTAGTCACTCTTGTCCTCAACTTTTTCAATGCTATGAGGAAACTGGACTACACAGTACTGAAGGCCCTTTGCAGCTCTGTGATACTGTGCCCTAAAAATGAAATGTAAATTGGAATACTTTGTTTCTGAGGCAATGCGATAAAGTGAGAAGAGCAGGAAACCTAGAGGTAGAAAGACCTGAGCAAAATATAATTTCTGTAAACCTGTTCACTCAGCTATAAAATGAAAGGAAGAAAAAATTTCTACTAACATACAAAGTTGTTGAGAGGATTATAGCTAATGCTAAGTGTTTTTCTATATACTAAGCACCGTACCAAGTATTTTACATACACTGAATCATTTAATCAAATAATTAATTGAAATAATATACATTAAAGGGACTTCTCTGGTGGCACAGTGGTTAAGAATCCACCTGCCAATGCAGGGGACATGGGTTCGAGCCCTGGTCCAGCAAGATCCCACATGCCGCGGAGCAACTAAGCCCGTGCGCCACAACTACTAAGCCCACATGCCACAACTACTGAGCCCGCGCACCTAGAGCCCGTGCTCCGCAACAAGAGAAGCCACCCCAATGAGAAGCCTGCACACCGCAACAAAGAGTAGCCCCCGCTCGCCACAACTAGAGAAAGCCTGTGCGTAGCAACGAAGACCCAACGCAGCCAAAAATAAATAAATAAATAAATAAATTTATTTAAAAATATATACATTAAAATGCTTCATGAGTTCAAAGTTCTCTGAAAAATTAATGGTAGTCATGTTATTTATGCTAAGGCTTGGGAGTTGTGTTTCTTAGTTATGGTCTCAGTTTTACTTTTAATTTACCATATTTACCAGATAACTCTAGGCAAGACTTTTAACTATATTTATTTCAGGCTCCCCAAAGCTTTACTGTATAAGAATATTCCAAATATAATTTTCATAAAACTCCAGTCTGACTGTGAAAGCCCTCACATGAGACCAGCTCAGGTAAGATCAACCCATTGGAGCAGAGCACTCAATAGTAGGCAAACTAATCTCTGGCTTCAATGATGATGTCATAAAATGGAAAACTGATGCGAGGAAGGAGATACAGAGGACGAAGGATTTCCAGGGCACTCCCAGGGATTCAGAAAGTCTTTCATCCCCTAGACTAACCTAAGAAAACCATACATGTGCCAGCAATCTGTGAGCTCCTTACAACTAAAAATTTCTTTGCATCCCTAATATCTACCATAGTAACTGCCAATAGTAGCAATTGGGTTAGCTGGGCAATGAAGGCCAGGGACTGGGGCTCCTTGCATGAAGAAGCAGTTATCGTGGATGCCCTCTGAACTCTGAGTTCTAGTTTAGCCTGGTTTTTTAAGACTTGGGATCTGGACAGTTAACTACAGTAATATACAGTACACTCTCTTAAAAGCAGAGTGATAATGCTTAGTTTCTGTATTTCCCCAATATTTTTATATTTAGTACATACAGCATTTCAGT